>NC_061513.1:201781848-201919043 GCF_022539505.1 Lolium rigidum
ACCCCGTACGGATCATGGGTGGATCGGCTCTTTGAGCCGATTCACAGGATAACCCGAGAGCCGATCGAGGCTCGTATTTAACGTTTACATGTATGCCCTCGCAGGAAACTAAGCGAGGCAATCTCATCACCTTCCCCGACCAGGTATAGGTCGGGTGGCACGCCCTGCACTTCGCAACGCCGCGTGTGACCGAAGAGCATTGCGGGCCGTCGCTCGGAGGGGTCTCAGCCAGCCGCAGCTCTAGGCTCCCCCCGGCTCTACAGTGTTGACAAGGCCGCTGCCCGCCGGTGGGTTTTGGCAGTCAACAAGAATAAAGAGATTTTTCTTGAGAGCTCTTCACACCACAAAAATAAAGTAAGTTCATCATGCTGATTAGGAGTAATTTCATCATCACAATACAAATTTGCAGCACTCATTGGGTTCAAATTATCATTGGAGGAGCATTGAAAATTAAAATGACCCACTTCATGGCAAACTTCACAAATAAAAGGATAGAGGGCACACACTTTTTTACCAAGATCATCTAGAGCCCTAGACCACTTTCTAGTTTTTTCATTCCTATGATGGATACAATATTCATTTTCAATTTGATTAATTCCACAAGGTCTATGTATTCCACAAAAATTAACATGCTTATAGGAAATAGCATTTTCAGAAGTTTGAACATGTTCATTGCAATCATTAATAACAGTTTCATCCTTTATGCAAGCGTCTTTAAAAGGTTCATGATACTTATCAAAATTCTTCCTAGGCAATTCAATGTGAGAAGCAAAAGCTTTATAAAGATTTGCAATAACTTGAGAGTCAAGACCATAAGTAGCACTCATATTTCGAAATTTATCAAGTATCCATAAAAGTTTCAATGCATTCATAATCATAATTTATACCGACTCTTTACCTTTGTCATTCTCCCAATCTTCACAGTTCTTCCGAATCCGATTAAGAAGGTCCCATTTAAACTCTTCTTTATTGCGCGTGAATGATTCGTGAACAAGTAGTATCCAAGCAAGGTTTTATCCTGAAAAGAAAGTCTTGCATAGAAATTATCAATGATAACATTACCAGGAAGCTCATGATTGGGGCATTTGAGCATTAAGGACTTCAATCTCTCCCATGCTTGGGCAATATTCTCTCCATCATGAGGCCAAAAATTATATATACGGTTTCGATCTTTGTGAATTTCACTTGGAGGATAGAACTTGGAATAAAATAGAGGCACAATATCCTTCCAATCAAGAGAGCGCCCGTCCTTCAGCAGCTTATACCAATGCGCCGCTTCACCGTGATAGCGACATAACAAATAATTTCTTCCTAACTTCATCCATTGAAATTCCTGCACACTTGAATAACCCGCATAATTCATGCAAAAACAGTAAATGATCTTCAGGATGAACAGTTCCATCCCCTTCATAGCGGTTATCCATAACACGTTCAATAATTTTCATAGGTATTTTATACGGAATACTTTCAGCAGGTGGATTTAAAATATCAGAAGCATCATTAGAATTATCGCATATGGGAGATAAAGCATTATCAGAGCAAAAAATTTCTTCCAAAGCTGAGGAGCAAAAAAGATTCTTTTTATGTAAACTAGCTTCCCCAAGCTTAGACTTATCCATAGCATTAGCAGTGATTGCATTCATACTAATAACATTGCTACTAGCATGCAAATAAGGTTCCATAGGTTTTTTAATTTTTGCATCAAACAATTCTAAATCAGGAAAAAGATTAAAAAGCTCACTAATTTTTTTGTTGTTTTCCATTATGCCTAACTAGTGAAAATAAAAACAAGAAACAAAAAGATGCAATTGCAGGATCTAAAGGAAATAGCTTCGAGTACTTACAACGGCGCCGGAAAATAGCTTGGTAGCCGAGATCCGGAGTGTGAGTACCTTTTACCTTTCCTCCCGGCAACGGCGCCATAAAAATAGCTTGATGTCTACGGGTGCTTCTATTCTTGTAGACAGTGTTGGGCCTCCAAGAGCAGAGGTTTATAGAACAGCGAGCAAGTTTTCCCTTAAGTGGATCACCCAAGGTTTATCGAACTCAGTGGAGGAAGAGGTCAAAGATATCCCTCTCAAGCAACCCTGCAACCACAAAGCAAGAAGTCTCTTGTGTTCCCAACACACCTAATAGGTGCACTAGTTCGGCGAAGAGATAGTGAAATACAAGTGGTATGAATGAATATGAGCAGTAGTACGGCGCCAGTAAAATAGCTTGTCGGCGTGCGATTGATGGTAGTAATATTGTAGGAAGTAAACAAGCAAGAGTAACGCAGCAGTAGTAACGCAAGAAAAACAGGAAACAAGCAGCGATAGCAGTATTTAGGAACAAGGCCTAGGGATTAGACTTTCACTAGTGGACACTCTCAACATTGATCACATAACAGAATAGATAAATGCATACTCTACACTCTCTTGTTGGATGATGAACACATTGCGTAGGATTACACGAACCCTCAATGCCGGAGTTAACAAGCTCCACAATTAAATGTTCATATTTAAATAACCTTAGAGTGCATGAAAGATCGACACGACTAAACCAAGTACTAACTTAGCATGCACACCGTCACCTTCACGCCATGTAGGAGGAATAGATCACATCAATACCATCATAGCAATAGTTAACTTCATAATCTACAAGAGATCATAATCATAGCCTACGCCAAGTACTAACACGGATGCACACACTGTCACCATTACATCGTGCAGGAGGAATAAACTACTTTAATAACATCACTAGAGTAGCACATAGATAAATTGTGATACAAAACACATTGCAATCATAAAGAGATATAATTAAGCACTTCACTATGCCATTCATAACAGTGAATAAGTATTCTGTGAAATATAGCCTAAGAGACCCACACGGTGCACACACCGTCACCTTTACACACGTGGGACAAGGAGTCTCCGGAGATCACATAAGTAAAACCCACTTGACTAGCATAATGACATCTAGATTACAAGCATCATCATATGAATCTCAATCATGTAAGGCAGCTCATGAGATTATTGTATTGAAGTACATAGGAGAGAGATGAACCACATAGCTACCGGTACAGCCCCGAGCCTCGATGGAGAACTACTCCCTCCTCATGGGAGCAGCAGCGGTGATGAAGATGGCGGTGGAGATGGCAGCGGTGTCGATGGAGAAGCCTTCCGGGGGCACTTCCCCGTCCCGGCGGCGTGCCGGAACAGAGACTTATGTCCCCCGAATCTTGATTTCGCGATGGCGGCGTCTCAGTAAGGTTTTCCGTATCGTGGCTTATTCCGTATCGGGTTTTAGGTCAGGGACCTTTAAATAGGCGAAGAGGTGGAGTCGGAGGGCTGACGAGGCGACGACACAACAGGGGGCGCGGGCCCAGCCCTGGCCGCGCCACCCTGTCGTCTGGGGCCCACAGGGCCCTCCTCTGGTGGCTCTCGGGTGTTCTGGATGCTTCCGGGCAAAATAGGAACCTAGGCGTTGATTTCGTCCAATTCCGAGAATATTTCGTTACTAGGATTTCTGAAACCAAAAACAGCAGAAAACGAGAACTGGCACTTCGGCATCTCGTCAATAGGTTAGTTCCGGAAAACGCATAAATATGACATAAAGTATGCATAAAACATGTAGATATCATCAATAAAGTAGCATGGAACATAAGAAATTATAGATACGTTTGGGACGTATCACCTGCTCAGCAAGAACACCACGCACGTGCTGGGAGATATACTCTCCGGTAGAATCAGCACGAAACACACGAATAGGCGTGGAATACTGAGTACGAACCATGGCTGCAAAACACTGATAAATAGAGAGCACCTCACTGCGAGAGTGCATAAGAAGCAACCAGGTGTACCGTGAAAAATCATTAATAAACAAAATATAGTATCGATGACCCCCTTTTGAAGGAAATGGAGCCGGACCCCAAACATTTGAATGAACTAAATCAAAAGGTCGCTGAGATACAGACGCACTAGTAGGATAGGGAAGCTGAATCTGTTTGCCTAACTTACAACCCTGACACGAATGCAAAGACACATCTCCTGAGACAGACCCCAGAAGACTACTACGAACTAATGATGATAAACGGGAGCCACAGAGGTGACCCAGTCGATGATGCCACTGATGAAAAGATCCAGTGACAGAAGCAGCAACCGCGGAGTTAACCGCGGATGAAGTGTCGGCGGGAGGAACGCGAAGCCGCTCTAACTCCCGAGCCACGGGGACTCAAGGCTGCGAGGACCAGCTCCAACCGAGCCTATGTACAGCGGTCCCGAACAGCACAAGAATCGGCGTCAAGAATGACGCGACAACCGGAATCGATAGGTCGACTAGCGGAAAACAGGTTCATCTTAAGACTAGGAACATGAGAAACATCGAGAACGAGAGAAAGAGGAAGTAGAAAGGGTGTCTCGACTGGAAACAGGAAGAGAGGTACCATCAGCCGTGATAACACGGACAGGAGAAACAAGAGAGCGAAGAGAAGAAAGAATAGAAGACGCAGAAGTCATATGAAAAGAAGCTCCAGAATCCAGATACCACGGGGATGACGTACCTGACTATGTAGAAGGTGGTGGTCGCACGGTGCCAGAAGAGGAAGGAACAGAACCAGCAGTACCCGTCGAGGAAGAGCCTGTAGCAGCGAGCAGACCACGAAGACCACGGATAATGTCCTGATCAGATAGCCCAACAGCAGAAGATCCTGAAGAACCAGCCTACCGACGAGTATGGTACCACTGACGTAAGCCGGGATCCCTCGTCCAGCAGCTAGAGACATCGTGGCCAGACCTGCCACAGTAGGTGCAGGAAGGTGCTGTCATACGATGAGGCTGTTGAGGCTGACTCTGGCCCTCGACCGGAGGAGTAGAGAGTATCGGCGGTACTAGAGACCGCAACGAAGCCGGCGGCATAGGAGGACCACGAGCAGACGGCACAAGAGGGCCACGAGCAGCAAGTACAGAGGGAATCTCAAGAAGACCAGCACCACGAAGACGAGTCTCCTCAGCACGAAGCTCAGCCAGTACCTCAGAGAGCGGAACACGTCCACGGGCAAGCAGCTGTGCACGGCGTGGCTCAAACTCCTTACGGAGCCGCGACAAGAACTCAAAAACACGCTGAAACTCCAGATCCGCGCGCACAGTCAGACAACAGGGACATGTGGCACACACAGCTGTACGAAGAGAATCAAGCTGACGCCAAATAGCAGCACTCGGAGTGTAGAACTCATCAATAGTAGAATCACCCTGTTGAAGGGCATTCTCCTGGCGGACCACAGACAGGTAAAGAGCATCCCCAGACGGCTGATAACGCTAACGAAGAAAATCCCACTGAGCAGCAGCAGTGGGAAGACCCATAAACTCAGCAGCATACTGAGCCAGAACACTGGAGGTGAGAACATCAGCAGCACGAGCATCCTCATCTATCCATTGAGTGTAGTCAGTCAGATCCAGCCGGTAAGTCGCAACGGCGAGAGAGTGGTCCTGGACCTTCCGGTCATAATCAACCAGAGCAGTATCATCAGCACTCGTGGCTGCATCCTTATCCGCCTGAGTAGCATCAGGGGCAAGGGCAACGGGAGTCGGTGCAACAGACACCATAGGAGCAACGGAGCGCGGCGGACAGGAGACCTCGCCAGAAAGCACACACCAAAGACGAAGACCACGCATGTGGACGCGCATGAAGACAGCGAAATCAGAATAATTCGCGCCATCGAAAATCACCGAGCAGCGAGGAATCGCAACATAGCCCGATGAGTAAGACATAACTCTTTTTTTCTCTTTTTTTCAGATCAGATCGAAGCAAGCCCGAGCGAGAGTTTCTCTGCGGGACTCGGCGCGACGGAAAAGCGTAGGCGGGCGGGCAGTAGCGGCCGGCAGCGGGAGAGGAGCGGCGGCGGCCGGAGCAGGCGGTCGACGGCGAGCCGCGGGCTGCAGGGAGGCGCACGGGCAGGGAGGCGCACGGGGGCGACGAAGAACGGCGGCCGAGGCGGAGAGCGGCGCCGGAGGGCCGGCGGCCGGAGGAGCGGCCGGGAGCGGCAACTACGGCCGGGAAGAGGAGCACGGATTAGAAGACCAAATTTTATTCTGATACCATGTTAGGGCAATATACTTGATGTATTACCAGGGGACCAAAGGCCACAATATATAGTACATGTACAAGCACAAATATGCATGAAGCCCCCTAACATATGGGGAAACTAATATACAGATATACAGATATATATACTCTAACACCCCATACGGCTGTACCGGCGCCCCTACCAGCGTCTATTTAGGAGCCGCCGGTGAAGATGCTCTAAATCATAAACGCCGGTGCCAGCGGACAAAAAAATAAGTTGATTGCGGCATGTTTCATAGAGATATGAGATGGGATACATGCAAACCCAAACCAGGACATACATATGCTGCTTGGCTGTTGCAGGTCGATGAGATGCGCCCACTACGGAATTGGGAATTGGCATGGCATCCCATCCCATCAGCAACTAGGGCGTAGCTAGGCCCGCCCATGGTACCGGTGACCACCACGCCACGCACAACACAACCAAAGGCACCGCTGCCTGCAATCACCTCGTCGTCGTCGTCTCGGGAGGGACGCTCTCCCAGATCCTGAGTGAGCTCCAAGCCGGAGAAGCAGGATCGGAACACAAGGCCCAAAGTCGCCGCCAGATCCTCCTGGAGTACACATACGTAACAACAAGCGGTCGGTGAGCGCATATCAGTCATCAGCGAAAGAAAATAAAAATCGAGATAGCAGAAGGAGGATGCGCATCAATCAAGCGGGAAACAAAAGCGACGTGACGTGACTCGTCGGAGAGGAGCTCTGCTCACGAAATAAAATAAAATAAAAACGGCTAGGCGATTATTATAATTGAAAAAAACGAAAATGAAAATGGAAAGAAAGAGAGGAAAAGGGCAGCCGGAACGACTGGATGAGGTCACTCGGGCACCAGGGTCGCGCTCCTCTCCTCACAATTCACACCCGAACAAAAAGGAGGAATTCTTTCGTTATTTCGCGTAAAAAGGCTAAAAGGCGTTGGGAAAACGAAAAAGGACAGGAGGCGAGCGCCCCGGGCAGGCACACTGGCGCGCCCCGCGCGCACTGCGACAAAGACGAAATTGGTAGCTGCACCACCACCCCGTCCCCGTGCCAACAAAATTTAGTACTAGGATTTCGCGGCAGGGCCAAAGATGATGCCCTTTGGCACACCGGACAAGTGTTCTTCATCACATAGTTAAGACAAGTGTCAACGTGGGAGACATATCAAAATAAAAAGTGTCAACGTGGGAGAAGCACTACTACTAATAGAGGGTAACAAACAAATTGGACGATGTCTAAACCACTTTATTTATTGCAAACATGTGAAACTAAGTTGCAAGCCTAGGCGTACCTTAAACTTTTTTGGCTTGCCCGAACAAGTGTTTTCAGACCATCAAGACAAGAGCCGACATGGGTGAACGGCGCAAGCCTAGGCATGCCTTAAACAATCTACTCCCTCCGAGAGAATTATGATGGTGCACTCAGGTGCCATATACTATAATATTCAAAATATTCGAATAAACCTATTTTAAATGTGTTAATTTTTTTGAAATAATTCACACACGTGCATGTCACCATGCTACTTACAAGTGTAAATTTTCGAGAAAAAATTCGAATTTATGTGACCTACACAAAAAAGAGAAGATGGGTTTTCGCTATATTGTGAATAGTACGCGTCTACTACTATATTGCGAACAGTACATTTTGTTATTTTTGTGTAGGCTACATAACTTGATATTTTCATTGCAGATTTGACGTACGCATATCTGCACACAATCCCTACCCATATAATTTACGATATTTTTTTTAGTAAGTCTTCTTATGTATCTTCAATATAGGGTGCGCGGGAACCTATGAGCCAAAAATTCACGTCCCTCCCTCCGATCCCTTTCAGTTGAGTCAGATTTAACACAACTTTGAAATAAATCCAAGTTAATTAAATGAGGTCGGAGGGAGTAATAAATTTTACCAGTCTCGAACATTAGTTTAATAATAATAACTAACTTCCTAAAAAAAACACATACACACCATAAATCGAGGGGTTGCGGCCAAGCCAACTGTACATCTCATTACGCCAGCACTCCTTTCGGCGCCTTCTATCCTTTGTCGCCTCACTTCTTGCGTCATTGCTCCTTTCGGTGGTTTTGAGCTTTACGCCTTCTATCTTTTGTCGCATCTTTTGTTACGTTAGTGCTCCTTCCGGCCATTAAGCTTTACGTCTTCTATCCCTTGTCGCATCTCTTCTTGCATCGGTGCTTATTTCCGGTGCTTTCTATCCTTTGTCGCACCTCTTCTTGCGTTGATGCGCATTTTCGGTGCCTTCTATCCTTTGTCGCATCTCTTCGCGCGTTAGTGCTACTTTAGGCGCCTTTTGTCATCGGCCGCCTCGCTTCTCACGTCAATGCTCCTTTCGGCGCTTAAATTGTACGCCATATGCCATCTGTCACATCTCTTCTTACGCCAGTGCTCGTTTTGGTGTTAAGGTTTTGCTCTTTCTATCCTTTGTCGCATATGTTTCTTGCGCGAGTGCTCATTTTCGGTGCCTTATATCCTTTGCCGCGTCTTTTCTGTCGCTGTATCTCCTTTCGGCGCCTTCTATCGCCGGTCGCTTCGCTTCGCTTCTCACGTCAATGCTCCTTTCAGCGCTTAAATTATACGCCATATGCCATCTGTCACATCTCTTCTTACGTCAGTGCTCATTTCGGTGTTAAGATTTGCTCTTTCTATCTTTTGTCGCATATGTTTCTTGGGCCAATGCTCATTTTCGGTGCCTTATATCCTTTGTCGTGTCTCTTATTGCGTCGGTTCTCCTTTAGGCGCCTTCTATCGCTGGTCGATTCGCTTCTCACGTCAATGCTCCTTTCGGCGCTTAAATTGTACGCCATATGCCATCTGTCACATCTCTTCTTACGTCAATGCTCCTTCTGACGATTAAGCTTTATGCCTTCTATCCTTTGTCGCATCTCCTTTTGCGTTGGTGCTCATTTTCAATGCCTTCTATCCTTTGTCGCATCTCATTTTGTGTCGGTGCTTATTTCAGTTCCTTCTATCCTTTGTCGCATCACTTCTCGCATATGTGCTCCTTTCCGCGCCTTCTATCATCAGTTGTCCTCGCTTCTCACGTCAATGCTCCTTTTGGCGCTTAAATTGTACGCCATATGCCATCTGTCACATCTCTTCTTACGTCAGTGCTCCTTTCGGTGTTAAGCTTTGCTCTTTCTATCCTTTGTCGCATATGTTTCTTGCGCATGTGCTCATTTTCGGTGTCTTATATCCTTTGTCGCGTCTCTTCTTGCGTCAGTTCTCCTTTCGGCGCCTTCTATCGTCGGCCCCCTCGCTTCCCACGTCAATGCTCCTTTCGGCGCTTAAATTATACGTCGTATGCCATCTGTCACATCTCTTCTTACGTCAATGCTCCCTCCGATGATTAAGCTTTACACCTTCTATCCTTTGTCGCATCTCCTTTTGCGTTGGTGCTCATTTTCAATGCCTTCTATCCTTTGTCGCATCTCCTTTTGCGTCGGTGCTTATTTTCAGTTTCTTCTATCCTTTGCCGCATCACTTCTCGGATATGTGCTCCTTTCCGCGCCTTCTGTCATCAGTTGCCTCGCTTCTCACGTCAATGCTCCTTTTGGCGCTTATATTTTACGCCATATGCCATCTGTCACATCTCTTCTTACGTCAGTGCTCCTTCCGGCACTTTCTATCACCGGCCTACTCGCTTCTCACGTCATTGCCCCTTTCGGCGCTTGGCATTTTTCGCCTTCTGTCATTTATCGCCTCGCGATCCATGCCATTGCGTGGCGCTGTCCATGTTCTTCTCGGTTTCTCCGCCCAACAGAAAAATGACCCGTCCTTAGCCTTAACCACTCTTCACCGTTGTTGCCATTCTACATAGGTAAAAGGCGACAAAAAGGCAAACCCAGTTGAGAACGGTGACATGGTCTCTCTCATTGTCAAACTTCGTTCACCGAACATGGCTGCGGTGACGTAGAAGGGGGAGCAAAGATAACAAACAAAACGATCTAAAAAAAACCAACAAAGTAAAACACACAAATTACAAAGATAACCCTGGAGGTCCAACATGTCCACAAACAATATTAGCAAGCAAAAATAAAAATCCCCGGTTTGATCTCCCATGTCCTTGCCATGATCAAATATTTTAAAGTCAAACAAGAAGACATTTTGGTAATGTAAAAAAAAAAACCGAGCACTTTGAGCCGATGCTACGCGTGAAGGGCGCGTGTTCGGACCGCAAACGCTTGTGTGCACGTAGCAGGGCCGCGCGCGCACCGGAAAAAGAGAGCGAGAGAAAGGGAGAGGAAATAAATACGAGCGGCAGGCAGGCAGGCCGCCCTCCACACCGCACCGATCACTCGCCGGAGCTCCCAATCAATGGCCGCCTCCGCCCCCGCCGCCGCGATCGTGTGATGGCCCGCGCAGCCGCTCGCTGCCCATGGACGAAGCCGGAAGGGCCCCCGCTCCCGCGGTGGTGACCGTCACGGCCTCCGCCGCCGCGCCCTCGCCTCCCGCTCCCCCTCCCCCGCCCCCTGCCACCGCCACCGCCGACACCGGCACGCCCTCGCCCGACCCCGATGCTCTCTATCAAGGTTAGGGTTTCCGCGGCTCCCACTCTCCTCGCGCCAGCGTCCGACCGATTTTGGGGAATTTCGGTTATCGGCCGCTCAATTCCGCCCCCCCCGTAGGTTATGCGCCCGCCGACGCTTCGTTTTACCTTTTCCTTTTCTTCTCGCGATTTATTATTGCATAATAATCAGTGGGTGTTCTCGCAGCATACTGCGATGGATTATGGGTTCTCATCAATCCCTATATAGATACTTATTATATTATACTAAAAGCTAGTATCGTTTTGTGTGTATCTCCGTGTGGACGCGGAATTGGGGTTTTTGCGGGCGCTCGATCATGCCAGACTGGGCGCTATCGATCTCCATGTTTTATATGCAGTTTCCTGTAGAATGTGGATAGTTTTACGACCCAAACGCTGTCGCCAGTAAAATTTTGCACAAATTTGATCTCGATTTTCGTTAGCTTGTACTGGTTTCTGCTTATTATGTTCTAACTAACATCGTGTGCAATGTTTGCTGCAGAGGGGATGTGGGACCAGATGGCCATGAGCAGCGGCGCCACTATGCAACAGGGCCCATATCCTGAGCGGCCGGGGGAACCCGACTGCACTTACTACCTCAGGACTGGATTGTGTAGGTTCGGCTTGAGCTGCAGGTTCAATCACCCTCCTGATAGGAATATGGTGAGCAACTACCTCTCCCTCTCTCTCAGCTGTTATACTGCTCTGCATCACGCATTTACAGTCATCAGCGCGTTTTGCACATTTGCCTATACGGCGTTTCCTCATGTACATAATCAGCACTGTTGAAGTGCGTATGGAATTGGACGAGAAATATCATGTGTGGATTCGTTCCATTGCACCGTATCAGATGCATAATGTTGAGCAGATTAAATGCGATAGTCAGTCTATGAAATGCTCTGCTCCATGATTTTGTATGACCGCCTATAGATATTTATGTATGCTTTCTCATTTGGAGGGGACACAGACGTTAGCACCAGCATGCTGGTAAAGCGTTTTTAGCTTGGTAAGTGTCATTGCCGGCTATTAATCCCTGAACTTTTCCTTTTGCGTTGGATAGTTTGCTACTACCTCCGTTCCAAAATATAAGCCTTTTTAGAAAGTTATAAACTAGCTTTCTAAAAAAAGGCTTATATTTTGGAACGGAGCGGAGGTAATACATGTTACTCATGTGTTTATAATTGACACAAGCCACTTTTCATTGGGTAACTATTCCTTATATGTCACTTTTTTTTGGATAATTTATAATTGCCACCGGCCAGCTGCATGTCATTTCTGTTAGTGAGGCATTACAGTACTAACTCCCAACTTTCTGTACAATCATTTCCGTACTTACTAATTGCTGTTTCTTTACTTCATCTCATAGTTTTGTTCTCAACTCATCTTCTTAATGCTAGGCTATTGCCTCTGCTAGAATCAAAGGAGAATATCCTGAGAGGGTGGGACAACCAGAATGTCAGGTACTTACGATTACGAACTGCTTGTTCTTTCAGAAGTATTGTTTATTCATAGATTTTACTTGGATCCAGCCAATGTTGTGCTGGTTAACAATATTTAGCAATGTTACATGTGCCCTGTTTTCTGCTTATGTGATATTTTAGGGCTATTACTTACCTGGTTAACACATGCTTTGGGGGAAAAAGGGGCTCTTAAATTTGGTTAATGCTGCTTCCATATATGATTATATGTTGAGAAAAAACATGTGTCTTGTTTTCTCCTTATGCGATATTTTAGGGCAATTGCTTACCTGGTTAGCATATGCTTTGGGGGATGTATGCAGAAAAGGGCTCTTAAATGTGGTTAATGCTACTTCCATATATGATTATATGTTGAGAAAAAAATTGCGGTTCATATGAACACTGAGAAAAATACTGAGGTTTTTTCTTCGGTGCTTATTTGTACAAACTGATTATCATTTTAAAACCAAACTAGATAATGGTTACCAACATTTTTAAAAGTGTACTCGTACGGCAAGAAAATAGTCGCTAGGTGATTAGCTTCAGTTTTTGCCAAAATGATAATCACAATCTTGGAGTTCCTGTAAAATGACCTTTTTTTTGTAGAGTCTACATCTTGCAATGTGGGAGCGGTATAGTTCTATCATTTTTATGCCATGCTGGACAATGTTGAACTGATGGAATTTCTCAACGTTTTTTGTTCAGTACTATCTGAAGACTGGAACATGCAAGTTTGGGCCTACATGTAAATTCCATCATCCCAGAGAAAAGGCTGGGATCCAGGGAATGGCACAGCTAAACTCATTAGGATACCCACTTCGACCGGTTAGTAGTTTACTGTTAGCTGAATAGTATTATTCTGTCCATCCATTTGTTTATTTTTCTGTTTGTTGGGCTGACTGAAATTTATTTACTGTTGTAGAATGAAAGGGAGTGTGCATACTACTTAAAAACGGGACAGTGTAAATACGGGAATACATGTAAATTTAACCACCCAGAACTTTTCAATGCGGTGCCTTCCTCGCGTGGTTCCCCTATTTATCCTTCTGTACATACCTCTGGAAGCACTGGTCCACATTCCTATACTGGAACTACTATGGCCAGCTGGGCTTATCCAAGAGGTTCTTTCGTTCCAAGCCCTCGATGGCAAGGTGCTTCAAATTATGCACCGATGATTGTACCACAAGGTCTTGTTCAAGTACCAAGCTGGAATTCATATCCTGTAAGATCATCTCATCTCATAGTCAGGCAGCATAATGAGTTTTCACTTAGTCGTGATATGTTTAGTGTATTTATCTTGTTTGGGCTTTGATTTCCTATACCAACAGGGTAAAAAAGTACGGAATATGCCAGTCTTAACTTTTAACTTGCCTTTTCCCATTATTTGGATCTCTGCAAGTCTTACCCTGGAATTCCATTGTTTTGTGCCATGGCTCTGATTATATAGCCGGACTATATTTGCATTATGTTTCCATTTGAATTTGTATCGCCATGATGTTTTCTAGATACAAATCATCAAGTAGGATTTAATGATTTAAGTTCAGTCGCAAATGAGTCTGTTCTATATGCATCGCTGATATGGAGCTTTTGTCTATAATATTTTGTTTGGCTTTGGTAATCTCTAATATGTTTCAAAAACTGACATGAAAACACGCCCTTAAATACATCAATTGTTTGATTCTATTTAGGGTTGATATTTCTTATTTTGTTTATCTTTCAAGGGACAAATACTACCTGTTTCATCTTCCGAGAGTCGACTTCAGTCTCCAGGAGCTCAACAATACTATGGAACTTCTCGACAAGGTGAAGGTAGTGCTGGCAATCAGGGAATGCTCTCACCCTACAGATCCAGCTCGTTTCCTGTACCTCAGTATGCGCTTCAGAGAGAGAATGTATTTCCCGAGAGACCTGATCAACCAGAATGCATATACTACATAAAGACTGGAGATTGTAAGTTTGGTGCAGTTTGCAAGTTCCATCATCCCCGGGTGCGATCACAACCTTCCCCAGACTGTGTGTTGAGCCCAATGGGTCTTCCACTACGCCCAGTAAGTATATGGAAACCTTCTATTGATGTTTTATCTCCATGATAGTTTTATTCCATATGATTTATAGTTTTTCCTGTCCATTTTCTGAGCTCTTTACGACCTATCATCTGTCTGTGGGAGAGGCTTAAGTATAGTTGATTTGCGTTAATGTTTGTGAGTATAGATTGAGATGAACTGTAGAACCAAAGATGTTTCACATATCGTCCGGTTACATGATTGGTTCTGAAATGTAATGATAAAGTTCCTGATATTGATGACCAATTCCCAAAGCAACAAAACATCTTCTTGTCGTTGCTGAAGCTAAATCCTGTAGATTCATAGCCTATTTGTTAAACCATGCCTGTATTGGTTACACATTGTTTAATCATCAAATTCATGTTGAAGTCACAGCCGGTAAATCTACTGTGGTAGGTACAATAAGGATACTGTGGATTGCAGTGTACCACATTGTTATAAGATGTCAATCTGACAGGGAAGCAATAAAGTACCTATCTGTAGTGACTATTTTGCTAGCATACTGTACCTATTTAGCTGTTCAATGAATATGGCTTAATTTGAGATCTGCTAGTTCTTCTCAAATTGGAATGCCTGATATTATTACTGCAGTTACTGCAATATAGTTCTACTTTTCTGTTCCTAGTACACCTATTGGACCCATGATGATTATATTTTGTGTTTTTCAGGGGGAAGAGCTCTGCAAATTCTATTCCCGTTATGGCATCTGCAAGTTCGGCGTAAACTGCAAGTTTGACCACCCAATGGCTACTCCGGTTGGCGTCTATGCGTATGGCTACTCCGCCTCGGCTTCACCTAACGCGCCTACTGCCCGGCGCCTCCTGGAGTCCCCCTCTGGATCTGCCTCGTACCCATCCTAGGTCAGGGTCCCTTGGCATTTGACCCGCTGCCTGCCTTGATGTATAAAATGCATCGCCGCCCCGCCTGAGGCGCTGCGAAATGTTTCCCCTAACTCCCCGGAATCAAGTTCTGTAAATTGAGTTGCTGCCAGAGATGTACAGTTCTCTTTTTTTTGTTTTGTCAATTCAGAATCATTGGAGAGGCCAATTGCAACCGAAATAATTGAATGCAGATAACCCAGTTTTCAGGCTTAGCATTGGCATTGATCTACTACTTTGGAGTATATCAATCAAAGGTTCCTAAGAGTAAGAGGTGGTGGTACTGTTAGGAAATTGATCTGGAGGAAGCACAGGTGATTTTCTCTCCTACAAAACCCTGTTGCATCAATGCATTGACTAGTATTACTGGTGTGGTTTGCATTTAGTAGAAGATCCGCATTTAGTAGAGATGTCCTGGTGTGGTTTTCATTCTGCTGTGAGATTAGCTGCGAAGGACATTGCCCCTTCGTCCATGCACAAAGACCTCGGCCACAATGCCACATGGTGGAGGTAAATGTTGGAAGGATGCAGAAAACTGGCACCTACATTCGGTTGCCGCGTCGCCATCATGATCTCGCACAGAGAAAGTTTTGTGAGGTAACCAGGCTCCGCCCAACAACCAGCGTTAATGCGGCCATCATGATAAGGTGCGGAACCTGGTCCAACCGCGTTTCTCGTTGCGAGGTGGGGAGCATAAATGCTTGCCCCAAATCCACGGTACAAACATGGTTCCTCTCGATGGCGACTCCTGTTTTCTGTCAAGATTTGAGGATTGATCTGCGAATTTTTGCGGTCTTGGCCTGGCAGTGTCAGCCGGCCTGAATCCTCGCAAGAATCTCCCTGTAAAAACCGGATTCATCCAACAGAACAGAATGCTGTCAGGGTTAATGCATGTGTTGGTATGAACTGGACACAGAAGCTTTGTTAGATCGCGGCATAGGCCATGGGAGAACACTGAAGCTCGTTAGCCATATGAATACAAAGAGATGTGTACGTGCATTTTTCCGGGAGAGACTTGTATAGGATCTCTCCATTAGGTAGGATCATAGGATCAACCCAGAAAAAACATACTTTGAACAGGCGAAAAAATCTGAAAATAATAAACAGCATGCATATAGGTTGTATCTACAACTCCAGAAATTTCAGCCTAAATCTGATCTACACTGGAGAAATAAAAAGACAAATTCTATTGTGAATAGTGTCGATCGCTTGAGTAGTATTTCACACTATTCACCTCGATTTATCTTTTTGTCTCTCCAAATGTCGAATTTGAAGTTGCAAATTTTGGCGTTGCATATATAACATAGATGTATGTTGTGATTTTTTTTCAGATTTTTTCAACATGTTTTGTCTTTGCAAAAAAATTGATCTCATAGATCCTATCTAAGACCTGATCCTACCCAAGTCTTCCCCGCATTTTTCCTTCCGTTTTGCTAATTCTCAGTAAACTGATATTTACCTTGGAGCTTAGTAGAATCTGCAGCCATTGAAATCACGCCAAGATTTGTGTGTCCTCTTCTACCTTGCACACACTGAGCGGGAGGACGGAGGAGGCGGGGGAACGTCTGCCGAGCTGGAGCCGGTGACGGCTGGCACCGGAGAAGAAGGGGGTGGGGCTTAGAGGGGTGGCCGGGGCGATGGTGGACCGACGAAGAGAGTAGCGGGATGATGACTGCGGAGCGCAGAGAGCATCGAGAGAGCATGATCGATCGTCCACCTGCATAGAGCCGGTGACCAGTAGGTAGTAGGTTAGAGACCAAGCAGTCTCACATGCCATCCGACGATTGAGGAGTGACTAATGTTTTACTCGGATTTGGCCTAAAACATCATGTATTCTCGATCCGAATGACATGAAAATAAAGCTACATTGTCTTAAAAATTCCAATCCGTACTGCTCAGTAGCGCCTGCGAGGTGCTCATAGACACCAAAATGTAGCGTGCAGTCGCGTCCTCCATACGAAGCAGTGTCGACCGCTCGTCGAGTCTATTAGGCACCAGTGAGACGCTCTAAGTAGTCCTAGACAGACTCTGCTTCCTCGTAAAGACCGAGTGCAAAGCGGTAAAGCCTAAAAATCTGTGTTCCATGATCATCGCATAGGATCATAGATCGGAATCCTAGGTTGTAGTAGGATCATCCATAGGAGGATCCCGGATCGTAGGACATCACGCACGAACGTTGATGGGGGAGATTTCCCGACGAGCAGATCGTGTGCGAGTTTACATTTTTTTCTACTACCCATGCGGCCAGGCCCACTTCGGTAAGCCCAACCAGACCACAGCGGCGAGTGACGCCGGACGTGACGACATGAGGCGAGGCTTTTCTACGAGATCTCGCAAGCCAAGCCCCCTTCTCTCACCCCCCGAGACAGAGCCTCGCTTTTCCCTCACTCCCCAACTCAGTTCAGTCCTCTTCACCCACTGCCCAGTCCAAGCCCGTCCAAATCGCCGCTCCAGCGGCGAGCGAGCGAGAGAGGATGCCCGCCGCCATGCCCACCCTGCTCTTCCTCCTGCTCCTCTTCCTCTCCCTCGCCGCCACCTCCACCTGCTCCCACTCCCAGACCCAGTCACAGGTAAGCAACTTCCTCCTTCCTCTTCTTGCCTCGCCCAATTCCGCGAATCTTGGGCCACGAACCCTGACTGACAGACATTGCCGCCCTCTCTCTCTCTCGCGCGCGCGCAGGTCCCGGACGCGGAGCCGCAGCAGGCGGTGGAGATGGTGCCGATGGCCACGCCGGCCGGGTCCGGCTACAGCGGCGTGGTCCTCAACGAGACGCGGCGGCGGCTGGGCCGCTTCCAGCTCTGCGCGCCCTGCACCTGCTGCGGCGGGCCCAGGGGCGTCTGCGTCCTCGCCCCGTGCTGCTACGCCATCAACTGCAACATCCCCAATCGCCCCTTCGGCTTCTGCTCATTCACGCCAAAGTCCTGCAGCTGCTTCGGATGCAACATCTGAATTCGCCATCCCGCGAGAAGCAGTGTGAGGAGGGGGTGGGGGTCGCAAAAGCACATACGGTTACCCCGCCCCGGCGCGTGGTTAAGCTGCTATTGAGTATTTGTTATTGTTTCTAGCTATATTTTGCTACGAATTCGTTATTTATAGTATAATTGTGTAGTAGTTGTTGCTACGGTTGAATTGGTTAACAGAGAGGGTGTCAATTCGGATGTTGGCGGTTCTAGGGTTGTGTTCTGGCAACATTGCAGTGTTCGTTTTTCTCATGGATGTGTTACCAGCCTGCTTTTATCGATAGAAGATTAGTGTTTTTAGTGCAGAGATTCAGTCCATGTTAGTGGGTGCCATCTCTTGCGTCTCAGATCCTTGTCATGGAATACGTAAACAGGTCAAGCCGGGACAAGTTTTTAAAATGCATTATATTATCCGGACAATACTTTTATTTCCTAATGCTTTCTTCATTGTTGGTTCTCAAATTGAAGTCCTGGAAGGTTGACAGCTCACACATCCATCTCTTTGTGCACATCTTGTCTTCTCGTTAGATCAATCTTGCTCTTAACAGACATGTTTGTGTGTACCTATGCTGTCTGGTGAGTACAGAGCGCTATGTATAACCTGCCTCAACAGTAAAATTTTCTGCTCTGGACACCATGCAATTTTCATTGATTTAGTAAAATTGAGCTACGTAGGAGGGTTGCATTCTTTACATTATCAATGTGTACATGCATATTGACTGGTTTTGTATGTGATTGATTTTACCCCACCTTTACAAGCTTATTGTAAAGATTTATTGCTTCAGGATTTGCCAAGAAAATCATCATTCATGTCACATGCTCCTGTATATTTGTTACTGGAACCTAGTTTTTTTTTTAAATTCTGCTACCAGTTTACAAGTTAACCTACTGACTGCTCTTTTAACTTTATTTGTTTTATTATCTGTGGTCCATGTTTTGAATCAAATAACCTGAATCTGTTTCTTGTATATTTGTTGCTGGAACCTAGGTTTAATTTTTGTGCTGCTGCCAATTTACAATTTAACCTACTGACTGCTCTTTTAACTTCATTTCTTTATCTGCGGCTGGTTGTTTTTTAATCAGATAACCAGAATCTGGTTATTGTAAATTTGTTACAGGAACCTAGGTTTAATTTTTATTCTGCTACCATTTACAAGCTAACCTATTGACTGCTCTTTTAATATGTGGTCCATTGTTTTTAATCAATAACCAGAATCTTGTTGGCTGCTAAATAGCAATGCACATGCATTGGTTTCTTCACAAGAAACAACGATTATTTATCATCAATCATATGCTCTACATTACTCGGTTTACTTGTTTAAGGCAGTCCTTGTTTGTAAGTGAACTGTGTATTTACACCATCAAAAGTTGCGTAAAATGTATTATCTTTGGTTGATATCTGTTTCAGGCATTAATCTGTGTTGCGATGATAATTCCCCAGCAAGTACTTATTTGATTTGATTTGCTTGTTTCTGTTTTTTTTTTTTTTTTTACCTTTGGCCCTTTCAGCTCCATACCTCAACAAATGAACATACAACTTACTCCTGTACAAAGTAAAAGCAAATGGACATTCGCATGCATCGTAGGCAGTCCTTGTTCCTAACTGAACTTGGCAAACTCTGCTGTTTAGCTGCAGTAATACCATCTAAAGTTTGCGCCTTCTCACAATTTCTGTATTGGTTTACGGTATTTGATGGGGCATTTGATTTATATAACAAATAATGGTGTTAGGAACATGCCAATAACCTACTTTACTGCTTGTGCTGTTCATAGGTGGTACCAAAACGTAGATCATGTGCCAATGCTCCAGTAGCAGCTTTTCTCCCCCATCTATGACTATTGAGTAGAAGTGCATCAACTTGCGTGTTGTTAACATCCATCATCAGGCCATCACTCTCCGTGTTGCGTCTCCTGCATGCAAGTCACGGTCTAGAGAGAATGATCATGATTGTGAAGTGACTTTTGAGTAATAATACTGAAAAAGTAGGACGCAAAGGGATTTTTTCTTAAGAGGGGAACAGGTCAGTTTGTCTTAGATCTCAGCTTGAATTTCCCCCTTTCCTCTTGCTCATGTCTCAATCCAGGTTGAATCCATCCTTTTCTTTGCTTGGAAATAGACTGTGAAGTGTAAACCATTGATAATATATGTTCAGTTATCCATCACTTAGCTGTTGTAACCTAAATTGACGGTGATGAAAGCATGCCTTTGGTCAGTATATCTGTATAGCTCTCTGTGTGAAACGGTAACTGGAATATACGGCTGCGCTGGGGTGCATCATTCAGAAATGAACGTGGGAAAATCCATCCCATCTGACAGCCACAAATATAAGTTGGGTGACCGCTCCTGCAAAATTATTGAGCAATGCTATTATGCCGCTGTTCCCCGTGGGACAGAGTGGCAGCACAGCGACCTATCCATGTGAACGAAGGGATCACTAAATCATTATCCATGAAGAAAACACTGATGGCAGTGCTAATGCATCACGATGGGAGTTAACCGAATCATTAGTAATGCATATGCTTAGTGGGATTCATCATCGGTCAAGTTTGACTTCGATCCCTTGTTTCCATGTGTGAGCCGTCATTGGTAAGATTCTGGTCCCAGCTTATAAAAATGAAGTGGGTTAGTTTGGTGGTACTGATTAGTTTTAGTTATGGAAGAGTAGGCAAGGCCTGTCATGAACAGAGCATATGGGAGCTGTAGCCTCCCGTGAAGTCAGAACTGGAAGCGAGAAGCGCCGCCAGCCAGTGGTGTGTGATAAGCCCCAAAGCTTCTTTCAGCCAGGCATTTCTGAGCCTAGTTCCTGGAGAAATCTGTGAACAAAAATACTGAAATGCTACGGGTACTAGGGTGGCTCATACGTAGACTATCAAATATACATAAGGGAAATTTCTACCAAAGACAACTCTTCTTTTACACGCGAACACATGTATTATCACAACACCAACACGGTTGTTTGAGAAATTCGGCACCTCGCATTGGCATACTTTTGCACGGGGAAAACGCTTGCAGGATGCATAATCTTAAGCCTCAGTAACAATATGTGGTTTTGACACTTTGCTGGCGGTTCTTCAGTGTACCTGATGCCTTGATGTAGTTTTAGGTAGAAGCAAACAAAATGGTACTAGTAGGCATCAACCACATGGGAAGTCGTAACATAGTAGAGGAAGCATATCTTGGCCTAAGTTCATTTTCTAGATAAACAAAAAACAAATATTGGCCAAAGTACAATCAAGAGTCAAGCTAGATTTTCTCACTCAAAAAGTCAAGCTAGTTGCTAGATATAGCAATTCATATCCACAGTACCCTTTTATGTCGAACTTTTCCTTCTTGTAACCGTTTATTTGTCCAAGTCATACTCTGCACACGCACTGCCGCACACCATTCTAAAGAGAAAGAAAAGCAAAAAAGATCATCGACCTATTGAAATGCCTTAGGAGAAAACAAGGGAACTGCAGATCTCCAGCCTTATCAATAGGGCTTTTGGAAAACTAAAAGGAGAAAAACATCAAAACATCCATTTTGGAGAAGAATTGACGATGATCCGACGGGGCTTTGGAGGCTGTTGCTGCTCCATGGAGTTCCTCTTCTTCATAGCCGAGGAGACCGTCGGGCTCAAATAGTCATGACTCCTCTGTGGCAGAGACGTGCTCTGCGAGTGCGTCTTCCGAACAGGGATCAGTGTGTGTTGCTTCCTTAAGGTCCCGTTTTGCACCGACGGTTTCCTTGGAGAGTTCCACCGGCTGTAGTTGACACAGCTCTGGCTCCTCCCGACGTGCTTCTCCCTGGGGCTTGGAATGTTCCTGCTCTCCATGGTTTCAGCTGAGTACATTGTTTCCTCCTCGCTGCTATACTGGTCTCGATGATTTCTGTACTCCATTCGTTCAGCAGGTGACGAGCTTGACTGCCCCTCGCTGCTACAATCGTCCCTCGGAGGAGCAGCCGGAGGATCCCTCGATTCTGCCTCGCCATTACGGTGCCATATCAGCCCTGATGGAAAGCAGTTCTCTCTAGATGGATTCCTAGGTTTGGACGTCTCCACATTGTTCTCATCAGAAAGCATTTGCTTCAGGGGCAGTGGTAGAAAGATAGTCTTGGGAACCCTTGGTGGGAAGTTGATGTCCAAGAGTTGAATTGGCGAAGGACCCTGCTGCCCCTGACAAGAACTACCCCTCGGTGATTCATATATTTCTGGAGTTGAAATCCCTTGCTCGCTGTTTCTGCGTAGATCAACAAGAGGATTGGCATCATGTGAGATTTTGGCATTGGCTGAGCTGCCTGACCCCTGCTGATATTTAGGCTTGGAAGTCACTTTAGAAGTAACCGACGCATCATCATTCTCATCGTCTGCGGGCTTGAACACATTGCGGCGAGTAAAGGAGCTGGTCGAGTGATCACTCCTGCTGGACATCAGTCTAACAAGAGGCAACTTTGGCTTGGTAACCTCATCCAAGCTGCCCTGCCAATGCTGGTACAGCCAATCGCAGACGACAGAGATGGGGATCCCGAATTGCATTGGCTGATCCTTCTTCGATGAATGCGACGAGGACGAGGATGCTGAAGAAGACCTTGCGGTCGGGGAGGAGGCCAGCTTCATTGGATCACAGATCATGAAAGCAAGGTTCCCTTGGGCGTCAAAACCGGCAGAGCCAGGGCACCATGTCACCCCATCTGTGGAGAGCTTTATGAGGTTGTCTGTGCCGATCACTACCTTTCCGTCGCCGATCACCAGTTCCTTCTTCCCAGTGTGCCCCAGCAGGTAAACAACACTGCCATGATCCAGGCTTGGTTTGCAGCATGTTTTCAAATAGTGAGGCTGCTGAGCTTGCAAAGTGGAGTCGTTCTCGGCAGAGTCAACACCGACTATTGTGAGGTCGAGAATCGAGCTGGTAATGAAGAATCTGCACACATCAACATTTTTAACAAAAATGTAAGTAGGCATAGAGCTAGAAATAGCAAAATAGAAAAAAAAAACACATTTAAAAACCAATGATGAAGTTTTGTCCAGAAAACCGTTTTCTTTCTACTCAGCAGCAAAGTTCATATGTCCTGAACTGGCAGTCTGGCACGATATAAAAAATAAAGAACACTGAAGTTTTCATGACCCCAGACTTGCTGCTTTTTATGATGAAGCACTTATTGCCTGCCTGTGACACATGTTTTGTTGGATGTCATGTCCCTAAAGAAAAAACCTTTTTTTCCAAGAGAAGAAAAGAAACCCATTTTAACCAAACTCTTACTACAACCACCCTAAGTCACATTTGTTGTGTGCTCTATATGTCCTTGCTTGGATGAATCCACCCACTGAAGGACAAGCAAAGATCTATGCCAAATAGCACCAATGTCACTTTTCCCCGGTGCTTGCTGAAGAGCACAATGCTGCTAATAGTAGTGCTTTCCAGCTGCGCCTTGTTGCGCTAACTGGCTCGTGATCACCATGATTGTAAGCAAGCCAGCACATAGTCCCAACTACTAACAGAAATCCCACTACACTACAGGCGAGGCGAGGCGAGCTTGGTTGCAGATTCCCGTCCCGTAATGAGCCGCATTATGGGTAATCATCACCGGCAGCAACAGCTCCCCCACCACCACCGACAAATCAGGCGGTGTGGGTCTCGGTTGCCGACGCGGACGGCGGATCTTAGCCTAATCACTCTGCAATAATCACTTGGAGCCCCGAAGTAATAAAACGAACAAATCCACAAACAGGGACGCAGGCGCAGGGCAAAAGAAAAGGATAGAAAATGCAGTGATTTAGTTCAGAGATGCGGCGGCTGGTAAGAGTAGGATCAGGAGGTGGCGGAAGAAGGCGCGCAGACCTGTGGGGCACGAGGCGTGCGGGGACGCGAGCGTGGCCGAGCAGCGCGTCGGCGTCCTCGGCGGCGGCGGCGGAGGGCAGGTTGCCGTGCGTGGTGAGCAGCAGGTTGCGGTGGATGAGGAGGCCCGTGCCGCCGTGGTCGCAGACGGCGGCCAGCGCGGCGGACTTGGCGGAGAAGATGGCCGCCTTGACCCGCTCGGACCGGCCCCCGCCGCCGCCCGAGCAGAAGCACCACCCGGCGCCCTCCTTCCACACCCCCATTCTCTTCTCTCTAATGTACACGCCCCCACACCGATCTCGGCAGCTAGCTGGGTACGGTCTCCGCACCTGCACGCCGCCTTCTTGCTCCCTTCTGTTTTGTTTTCTTTTCCCTTGGGGATTCCCTTCTCTCGCTCAGCTCGAGACAGCAAGGAGACCCCGGGAAGTGAGGTGGGCTCGTATTAAAGCTGACCACTCTGCCACCTTCTGCGGCCGGAGCTCAACAACTTGTCTCGCAACCCAGCCACCGCAACTGACCGGTGGGGCCGTCTTTTATGTGGTCCTACGTGCCAGTGACGGATCGCGTTGGGGTCTACGGGGAGAAGCGGACGGTAGTGAGGGCGATAATGTCCGTAATTAGCAGTGCAGCGTGTGGTGTGGTTTTGGGGTGGGGAAGAAGGGGCACCGACACGTTTAACTGCCCCGGGACACTGAACATGGGGCCAGCCTATCCACGTTCGCCTGCACGGTGGGGCCGTCTGGCCGCAGTGAATTCCTTCACCGGATCCGTGTGAGAAAGCCGGTGATCCATCCGAGCTGTTCACCCACGCAAACAATTGTCAAACCACAGCATCTCCACTCAGACCCGTTTGGTAGTTTCGGCTGAGTTTGTACACCACTGCACCACGAAAAATACCCTCTCCATGTTTTAGACGGGCCACGAGTTAGAGCATCTCTAACAGTAACTGAAAAAGTCAGAACCGAAAAACGTGAATTCAGTCTTCCAAAAATATGGGAAACAAAGCTTTTGCAGCTGGCGCAGAACAGAACCCGTAAAACACGAACTGAAAAAATGCATTTGAAATATCGCGGGAAGATTCGTCGAGGATCATATATATAGATAGCATTTGAAAAATGCATTTGAAATATCCCGGGACACTGAACATGGGGCCAGCCCATCCACGTTCGGCTGCACGGTGGGGCCGTCGGCCAGCACGCAGCTCTACCTGGCCGTCTGGCCGCAGTGAATTCCTTCACAGGATCCGTGTGAGAAGGCGATTTGCACAAAAATAACCCAAAAGTGAAAGAAAAGCACAGACTGACCCTTCGGCGAAACTATTTCACCCATCTAACCCTTTTGTGTGGCGTCCCTCCCATCGGCGCCACACATGCCAGTGTGGCGCCCCTCCTGCCGGCGCCCTCCGCCGGCGCCACACACCCGGCCCGACGTGGCGCCCTCGATGCTGAGCTGGTGCGCCGATCCGACGTGGCAGCATGTGTGGCGCCCCTCCCATCGGCGCCACACATGCCAACTTATATCAAGTTTTTGGTCGAAAACATCCGGGGGCTCCGGACGTCTGGGACTTAGCCGTTTTGGCGAGGCTCTATGTGTGGCGCCGATGCCGCGGGCGCCACACTAGCATGTGTGGCGCCGATGCCACGGGCGCCACACATCCACTTAAGTGTGGCGCCGCGCCTGCCCTCGGCCCGACCCTCTCTTTCTCTTCTTTCTCTCCTCTCGTTTCTCTCCTTCAACCGCCGCCGCGGCCGCCTCCTCCGCCCCCACCAAATCCTCCACGGATTGGACAGATTTGGCCGGCCAAATCCATCCCCATACAATCCTCAAGGTATTCCCCTCTGTTCCCCTTCGATTCATCCAAGATTTGCTCCGGTTTAATTCGATTTACCCGTTTTGCCTAGATTGGAAATGTTGGTTGTTGGAATCTATATTGATGTGTATGTATTGAAATTGATAGCCTCATTGTATGCATGTGTTTGAACCATAGATTTGTTGGAACCATAGATGTTAAATTTTGCTAGATTTGTACATGAACCCTAGACATGGAAACTAGATTTGAAATGGCTATGTATGTGTTGAAATGGGTATGTAAGTGTTGAATGTGTATGTGTAGGAACCCTAGATATGTATGTATCCTAGATTTGTGGAGGAACCCTAGGCATCTGTGTATGAACACAGCTTCTGATGGGTGGCGCGAGCAGATGGCGGCGCTTATTGGCATGGCTCCTCCGGCGCCAGCAAATCCAAAGGAGAGAGCTCCCGCCGGCGCACCTTTCGCTTGGATAAGGACTAACTTTGGACAACCTCCGCCGGAAGACGCCAACGAGGACACTATCGGGACGTACACCGGCGTGTACTTATGGTACATGATTTCGAGGACTCTCTTTCCGACGAGTGGGGAAGGCTGGCCCATTGGTGTTGGCTGAAGGCGCTTATGGTGTTGGAGCACCGGTGGAGTTGGGGAACATCGACACTTGCCTAGCTCTACCGGCAGGTGATGATTTGTTGTATGTACTATTTTCCTATAGTAGTGTGCTAGACAAAGTACTAACCAAATGTGTTATGTACGCAGTTGGACGAAGCTTGTCGCAGGATTGGGAGCAGGACTGGGAGCGGCGGTATTGGTGGATGCATGCTCCTACTTTCCGTATGGAGCTGGGACCGTCTATCAGTTGGAGTTTGGACGGAATGCTGGCCCTGTGGAGATTGTGCCTCACGACTTGGCCGCTTTCAACAACTACCTCGAGTGGTTCCATGAAAACACGCGTATCGAGTTAGTGAAGCACGCGTATTCTGAGGACATCTTGGACGACCCCATCGAGTTTGATGAGGTTGCGCAAAGCCGACACGACACCTTTGCTCGCGAGAGGGAGATCGACTTCTATTGCTTCCGAGCTGAACTTCGTGGTAATGGATTCTCTCACTAACTAGTACATCATCTAGATTGCCATGCGCTCGCTTAAATTGTGTATGCTATGTTTGTCACGAGCGGACGGAGATCCAAAAACAGCTCACGAGTGCGAGATTATGTGGGAGCAGAGCGGGAGAGATGAAAATCCTGTCGGACCATTGCGGCATTTCATTAAGGTATGATCACCAACTTTGAATGTACGCTATTATGTTCTGGTGGCTTTGTAACCATGAGTTCCATGACGCAGAACACTGCACGAAAGATGCGGCGGTTAGCCAACTTGCTAGGTTGCCGCGAAGGCGAAATTCCTACATCCTCCTCTTCTGAAGAGCGGGAGGTATGGACTATTTTGTTGCTGTCAAACATGTTCTTACTAATTTCAACTTTTGTAATCTCATGTGTTCATGTTTGTGAAGATTCCTGACGACGAGGAAATTCTGAGTCAAAGCATACCTCCAAAGCATACCTCCAAGCAAGCCCCACGGTCTGCTTACCAGTTCAAGCCAAGGGGTAAGGCTCCAAACCGGTACACTCCGGAAGATTATGTCAACCGAGGAAAGAAGGTTGTCATTGAGGAGGATGAGGGGCCGCCGCGGAGATCATCTTTGTCGAGGATGAGGAACGACGAGCCGTTATCTTCAGAGGAGGACGAGCAGGAGGAGCAGGAGGAGCAGCAGCACAAGAGCCACGGCAGCGGACGAAGAGGATGGCCGTCCGGAAGCAGCCCGTGAGGACGGCACGTCGAGGATGATACTAGGATGTGCTACGTGTTGTTGTGAACTATATCTTCATAAGTATCGAGTTGTGAACCCTATGTCATTTCGAACAATGTCTGTAATGCTACTTGTTGTTTGAATCTACTTGCTACGATGTGAGCTATGAAGTGTTATATGTGTATGTTCTGAAATTGCTACTTGTTGTGTCCAATGTTGTACTCAAAACTGTTCGAGTTTGGTAGGATTTTTCATGTTTTTAACACAAGTCATTGTGTGGCGCCCTTCACACTGGCGCCACACTGCACTGTGTGGCGCCCGTGGCATCGGCGCCACACATGCCAACATATAGCAACTTTTGGGTCGAAAACATCCAGGGGCTCCGGACGATTAGTCCTTAGCCGTTTTGGCGAGCCTCTTTGTGTGGCGCCCGTGGCATCGGCGCCACATATGCTAGTGTGGCGCCCGCGGCATCGGCGCCACACATAGATGTTGGAGATATGCCCAAGAGACAATAATAAATTAGTTATTGTTATATCTTAGTGTTCATGATAAATGTTTACATCCCATGCTATAATTGTATCAACCGAAACATTGGTACATGTGTGTTATGTAAACAACAAGGAGTCCCTAGTAAGCCTCTTGTATAACTAGCTTGTTGATTAATGGATGATCATGGTTTCGTGATCATGAACATAGGATGTTATTAATAACAAGGTTATGTCATTAGGTGAATGATATAATGGACACACACCCAAATAAGCATAGCATAAGATCAAGTCATTAAGTTCAATTTGCTATAAGCTTTCGATACATAGTTGCCTAAGTCCTTCGACCATGAGATCATGTAAATCACTTACACCGGAAGGGTACTTTGATTACATCAAACGTCATTGCGTAAATGGGTGGTTATAAAGATGGGATTAAGTATTTGGAAAGTGTGAGTTGAGGCATATGGATCAATAGTGGGATTTGTCCATCCCGATGACTGGATAGATATACTCGGGCCCTCTCGGTGGAATATCGTCTGATTAGCTTGCAAGCATATGATTGGATCATAAGAGATGACATACCACGGTACGAGTAAAGAGTACTTGTCGGTAACGAGGTTGAACAAGGTATGGAGATACCGATGATCGAACCTCGGACAAGTAAAATATCGCGTGACAAAGGGAATCGCCATCGTATGTAAATGGTTCAATCGATCACTAAGTCATCGTTGAATATGTGGGAGCCATTATGGATCTCCAGATCCCGCTATTGGTTATTGCTCGGAGAGGAGTCTCGACCATGTCTGCATAGTTCGCGAACCGTAGGGTGACGCGCTTAAGGTTCGATGTCGCATAAGTAGATTCGGAATATGAGATGGAGACCGAAGATTGTTCGGAGTCTCGGATGGGATCCAGGACATCACGAGGAGGTCCGGAATGGTCCGGAGAATAAGATTCATATAAGGAAAGTTGATTTCTAGGTTTCGGAAAAGTTCGGGATTTTTCCGGTGAAAGACCGGGAAGGTTCTAGAAGGTTCTGGGGGTCCCACCAGTGGGCCCACGACCCTAGGAGGCCTAGCATGGGCCGAGGGGATGCTCCCTAGCCTAATGGGCCAGGGGCACATGCCCCTCAAGGCCCAGGCCGGCCAACCCTAGGGTTTTCCCCAAAACCCTAGGGGGGATCAACTTGGGGGGAAGAATTCCCCCTCCCCCTTTGGCCGCCGGCCCTAGATGGGTTTGGGGCATTGGGGGGCACCCAAACCGACCTCCCCCTCTATATAAAGAGGGGAGGGGGCAGGGGGCGCTCACCCTTCGGACCTAGCTCTGGCCGCCCCCCTCTCTCCTCCATAGTGTTGTACCGGCTTGGCGAAGCCCTGCAGCTTTTCTCCTCCACCACCACCACCACGCCGTCGTGCTGCTGGGATTCCGAGGGGATCTACCACACCTCCGCATTTTATTTTGGAAGTAATAAAGGCAATTGCTTAGTGAAAAACTCAACAAAACAGATTCAAGTTAGCCCAACCCAAGGGGTAATCCAGCTACAAATCAAAGCTGTCTGTTCTGTTTTGTACTCCAGAAGCGCCACAATTACACTCATTTGCTTGCTCTTCGGCAAGTTCTTTCTTAGCAGTGAAATACATGTGCCGCTCGGAGGCGACCTTACAAGGAAGAAAACGAATCACATCCATTTCGGATGAATGGGCACGTCCGTCTTCTATGCAACAAAGACGAGGCGAGGGGGCTCCGCCCTACAGCGAGAGGGACGCCTCGCGAGCCGGGCTTTGGAGATGAGGCCTTTTGGCGAAGCCAAGTCAATTTCGGGCCACCAAACCCTGCAACTGAGGAAAAGGCCCTATGGAGTAAAGGGAAGCGTGTACGAGCAGCATATTTTTATGCGGGTCTTAGCAAAAAAGGATTGAGCTATTTCGAGAAATATATTAAACCAACTCCAATCCTTTTACCAATTAACATACTAGAGGATTTCACAAAACCATTATCGCTGCCCGCTGGAACGGGGAGAGGAAGGGCTTCATCGACACCGTACGCGCGACCGAGTACGGAAGTGCTGCCGGATTGCAGCACTGGGGATGATCGTCTACACCAACAACGAGATCTAATCTCGTAGGCTTGGGAAATCTTCGAGGGTTAGTCTCATATCAATCTCGTTGCTTCGATCTTGTAGATTAGATCTTGGGTGTTCCATAGATTAGATCTTGGATTTATTCGTCTTGCGGTAGGAATTTTTTTGTTTTCTATGCTACGAACCCCATCAGTGGTATCAGAGCCATGTCTATGGATAGATCTGTTGCACGAGTAGAACACAATGGTTTTGTGGGCGGTGATGCTCTTGTTGCTTTAGTTTGTGTACTTTGCATCTTGTGGGATGAAGCGGCCCGGGCTAACTTTACATGACCGCGTCTCATGAGACTTGCTCCACGCTTGACATGCAACTTGTATTGCATAAGTGGCTTTGCGGGTGTCTGTCTCTCCCACCATAGTGAAGATCCAATTTACTCTTTCTATTGGCAACACTAGTATCACCGTTGTGGTTCATGTTCGTAGGTAGATTGGATCTTTCTCGAAAACCCTAAACCACGTAAAATATGCAAACCAAATTAGAGGCGTCTAACTTGTTTTTGCAGGGGTTTGGTGATGTGATATGGCCATGATGTGATGATGATTATATTTGATGTATGAGATGTTCATTGTTGTATTATGGCAACCGGCAGGAGCCTAATGGTTGTCTTTAAATTTGTTAAGACCTGCGTGTCTTTTCATCATGTAATAGCTTTATTTCAAGTAGTTGTTATAGTAGCTATAAGTGATGGACAATCATGAAGCGGTGCCATGGACCTTGGTGCAATGCTGGTGATGATGGAGATCATGCTCGTGTGCTTTGGAGATGGAGATGAAAAGCACAAGAAGAAAGGCCATATCATATCACATATTATGAATTGCATGTGATGTTAATCCTTTATGCATCTTATCTTGCTTAGATCGCGACGGTAGCATTATAAGATGATCCCTCACATTAATATCAAGATAATAAAGTGTTCTCCCTCGTATGCACCGTTGCTACAGTTCGTCGTTTTGAAGCATCTCGTGATGATCGGATGTGATAGATTCTACGTTCACATACAACGGGTGTAAGCCATGTTTGCACACGCGGAATACTTGGGTTTGCTTGGCGAGCCTAGCATGTACGAGACATGGCCTCGGGACACAGGAAACCGAAAGGTTGAACACGAGTCATATGGATGATATGATCAACATGTTGATGTTCACCATTGAAGCTACATCATCTCACGTGATGATCGGTTTTGGTGTAGTGGATTTGGATCGTGTACCACTTAACAACCATGAGGGATGTTGTATTAAGTGGGAGTTCATTAGTAATTAGATTAAAACATGAACTAATTATCATGAATATAGTCTGAATAGTATTTTGAATTAAAGTTTGTAGAATTGGCATCCGTTTTCTACCATGCGCTAGTCCTGTAATTGAGATAGAAATATTGTTAAGTCTGACAAGTAACTTTACGGACTGGTGCCGTATTGTTAAAGAATCAAGATATGATTAAGTCCTATTGCAAACTTTTAGTAAACCTCACATTGTTAATTCAAGGAGCTAAGGTTTCAATTAGTACCTAAAGTCATCTTGTCTCTGTGAAACTTGAAGTTCAAATCTGTTTGAAAAATAAGGAGCTGAAAATTTTGTTTTCAGAAATAAGCGAGGTATGAGATATATGTGATATCTAAGACCTTGTTGCAAGATGATAGAATATAATTTGGTGAGACTACATAAACTCATAAGTTTTATGGGAATGTATGAAGGTTGAAGACGCCAGGCGTCCCAATCCTCCAACTATTGGGGCACTAACGATATTCGCATATCCATGAAGTGATCGTATTTAGTATGCACCGTTGCTAAGACTCGTCATTTCGAAGCATCTCGTGATGATCGGGTGTTATAGATTCTACGTGTGCATACAACGGGTGCAAGCCAGATTTGCACATGCGAATACTAAGGTTAAACTTTACGAGCCTAGCATGTACAGACATGGTCTCGGAAAGTCGTCATGATTTGATGGATAAAATTATGAGTGAAATTGTTCATCACATTAAAAGGTTACTAATAATGAAATCTGGAACACTTGTCATGTGATGATCAACTTCAAAATAAGAATCTCAAGGTTATTGGTATTTGACCAATGGACCTAGAAGTTATTGAAGGTGAAGTGTTTTCTAAGAATGAGGAAAGCTAAAAGAGAAACTACAAAAGATATTTTGGCGTAAAAGAAAGGAAAAGACTAGAAAGTCTAGCTCAGGTGTATATAGATGATATACATGTTATGGATGTATTCCTTGCTTGGTCACATAATAAAATTCTTGGGTATTTGTACCAGATTGGTTGGTATGAGATGTCATACAATACAACGCAATACAAGAATACGATGGCCTAAGTGACTGATAAGGAATATGGTAATAATGCACGTCTGGAACATAACAAAGTGTTATTATGTTTGTCGTTGGCATTCTACCTAGCCTTTAGAATTTATAATAAAGAACTTAATAAATTGTTATTTTGCTCTAGTCAAATGAAAACAATGAGTTGTTCAAATTATGACATCACTCCATGTACGATGGATAAGTTATTATAAATCTTAATGGTGAAACACACATACATAACATTGACGCTAAAATGCCATAAGGCAAATGATTTGAATTCTACTCATTAGTGGAACCGCCATTTAGGTCATGTTAGAAAGGAACGCATGAAGGAACTCCATTTGAATGGAATTTTGGAGTCATATGATTTTTGAATCACTTGGCGCTTGCAAATCTCTTCTAAAAGGAAATGACTTAAATACCGTTCATAGGCCAAGAGTTGAACGGGCAACTAACTTAGTGAAAACATACATAGTGATGTATATGGTTCACTGGCATAGTTGTGTGCGGGAGATTCTTCTACTTCATGAAAACTTCTAACAATGAATTGAGTATATATATGTGGATATATTCGATAAGGAAGAAGTTTGAGACATTTGAATAGATTCAAATGAATTTCAGCATGAAGTGGAAATCATCGTAATAGAAAAGTCAAATATCTGTGATTGGATCATGGTGGAAATATTTGAATTACGAGTTTTAGCGAACATCTAAGAGAGTTATGAAATCGCTCTACAACCTCACGTTTTTTGGAGTATCATAGTGATGATGGAGAATCCGAGAGACGTATCCAAACCTTGTTGGATTAATGATGAGATAATATAAAATAACGCCATTATATTTTTGTGGATTATGCTTTAGAGACTACCGCTTTTACACTGAATAGAGCATCATCATGATCCGTTGAAATGACACCATACGAGTTATGGCATGGGTATGAACCCTAAATAGTCCTTTCTTAAATTTTGGTATGCATAGCATAAGTAAATGAGCTTACAACCAAAACCGGATGAATGTCTTTGTTGGTTATCCCAAGAGAATGGATTGAGAATTCTTCCCACTATGAAGTAAAAGACAAAAGTGTTTGTTAATGTTACTTGCTTATTTCCAAGAAATTGTTTTCTAGCGAAGTATTTGAGTGGGAGGACAATAGAACTTGATAAGGTTTATGAACCTGAGCATAATGATCAGAGTAGCGCAGCATCGGAAATGGTTCCGGAAGCAGCTACGACAATCATGGCTCCCATGACTACAAAGTGTTTTAGCCATGGAGATCGAAGTACATATTGAACCTTGCGGATGAAGCCTGGTGACCGGGTGTATACGTGAGCACGCGCCCAAAAGTCGACATGTGTCTAACGGCATTTGTTTTTCCGTGAGGTGATGTGCTACTGAAAAGTTGTTCGTCCTCATCCACCGCGTGACACGTCCTCGCGCATGGTAAAAGCAGGAGACAGCACATGATGGGTCCCACCACTATCCTCCTTATCTTTTTCTCTCTTTTCCCATTCCCTCGTTCGTCGCCGGCGATGGCATCGTCTAGCTGCGGCACGCCCGCGCCCGGAGATCTCCGTGGCGGGGTTAGCGCGCACGGGCGTGATCCCCAATAGCCAAGAACCATGCTGCGGAGCAGTTCTTCGTGCCGCTCGTCGGCAGGGATGCCAGATACGGCGGCGCCCACGCGTATGCCTCGCTACTGGATGCGTGTGTAGGGCAGCAGACCTCGTCGCACCGTCCCGTGGCAGCAGACCTCGCTACTGGATGGTGAGCTTCTGGCCGACCGGGCCTCCACCGGGCCCATACGGAGGGCGGCGGTCGATTTTCTCTGGTCGCCCCACGATCCGGAGGCGAACTGCTCGAGTCGCCCCTTTCGATTCGCCCCCAATCAACGAGAAGGATCTCTACTCCGATTTGTGCCGCTCCAGCATGCTCACCAACGTTGATTCAATTTGGCGGTGGCAGCTAGAAGCAACAGGCCGCCCGCCATCTTCACAGTGGGCCAGGGGATCGATGTTAAGCCAGAGTGGATCCAGATTGCAATTAGGCGCTGCATACTCCTCCACGCACGCTGCTCCAACCTCTTGTTCCTTGCTGTCGGCTGACGGTGGGCGTGGAGATGCGGCTCTGCAGCAAGCGCTCTACGGCGGCGGGTCGGCCCTCCCCTCCTCTGGCAGATCCTGAGTGAATCGAGCGGTTCCGCATCACATAGATGCTATCGAGTGCTCCACGCTGAAGGTAGCCAGAGTGAGCGGCGCCGGAGAATGGATGGAGCAGCCGGAAGCGTGGGCCAGAGTGAGCGGCGCCGGAGAATGGATGGAGCAGCCGCAACGAGTCCGAGGGCCTCGCCGTCTCCAAGCTCCGCAAGCTGCTCATGATGTCCCTCGACCGCCGCTACTTTGCCCCAGCTACACGGCAGCGATGGTCATGGATGTCAGAAGTATGTAGGCTCTACATGTGAGCACATGAGTATCGACAGAGCTTTGCTAGCACGCCCCGCGCTGATTCAGAAAAGTGGACAACAGCTAGGAAAAAGTAGAGTTAACGTCGTTTCATTGCCGTGAGCATTGGCGAGAATCTAAAAGCAAATCGAATGATAGGGAGCGCGTGCTCACGTATACACCCGGTCACCAAATCCACTCTCTTGAACCTTGTAGGTATGGTTTACTTTGTGATCAAATAAATGATTTGTGGACAAAGGATTGATTTTGAACAATGATAAACCAACTGCAAACAAAGAAGTTATGATGGGCCCTGACTCCGTTAAAATGGCTATGCGCCATGAAATCCAAGATAGATGAATACTTTTTGAAAGTAAATGGATCTATAAAATAGATGGACTTGGATGGAATATCCTTAAAGAAGCTTGACTTATCGAAAAGTTGTTTACGACAAAGTTCAAAGAGTTGACTACGATAAGATTAGATCTTCCGTGGCAATGCTTGTAGTCTATGTGGATTATTCTAGTAATCGCTACATATTTCTTTTATGAGATATGATAGAAGGATGGCAGAAATACATTCCTTACCAGAAGTGTGTATGAAGGATGTATACTAGATACAACCAAGAGTTTTGCTGGTCCGTGGAATACTAGATAGGTATACGAACTTCAATTGGATGAAATGAGTATCGCGGAGTTGGAATCTTCACCGGATGAAATAGTCAAAAAGAGTTTTGATTTCATTAGAAACGATGAGGATGCTTGCATTTGCAAGAAATTAAGTGGGAGCGCTGAGACATATTTATAATACTTTATGTAGATGACATATCGTTGATTAAAAAATAATGTGATCATGTACTTGATGTGATTAAAAGTTTCATTGAGAATTAATTTCAATGAAAGGATATGGACTGAAACATATTTAGTGTCAAGATCTATGAAGATAGATTGAAACACATAATAAGTTTAAGTCAAAGTACATAGAATGAATATTGAAGTAGTTCAATATAAAAACATTAAGAAGGTGTTCTTTTCCATGTGAAGGTTTAACAAGACTTGAGTGTATTTGACGCTCGATGAGTAAAAACACATGAGTGACTTTAGATCACGAATAATATGTACAAGGTCAGATGTCATGTGCTCTAAAGTGTTACGAGCATATACCAGAATGATTCATGTGATGATCATTGGAAAACAGAAAGAATATCCCTGAGTACTTTAGAAGAACCAAGGATATATATATATATATATATATATATATTAACGCGGATTTGCTACCATGGTGGCTAGCTATGCACCCCCTCTTAACCGCTTGATATAGAGAGTAGAATCTTTGGATGGTAGAAGATAGCAAAAGCTGGCCATTGGTATCTCTTCACGGTTGTCAAGCTGCCGTTAGAGCCGTTAGGCAGCCTTTGTGTTGCTAGCTGTAAGAAAGAAAAGAAAGAAGCAACTAGAATTGTACTACAGTTGCAAATACGTTTGGAATTACAATGCTGATAGTTTCGTTTGCCATGCTGAACAAGCATGCTACACTACCTTGTACTACAGTTGCAAATACGTTTAGAAATACAGATGATATGTCATATGATAAGCTGGCAATGATATAGCAACGAGCATTGAATTGCTGTTGGAACTGCATTTCAAACTACTATCTTCAAGGGAGCAGTTTTAGTCACCGTCCGAGATGCATGCAAGGTGGCATTTGCAGGCATTTTGCAGTCCGGCGATCGACGACGAGTCGTTTCTGGAGAGACACACGTACACACAAACCTCTGTTCCGATGCGATTTGCACGTACGCTCGATTATTCAGCTATCACCCAAGCAGCTACACAAGCAGCTGGATCGATTTCATTTAGTACTACTAATTGTATGCACGTATCAACCTAGCTAGTACGGAGTATAAATCAATTGATCGATTCTGTAGTAGCCCCGAAGCAATGAATCAGATACTTATCTCTATTTGTCACACTTCATATAGCGTAAAAACTGCAGTAATGAGCTTGGAATTACAGTCTACGTTTGAAATTCCAATTCCCACCTACGGTCGATAGATGCGTCGATTGCCGTGGTGGCGGCAATGTCCTTGAAAACTGCAGGAGTACATTTTGATGCACAAGAGGACGGACAAAAAAATCTTCCGAGCATCACGGCGTAGAAATAACAAAATGAACAAGACTAATTAACTATATGCCAGATTTTGATAACACCTTGTTTAGATTTATCAGCTGATTCAGTGAATCAACGAGGGAGGAGTAGCAACCACTTTCAGTTTCTCAGATTGGAAGAGCAATCATACTACACTACAGTTCTGAAACCTCTTAGGAAAAACTTCTAGATTCTAGTTCCGATCATCCAACAACAAATATAGTACTTATATCTTCAGTCATCAAGAAAAACAAAGAGGAGTTTATACTACTGTTATTATAAGATTCTCAGACTGAGCACGTGCTAGACAAGAAATTGCAACTGACTGAAAAGGAGAAAGAAGCAATAATCTGATCTAGAGCTCTCTAAAAAATATTTCCCACAAGTTGGGCTTTTCTGCCTGAATTTTTCATCGACGATGGTAACATAGGGCCGGCGGTAGAAACGCAGGAACGGCATGAAGGACTCGCGCTCCCACTCCTCGCGGCTGGCCTGCCCGTCCTTCTGGAACATCAACGGGGACTGCAGGAACGACGACCATGTCGTCCTCGGGAACTGTTGCGGCGGCGGCTGCGGTGACAGTGTCAACATAGGAGCAGGAGCAAGAGCCTTGTGTCCCTTGGCGACGGACAGCGTCGGCAGCATGCGTCCACGTCGGTGCTGCTGGACGGGCTGCGGCGTCGAGCGCGGGGCTGGCGAGGCCAATGAGAAGCAGCGCAATTGAAGAACCGTCATTGCTCCGCTGCACAACATCTGGTTTAGTGTCTGATACCCTGCAGAACTGTGGGTCGAGTATGATGTGTAATTAGATGGCCGAAAAAACTTTTGATAGGTGAAACAAAAATGGAGAAAGTTGTCGATCAAGAATGAATTACATCTAACCTCGCTCCATCGATGAAATCTGCCAGGTATATTCTTTTCACTGAATTTGCTCTGCTTCCAAAGGAGGAGGAGGTGAGGAAGGACTCGAGCTGTGTTTAGCTAATAGTGTTTAGCTCAGCAAAACAGCAGCAGAAGTTCGTACTTACTAGAAAATGGATTGAAGAGTTTAAACCTTATCTGTACAACAGCGTCGGTGGGAGCGGCCGAGCCCACGAAGAGCCAAAGCTGCTCATGCTGATGAAATGTAGCGGGGGTGTGATGTGTAAGGATCAAAGGAATCGAATGGCAGCAACTAATCTAGGTTCAGCCGTCAAGTCTGCCAAATTTATTTTGTTAAACACAAAAGTGAACCATACTACATGGATGCAACGATTATCCAAAGAACCGTGTGTGAGCCATAGCTAAAGAATTGGTGGTGGGATAAGGTCAATCTGCTATTGTAATTTGTAATGTTGTGCAGTTCGTTTGGCGTCAATTTTATCTTGTGAAATGGCAGAACCTTTATACATCAGCTTTGCAATGGAAAAAGGAGTGTATAGTTTTGTTGTGGATTCCACTTTGAAAAGCGTATTGCAAAGTGTATTCCAGAAATTTTTGTGATTCAATTTTTGAAAAGGGTGCTCCCGGCCAGCTGTGCAAGAGATGGCGTTAGTGGGTTCAGTTTGAATAGTGTGCTCCCGGAAGTAGATCTCATGTTACATAGAGGATATCAGACGGCAGCTAGGGGGTGCACAGCTAGCCACCATGGTAGCCCACTATTTCCCATATATATATATATATATATATATATATATATAGAGGGTGGATTTGCTATGTTTGTAAGTAGTGGAGGGTGTAATCGGAACCACTCATTCGCATTGAGATCCGCACTTTTTTACCTAAAAGGATCCACTTTGTTTGGTTTCTACACACCCATAATCCAAAATAGCAAGGGGGGCCGGCACCTTTACTCTTACACATGTATCATTTTAGGCAACCTAGCCTGGCCTACTCTAGCCTATAGGATTCAGCTTTTCACATCTTTCGAGACATGTGACCACCTCTTTGGTCACATGTGACCACCTTTTTCGAATCACGTGATGAGTTCGAGCCAATTTATGTTAGGTTCCATCCCCGTGCCGGACCTCTTCTTCTCTCTCATAACCCTAACGGAAACTTCTCATTTAGTGCCTCCGTGCAAGATCTATGCATTGATGCATTGAACCCTTTTTCCCATCAAACCCGGTCACGAGAGGCTTTTCTAGTCTTTTATCTGCCATCTGCTCAATGCATGCATGGTCGTCACTTACATAAGTCCATTTTTAACTCACTTTTTTATGCCAGGGAACATATGCTGGAAAATATGTGCAACGGAGCCCTCCAAATGCTTATGCAGAAAATAGAAGTTATGATTCATTTACCAGAGAATCAAATGACGAACACAGACTTGGATTGTTCTTATAGTCTCCACTATCCCTATAACTTATCACAAATAGGAGAGAAGCAAAAAAAAAAAATCGAATTTAGTAGCCACAAATAAATGAAAGGGGCCTGTCTGAATCACAAACCGTGCTCAGTTCATTCCCCGACGGTGCCATAAACCAAATCAGTGCCATAAAATTGCACATGCTCCACATTTATGAGAAAACCAATCAAGAACAACACTATATTCACTTCATCTATGCTCCACTAATCACTAACATTAGAGAAGCAAAGAAAAAAGCCCATCAAATTTAGCCGTGCCTACTCTGAAGGTGAAACGGTGCTCAGTTTATTTCTGTCCGGTGCATTGAATACAACTATACAAGTTCAGAGAAGGCAAATCCATGGGATGCAGGTGTTGAGCCGCGAATACAGTTTCAGCATCCGCAAAAATGTCCTGGAATATGAGATAAGCTTCACGGATCTTAGAACCACCCTGCACCATAGATTAAAATGATGATGTGCTACTATTTCCAGAGACCAAAACAAATCACAAAAAGGAAGAAAGGTTTGAGAATCTGGGCTATGAGAATAGACATGTATCTTCGTTTTGAAATGGAACGATATTTAGTCAACGCTATATAGTGGAGTCCTTTTACACCAACAGAAGTTTTCTCTTTTTCATGTATATTATTTTAAATATGTATGTCCAGCCGAAACAAACAATTTCAACTAGACAAAAAATCAAAGAACTTGATATACACTATGAAAGGCGGTAGTAATATTTATTTATTGTATGGAGCTACACATATAAAAAAAAGGTGCATGTGTAACTTTCGAATGGTTCCAACCGCTCAAAGCAAAAGTGCCTTCGTTCTTGAAGGAGTTTTCTCCGCACCATGCCTACTTTCAATATTTTTCTGGTGTGTGTGTAAAAAATATCATTGCCTTGTTCATCATATTTTCTGGTTCTTGATTCACATGATTTTCTTTATAACAGTACATTTAGAAGTTAGAGAAATGATCTACTATGCCATTAAGTTAGTACAATTGATAATTTGGATATTTTGAGAAGAAATGTCTACTCACATGTATACCATTGAATTAGTATTGTTACTAATTTGAATATTTTGGGAACTACGGAATTTGATATCCATAAAGAGCCACACGTATACATAGGAGGTGCGTGTGTAAGTACCAAAGCGTTTGAACCACACAAAACAAAAGTGCCAGATGGAGAACACCAAATTAAAACCGTTTCATTTAAATCATACATGGTCTCATAGGAAACTATTGCACAATTGAAACAAATGACAACTTAAAGAGAAACTGAATAGGCACATGCAAGGGAACCTGAGAGTAGTAAACAATGGCAACATATAGCATACACCAGGAGGTTCATCTTAAGTACAGATCAAATACCTCATTTGCAGTTCCCTCATCATCTCTAGCCAGTTGACTCTAGAATTCCACATATTGCAGTAAGGTCCTTTCTGGTGCAGAGGTGAAAGATGGATCGACCAAAAGGTAAATGCACCATCATGGGGTTTATCCATCAGATTGTAAGATGGAGACTGCAAAGCAAATGGGTATTATCAAAATATATTATCAAGATGAACCATCTTGATTACAAAACGTAAGGCCAGAAATAAAGGAATTGGAACATGCTTTAATGTGTACTGAAGATGTATGATAAGATATATATTCACCTTGACATCCTTCTGAACAGATACCAACGCAAGAACCAAAGTTCTTACATTAGGCCATTCTCGTCGTTCATAATGCAGGAAACTTGGAGCTAAACGCAGCAGTTCTGTTCCCTCCTCATTAGAAATTCGGCCCTCCAAACTTGAAGCTTCTGTACTTCCAAAAATAAATCAACTAGAAATAGAGTGAAGCAATAGCACGTAATCATATTTGGCAGCTTATTAGTACTCCAAATTTTGCACATGAAGAAATAGCCTGTTTGCTCGGCTTACTGATTTGGATACTTTGAAACAATCTGCTTAATTATGGATATTGCATACTTGGATATGATTTATAAAAAGAGCCACGCGTGTTAGGGAATGGTGCGTGAGCAAAAGGTGCAATGGTTCCAGGCGACGGCAACAAAGATTCTCAGATATCCAGTTGTCTTATGAACTTATAGCAGATAAATCACTCATTTTCATTGTCTGTTAGGCCATGGTCATATATAATTATCTATAGATCCTAGGATAAAAAACAGAACTATTGCCTGAAAGTGTATTTCTTTTTAGAACTAATGTGTGCCGTTTTCTTTTTACAACGCCTAGGTGCAACAGCTGGTTCCTTTGATACTGGACCCTGCTGCTTGTTTCTAGTTGCCCTTTTGTTGTGGTTGTGACGGGCAGGAAGTTGTCCTACTCGAATAGTACAATTAGACTAGGATGGAGGGGCGCGGACAGCACCAGATCGAGGAGGCGCAAGGCGCTGGATCGACTCTTGTTCAGCGGACACAGGAGCCTCCTCCCCTTCTTTTCCACAGACTTGCAAAAGTAATGACTTGGCTACCTTTCCTAAAAAATCATCATCTTCATTCTGCACTTCTTGCCTTTCCTAAAAAATTAAGTACAAAATATACATCTTCCACCAATATCAGTAGTAGTTAACATACTGAACGCTAGGTGTGTGCGCACATCACATAAGAAATGGTGCTTTCACAGACCGTATGCATGAACAAACGATGGAGCACCTCAAAACTGCAAACTTCTATTATTTGAAGATAGCTAATCACCTAACTCATGAACAAAGATAACTAATTAACTAGCTCAGTTTCATATAAAGCTCATCAGCAAGTCTCTCTCTCTTCCCTCATTTTGAGAAAACAAGTGAATGACAATTTTGTTTTTTCTCCAAATCAAAACATGAGAATGGAAGTACTTAGGTATCTGCGTACAATTTATAAAAAGAGCCAACCACCCAAACAAGAAGAGCCTGTTCATTGGCATGAATGGTGCTTGGCGCATATCTAATGGGTGCCCTCTTCAAAGTGAAGAGTAAACTGAGACAAAACTTCACACTTCATGCACCGATATTAACCAGTTAGCCCACTTACCACATGGTATGAAAAATAATTAATCCCATAGACTAAATTATTAGAGATGGAATTAGAGGGAAACAACACAGACAGTGCTCTCCGGCTACAAGAAAATGAAACCGAGGAGGCGCAAGGCTCCTAGGGGCTGGGTCTACGCCCATATGTAGTTTTGCACTTAGCTTCAGAAGATTCCTATCTTAAATTTTACCACGTAAAATAAGAATTTTATCACTTAAGAAATCAATATGAAGTGCACAGTTGGTGTGCCTGGTACAAAACTCCTCCAACCTCCGCACACATACCTCAGTAGCTCCGCGTCGCCGTTGGAGGGGACGACGCCGCGCCGACAGAAGAGCTCGAGGACGGCTACTCCACCACACGCGCTCCGCATCGTCGACATGCCGACCGCGCAGGAGAACTCCCATAGATCCGCCGCCACCGCGAAGAACGGAGACGGGAGAGGGCCGGATCCAAGGAGACCAAACCGCCGGACCCGCCGACGCCGCCCCCTCGCAGACGCCACCGCCGGCACCACCTAAACCTACCCTATTTACAGCCGAACGCACAGATCCGGGGTTCCCCCACCCTTCCGCCGCCGCAGCGGACGGAGAAGAGGAGGGGAACCCACGGCGGCGCCGGAGAAACGGGGAGGAAACCGCGTTCGCCCTCTCGGTCGCGTCTCTCTACTGTAGCTCCGGAAGACGCCCTTGGTCGTTATTTGTTCGGGTGCAGCACCTTTGGCGAGCACGGCACTTGATGGGAGCAAAACACGAGCCTGTATCGACCCTAAACTCGGGCAGAGAGCCATGATAGGTATCAGGCCTAGCGGTAATAGGTGGCAGGGTACGGCCCAAAACAGCCCAAAGAGGAAAACTCTAAAGCCTCAACTAAATAAGGAAAATATAAGTTGGAGAGAATGGACCATACTCTAAATGGGAATCTCAAAGCAACATCAACCGTGATGATTGCAACCACCGTGGAGTCACAAAATAGAAAAGCTTTTCTCTATATATATATATATATATATATATATATATATATATATATATATATATATATAGTTTTTGTATGGGGTAATGACAAACCAATCGCTGTAAGGTGTTGCACCGATATTAGTTTGGTCACATATAAAAATATATTTTCAATCTCAATTAGGATAAGTGTTGATTAAAAGGTAGCGCAATGAGCTAAAAGAAGTCTTTGCAAGATTTAGAAGAGTTCTAAATATTGTGACGGATTCTACAAACGAAGGCAGAGTATGTCATTGTTTTGACAATGACTGAGGATGTTAAGTCGAGGAGTTCTATGAGAACTTGGTGTAGTTTCGGTAGTGTCAGAACTTTGAAGCTATATTGTGTATGATAATATTAGTGACTTATTTTCAGACCGCGGAATTAGGGTTCCACCAGAGGACTAAGCATATACAATTAATGCCAACTCATTTGGAAAATGAGTGATGCGTTGAGACGCAAATGAATTGCAAAAATACATACGTTTCTGAACAGTTAGATCCGTTGACTAAAAACCTCTCCCGTGAGCAAAACATGATAAGCACCAGAAGGCCAAGGTGTTATATCTTTTCAAATGTAAACTAGATTATTGACTCTAGTGCAAGTGGGAGACTGTTGGAGATATGCCCAAGAGACAATAATAAATTAGTTATTGTTATATCTTAGTGTTCATGATAAATATTTACATCCCATGCTATAATTGTATCAACCGAAACATTGGTACATGTGTGTTATGTAAACAACAAGGAGTCCCTAGTAAGCCTCTTGTATAACTAGCTTGTTGATTAATGGATGATCATGGTTTCGTGATCATGAACATAGGATGTTATTAATAACAAGGTTATGTCATTAGGTGAATGATATAATGGACACACACCCAAATAAGCATAGCATAAGATCAAGTCATTAAGTTCAATTTGCTATAAGCTTTCGATACATAGTTGCCTAAGTCCTTCGACCATGAGATCATGTAAATCACTTACACCGGAAGGGTACTTTGATTACATCAAACGCCATTACGTAAATGGGTGGTTAGAAAGATGAGATTAAGTATTTGGAAAGTGTGAGTTGAGGCATATGGATCAATAGTGGGATTTGTCCATCCTGATGACGGATAGATATACTCTGGGCCCTCTCGGTGGAATGTCGTCTGATTAGCTTGCAAGCATATGATTGGATCATAAGAGATGACATACCACGGTACGAGTAAAGAGTACTTGTCGGTAACGAGGTTGAACAAGGTATGGAGATACCGATGATCGAACCTCCGACAAGTAAAATATCGCGTGACAAAGGGAATCGGCATCGTATGTAAATGGTTCAATCGATCACTAAGTCATCGTTGAATATGTGGGAGCCATTATGGATCTCCAGATCACGCTATTGGTTATTGCTCGGAGAGGAGTCTCGACCATTGATACGTCTTAAACGTATCTATAATTTCTTATGTTCCATGCTTGTTTTATGACAATACCTACATGTTTTGTTCACACTTTATATCGTTTTGATGCGTTTTCCGGAACTAACCTATTGACGAGATGCCGAAGGGCCGGTTGTTGTTTTCGTTGTTTTTGGTTCCGAAATCCTAGTAAGGAAATATTCTCGGAATCGGACGAAATCAATGCCCAGCATCCTATTTTTCCACGAAGCTTCCGGAACACCCGAGAGCCACCGAGAGGAGCCACGGTGGGCCCAGATGATAGGGCGGCGCGGCCAGGGCCTGGGCCGCGCCCCCCTGTTGTGTCATCGCCCCGTTAGCCTTCCGACTCCGCCTCTTCGCCTATTTAAAGGTCCCTGACCTAAAACCTCGATACGGAAAAGCCACGGTACGAGAAACCTTCCAGAGCCGCCGCCATCGCGAAGCCAAGATCTGGGGACAGGAGTCTCTGTTCCGGCACGCCGCCGGGACGGGGAAGTGCCCCCGGAAGGCTTCTCCATCGACACCACCGCCATCTTCATCAACGCTGCTGTCTCCCATGAGGAGGGAGTAGTTCTCCCTCGAGGCTAAGGGCTGTACCGGTAGCTATGTGGTTAATCTCTCTCTCTGTACTCCAATACAATGATCTCATGAATTGCTTTGCATGATTGAGATCCATATGATGAGCTTTGTATCACTATTAGTCTATGTGCTACTCTTGTGATGTTATTAAAGTAGTCTATTCCTCCTTCACGGTGTAATGGTGACGAGTGTGTGCATCGTGTAGTTCTTGGCGTAGGTTATGATCATAATCTCTTGTAGGTTATGGAGTTAATTATTACTATGATAGTATTGATGTGATTTATTCCCCCTTCATAGTGTAAAGGTGACAGTGTGTATGCTATGTTAGTACTCGGTTTAAATTGCAAAGATCTATTATGCTCTAAAGGTTACTTAAATATGAATGCCGAATGTTGTGGAGCTTGTTAACTCCGGCATTGAGGTGCTCTTGTAGCCCTACACAACGAATGGTGTTCATTATCAAACAAGAGTATACGTAGCACAAAGGGAAGAGAACTTATTTATTTATGTGATCAATGTTGAGAGTGTCCACTAGTGAAAGTATGATCCCTAGGCCTTGTTTCCAAATACTGCAATCATCGCTTGTTTCTTGTTTTCTTGCATCTTTACTTCCTGCAATATTACTACCATCAATTGCACGCCAGCAAGCACTTTTACGGCGCCGTTACTCGTTGCTCATATTCATTCATACCACTTGTATTTCACTATCTCTTCGCCGAACTAGTGCACCTATACATCTGACAAGTGTATTAGGTGTGTTGGGGACACAAGAGACTTCTTGTATCGTGATTGCAGGGTTGCTTGAGAGGGATATCTTTGACCTCTTCCTCCCTGAGTTCGATAAACCTTGGGTGATCCACTTAAGGGAAACTTGGTGCTGTTCTACAAACCTCTGCTCTTGGAGGCCCAACACTGTCTACAAGAATAGAAGCACCCGTAGACATCAACTATGTCTGCATAGTTCGCGAACCGTAGGGTGACGCGCTTAAGGTTCGATGTCGCATAAGTAGATTCGGAATATGAGATGGAGACCGAAGATTGTTCGGAGTCTCGGATGGGATCTAGGACATCACGAGGAGGTCCGGAATGGTCCGGAGAATAAGATTCATATAAGGAAAGTTGATTTCTAGGTTTCGGAAAAGTTCGGGATTTTTCCGGTGAAAGACCGGGAAGGTTCTAGAAGGTTCCGGGGGTCCCACCAGTGGGCCCACGACCCTAGGAGGCCTAGCATGGGCCGAGGGGATGCTCCCTAGCCTAATGGGCCAGGGGCACATGCCCCTCAAGGCCCAGGCCGGCCAACCCTAGGGTTTTCCCCAAAACCCTAGGGGGATCAACTTGGGGGAAGAATTCCCCTCCCCCTTTGGCCGCCGGCCCTAGATGGGTTTGGGGCATTGGGGGCCACCCAAACCGACCTCCCCCTATATAAAGAGGGGAGGGGGCAAGGGGCGTTCACCCCTTCGGACCTAGCTCCGGCCGCCCCCTCTCTCCTCCATAGTCGTTATGCCGGCTTGGCGAAGCCCTGCAGCTTTTCTCCTCCACCACCACCACCACGCCGTCGTGCTTGCTGGGATTCCGAGGGGATCTACCACACCTCCGCTGCCCGCCGGAACGGGGAGAGGAAGGGCTTCATCGACACCGTACGCGCGGCCGAGTACGGAAGTGCTGCCGGATTGCGGCGACCGGGGATGATCGTCTACACCAACAACGAGATCTAATCTCGTAGGCTTGGGAAATCTTCGAGGGTTAGTCTCATATCAATCTCATTGCTTCGATCTTGTAGATTAGATCTTGGGTGTTCCATAGATTAGATCTTGGATTTATTCGTCTTGCGGTAGGATTTTTTTTGTTTTCTATGCTACGAACCCCATCAATAGAGCCTCGCCAAAACGGCTAAGTTCCAGACGAATTGTCTCACAGTATGTTGGGCAATTATAAGTTGGCATGTGTGGCGCCGATGGGAGGGGCGCCACACATGCTGCCACGTCGGATCAGCGCACCAGCTCAGCGTCGAGGGTGCCACGTCGGCTGGGAGAGTGGCGCCACACTGGCATGTGTGACGCCGATGGGAGGGGCGCCACACAAAAGGGTTAGATGGGTGAAATAGTTTCGCCGGAGGATCAGTCTGTGCTTTTCTTTAAGTTTTGGGTTATTTTGTTGCAAATCGCCGTGTGAGAAAGCCGGTGATCGATCCGAGCTGTTCACCCACGCAAACAATTGTCGAACCAGAGCATCTCCACTCAGGCCCGTTTGGTAGTTTGGGCTGAGTTTGTACACCACTGCACCACGAAAAATACCCTCTCCATGTTTCAGACGGGCCATGAGTTAGAGTATCTCTAACAGTAACCGAAAAAGTCGAAACCGAAAAACGTGAATTCAGTTTTCCGAAAATATGGGAGACAAAGCTTTTGCAGCTGGCGCAGAACAAAACCCGTAAAACACGAACTGAAAAAATGCATTTGAAATATCTGGGGAAATTCATCAATGATCATATATATAGATGACATTTGATGCTCCGATTGAGCATCATAAGTTACATAATCGGATTAGCAAACCTAAGTTACTTACTACACCTAACCGCGCTAACTAATTTGAAGCAAAATGCGGCCAAATTGGCCTCTGCGCGCGGCGGTGCCGGTGGTGGCTGAGCGTCGAGGTCGACGACGGCGTCGACGCGGGTGAAGAGCTTCACTACTCGTCGTCCAGCTCGACTATCTCGAGCTTGATGCGGCGGACGCGATCCTCCCGGCGAGCCGCCTCATACTCACGAACTTGGCGGACGGTGTCCGCCTCCTCCTGGCGGAAGCGCGCGCGGGCCTCCGCCGTCGAGATCGTAGCCACCTGTGCGACCGTGGCATCCTCCTCGTCGGAGCCGTGCACGTAATCTCTCGCGGAGAACGTGGGCTCCAGCGCGGGGACAAGCTCCTCCTCGTCGGAGCTGTCGTAGACGGGTGGCCGCGGTGGGCGACTCGAGCCGCCTGACGACGAGCCCTCGCCACCGTTGCCGTACTTCGCGAGCTTCCCTGGGGCGTGAGCCCCCAGTTCGTCCACCGGCGGGCGTTGCGCTTGCGCGCGCCCTCCGACCGGTTGAACTTTCGGCGTTCCGCGTCCGTGCGGAACACGGGACGCCACGGCGGCGAGTCCCCGCCGCCCAATCCCGCGTCGCGCCCTGCTGAGCCACCACGGTAGGCCATCGCGTCGCGGAGCTGGGGAGAATGGGGGCTGTTGCGAGCTAGATTGCTCGCCGGAGCGGAAGCTGGTGGCGGTGGAGGCAGTGGAAGCGGCGGAGGGGAGTAGGGTTTGGAAACCGAACTTCCCTCCGCGGACCATTTTAATACGGGGCGGCCGCCCAGTTTCTCGGGCACCCGAACTTGTTTTACGGGCCAGGCCGCGAGTTCGAGCTCCGTTCTGGTCTAGTTTCGGCCTGAACCCGTATTTTTGCCGGACTTTTTCAGTTTCGGCCACTTTTTCGGTTAGAGGTGCTCTTTGGAAAGTCCTAATGTTTGGTAGCCCGTAAAGTTATTTCCTGCACCGGATAGGGAAGCCAGCATTCATTGTTTGGTTGTCTGCTTCCAGCTCAATTTGGAAATTCAGCTGTTTGGTAACACTATCACAGTTCCGTAATCTTACCACACTTCAAATTGGGTGAGAATACCTTGTCATAGCATGTTACATACGACCACACACCATTCAGAAGAACAAGTTTCTCACGATCAGGAAGACGATGATGTAATCTTTGACCCGTCTCTCACGTACCTGTGGTGCTCCTTGTAGAGCATGCACTGACTCCGGCGGTAGATGTGCTAACATCACTGGCTGATCGATGGCATCAACGGCCACGACCCATGAACTTACTGGACTTTCCGATAATCATAACTAAGTCGGCCCAACGAAACAGTTGTACATTGAAAATTTTATGGACCGGACCATCTACTAAACAGGACGACCCATTCAATGTGTTGACTGGATAAGAAGATTAGGTTGGGACGGCCCATTAACTAACTGGCCGTTCAAATTTGTTAGTTGATTGGTCAAACAAAAAAAAGTTGGACTACTCCGCAACCTAAGTGGACCAACCCAGTTATCTTGTTGACCGGTCAACTAAGACATTCAGTCCGACCCACATGTTTAGTGGGCCAGCCCGTCTAGATGTTTGACCGGTCAAACCAACTCCGTTGGGTCGGCCCTACAAACTGAATGTGTCGGCCCATTTAGTCTTTGACAGGTCAAACCAAGACATTAGGCCCGTCCGGTGTACCTAATGGAGCGGCCCAGTTATATAGTTTGATGTTCTCAAAAAAAAAAAAGTTATATAGTTGACCGGTCAAACCACGTAAGCTGGCCTGCCCGCAAACTAAATGGGCCGGCCCAATATTTCTTATTGGGCCATCCTGCTTAAGGCGTGGCAGGCCTTCTGTGGACCTACCATCTACCACAGGGTTTCAGCCGGTTAACGGCGTTATCAGACAATTAACAGCGTCTGCCACGTGTCAGTTAGCATGAGGTCAGCAGTCAACGGCCTACCGAAAATCTTTTCCAACGGTCCGATTTTTCGTGGGGATCCAATCAAGGAAAAAGGAAACCACATTGGGTTTCATGGAGTGAAATGAATAAAACAAGGTATGATGGAGGTCATGGATTTAGAGACATGGAGTTGTTTAATATTGCGCTATTAGCACGCCGAGCCTGGAGGCTGCTAACTAGCCCAAATACACTACGCGCAAGGATTCTTAAAGCTGTCTACTACCCAAATCATGATATACTGACAACAAAATTGGACACTAGACAGTCCAAGATTTGGCGTGCCATTAGTGAACGAAGAGAGATGCTCTCAGATTCGGCCTTGTCAAGTGCATTCGCATAGGGGAACAGACACGGCGCCGTCCGATCACATCCATTAAAGAGTCTCCTCAAATATGGGTATCAGAACTGACTGATCAACCAACCAGATCATGGAATATGGAGCAGCTCCATTCTAACTTTCTACCGATGCATGTAGAAGTTATTCGATCAATTCTTCTGGGTATGGTCAGGCATGATGATTTCTGGGCTTGGCTGTTTGGAATGCATGGAAGTTTCTCAATAAAATCTGCATATCGGATGCTCACAAAAACAAAGAATGAAAGGGAGGCATGGTTAGAAGAGAGGGCCAGCTCAAGCGGTCGCAATGACCAAAAAAATTTGACTTCATTGTGGAACACCAAAGTACCGTCTAAGATAACGGTTTTTCTTTGGAGGCTATCGCACCATTCTCTACCTACAGGGACTATGCTTCATCAACACCAGATTATGTCTGACAACAACTCATGCAATTTCTGTCATGCCACAAATGATTCTTGGAGACACTCCTTACTAGTGTGTAATATGGCTGCTAGTACTTGGGCACTAGTGGATGACGAGCTGGTAGAGCACCTACTGGTGCAAAAGAACGGCTCTTTTTCTTAATAGAGACTTTATCACATGAAATTTTTGTAAGGGCAACGGTGATGCTGTGAGCGATTTGGACAGCAAGATGGAAACCAACACATGAGCAGATTTATCAGAGTCCACTATCTATCTATGGATTTGTCCACTCTTTCCTAGCTAATCTCAGACTAGCGAATGAAGTTCAGAAGGTACATCGTCCTTTAACCCGTCCGATACGGCAAACGCCAGTATGGGTTCCACCACCATTAGGCTTGTGCAAAGTAAGTGTTGATGCTGCTCTATCGAAGATGAAAATCACAGGTGCAGTCAGGGCCATTTGTAGAGATGAGAACAACGCTTTCATGGGAGCATCGGCAAGAGTTATAGATGGCATAAATGACCCTGTAACGCTGGAGACGTATGCATGTTCTGAAGGGCTAGCTCTGGCTCAAGATATCACTGTTACAAAAATCCAAGTGACAACGGATTACCTGGTTGTCTCGAGAGAGATTAACAACGGGAGTTCGGCACCCTGCAGTTATATTCTAAAGGAGATTGAGGAGCGATGCCGTTATTTCAACGAGTCGAGGGTTATCCATGAATGAAGGTTAATGTAGAGGCTCACAACTTTGCTAGATCATCAGTAGTTTTACAAACTGGTCGTCATCTGTGCCTAGGTTTTTCTCCTGATCCTATCTCTGTAACCACAAACATTATTGCTTGAATAAAGAAGGATCTTTAGCTCAAAAAGTATATATGTACAAGTAATCTATTTATTACATAAAAGTACCAAATATAATGTACAATGCAATTTTACTTAATCGCTAATGTTAATCGAGCAACCCATCGAGTAGCTCACGACCAATCAGGTTGCCCATAAGTAAGACCTATGGACGAATTTGGCGACGCCTTACCTATTCAGATCGAGTGTCCATGGACGGATGAACCCATAGGTCGAATTGCTAGGATGTCGCTTTAGGACCGTCCGTGAAAGTTGCTCTAAATAGGCCATAGAAGACTGGTCAAATAATCCCTACTACCTGTACACGTCCTTCATGTACGCTGCCTATCACGGTTGAAGAGACAGCTCCTGAGGATGTGTGGTGCTCCAGTTCGCTCTAGATGAGCGCAATGACATCACTAGAATATCTCAAGCTTGCCATTATCCATGACTTATATCTAACCACTAAGGGCTTGTTCGAGCATGGAAACTAAGCTCCACGAGGATTTGGTAGATCCACATGCTCCATTCGATCCCTTTGGGATTAATTATCATAATCGATAGATCGATATTTTTGTTCGATTATTCAAGAATCTGCAGAAACACCACCATGGAAAAGAACACGTAGCCACAGACTCGTTTTCTCTTCCCTCTGTCTCGTGGAAAAAAATTCCTGTTCGCGTATGGATAGTTTTTTCCAAGCTCAAGCAGAAGAAAATGAAGGCATCATAGTCACTAGGCTGGAAAATTTACCTCGTCGGGATAGAGAACAGGGATATGGCAGTAATCCAGATTGACCCCTCCCTGTTAGAGCATCTATAACAGACGTACAATTTTTTCCAAGCGATCCAACAGAGGGATCGAATTTCATTATCGGCGAGATAACGAAACCATGTCCATGTATTTTTAGAGGAAGCATAAAAACATAAAGGAAAAAGCGCCGTCCTAATGCTAGCGTTCGAACGATCAGCAGCCCAAACTAACAGTAAGGAGTCTTATTACAGGAACGCGTGGAAACTGATATCCACCGAAAACGAAACATCAACAAAAATGATCAACTAGGCATCAAGACAGTATGAAGCATCAGCAACAGGCCTGAGGGAGATAGACCTATTTGGGATGTGATCTGGAAAGCAAAGGTGCCACAAAAGGTTAAAATCTTCACCTGGCGCCTCGCAACGGATGCTTTGGCCGTGCAAACCAACAGATACTCCAGAAAGATGATCACGGACCCGACCTGCACAATTTGTGGTACAGAAGCAGAAGATGGTTATCACGCTACCATGCAATGTACGAAAGCCTACGGTGCAGACTGCGGGACGACTGGGATTTGCCTCCGGACAGAGATCTTCAAAAGTCTGGAGCTGACTGGACTATCAATATTCTTTGCTCAGTAAATGAAGAAACAAAGAGCAAAATTATGTTGTTGTGGTGCAGAGCATGACATCTCCGAAATGACATCATTTTCGGTCAAGGGAATGCAGGAATAAATGCCTCTGCTATATTTTTATCAAATTATGGAGAGACTTTATCTACTATCAGGGAGGGAACAGCATACCAGGATTGCAAGGGGAAGAAGCCTATTTCTGTACTTCACATACGGGATGCACCATCTAACTCTAGCACACAACCTTGCAACCGGAAACCGCCTGATGCTGGATGGCACTCTTTGTGTGTTGATGCTAGTTTCCTTGCAAATAAAAATATTGGCTCCTGGGGAGCTATAATCAGAGATGAAAAAGGAGACATTATTGTTTCGGCCTGGGACATCATCCCATTCTGTGAGAACGGTGAAGTTGCTGAATCTATTGCCTTTTTGTAGGGCACCAAGCTTGCACTAACCTCAGTTCATTCAAGTTTAGTAGTCCAAAGTGACTGTGCATCTCTGATAAAAAAGCTATCAAGCCAGGAAAGGGATAGATCAAGAACAGCGGGAACTGTGATGGACATCAGGGAGTTTCTTCAGAAATTTCGAGAGTTCAAAGTTCAGAAAATACATAGACAAGATAATATTTTGGCACATGAACTTTCTAGGCATAGCTATACTACTGGTATTGGTGGTGTTTTGTATGGCTCGACTCCTTCCTGTGTGTTGGAGAGGGTCGCAACTTGCTGTAATCGAATCTTGAGCTGAGTTTAATACAATCAACATTAAAAAAAATAGTATGAAGCATCGAAAAGGATCCCAAAAGCATTATCTTTTCCACGTCATTTTTCTTGAGGCGATATCTCCAGCGTCTTTGTCATCCTCAGGCTTCTTATCTTCTAGGCGAAGAGTATGATTCGGGTCAGCGCTCCTAGGTTCAGCACCCCCTCCCGTCGACGCAAGCCTCATGAGATTGTCAGCACCAGCTTGAATATCTGCAGCGTCCTTCTCCCCATGAAGCCCTGCCCAATATTTCATAAAAAAGACATCATAACTAATTAGTTCACAGCAGGAACTAATCAGTTTATTTTCGAAGCAGGCTCTATTTCTCATCTTCCATATAGCCCAACAAATTGCTGCTAGGCCGGCAATCTGGGTGTTGCTGCTGGCAGGCATAAACTGCGGGAATCACCAGAAAAATTGGGAGAAACTCCCAGGACGCGTAGGAGAACCGATGACAATTGCTACGGCGCTCCAGTTGCGCCTGATCAAATTATCCTTGGTAGAAATGGCATTATGCCAGATCAACCAGAGCCAAATCTTTATTTATAAGGGAATTTTGCTCTTCCATAAATGTCAAAAGGATCTATCTATCCCATTGCTGCAAAGATGCTTATAAACCGACTTAACATAAAATTTTCCACCTTTAGCCCATTTCCAGAAAGGGACATCTTTTTCCTGACTCAAAGTTATCTGATTCAGCAAAGCCAGTAACCCATCTCTCTGCATGATCAAATCAGGTGTTAACCACCTCCTGAAGAAAAACACCGAGCCCATAGCAGCAGCTGCAACAAATGTCACCAGCTGTTCATTGCAAATGCTATAGAGCTCAGGGAAAATGTCTTTCAAAGGACTTATGCTGCACCAGGAATCACCCCAGAAACTGGTTAGAGTTCCATTTCCCACTGATACGTCTCAAACGTATCTATAATTTCTTATGTTCCATGCTACTTTTATGATGATACACACATGTTTTATACACACTTTATGTCATATTTATGCATTTTCCGGAACTAACCTATTGACGAGATGCCGAAGTGCCAGCTCCTGTTTTCTGCTGTTTTTGGTTTCAGAAATCCTAGTAAGGAAATATTCTCGGAATTGGACGAAATCAAGGCCCACGATCTTATATTTCCACGAAGCTTCCAGAACACCGGAGAGGCACCAGAGGGGAGGCCCAGGGCCTCCACACACCAAGGCGGCGTGGCCAGAGGGGGGGCGCGCCCCCCTATTGTGTGGCGGCTCCGTAACCCTTCCGAGTCCGCCTCTTCGCCTATAAGAAGCCCCCTGACCTAAATCTTCGAGACGGAAAAGCCACGGTACGAGAAACCTTCCAGAGCCGCCGCCATCGCGAAGCCAAGATCTGGGGGACAGGAGTCTCTGTTCCGGCAAAAAGCCGGGACGGGGAAGTGCCCCGGGAAGGCATCTCCATCGACACCACCGCCATCTTCATCACCGCTGTTGTCTCCCATGAGGAGGGAGTAGTTCTCCATCGAGGCTAAGGGCTGTACCGGTAGCTATGTGGTTAATCTCTCTCCCATGTACTTCAATACAATGATCTCATGAGCTGCCTTACATGATTGAGATTCATATGAGCTTTGTATCACTATTCATCTATATGTTACTCTGGTGATGTTATTAAAGTACTCTATTCCTCCTTCATGATGTAATGGTGATAGTGTGTGCATCATGTAGTACTTGGCGTAGGTTATGATTGTAATCTCTTGTAGATTATGGAGTTAACTATTACTATGATAGTATTGATGCGATCTATTCCTCCTTCATAGTGTGATGGTGACAGTGTGCATGCTATGTTAGTACTTGGTATAATTGCAATGATCTATTATGCACTCTAAGATTATTTAAATATGAACATCGAATGTTGTGGAGCTTGTTAACTCCGGCATTGAGGTGCTCTTGTAGCCCTACACAATTAATGGTGTTTGTCATCCAACAAGAGAGTGTAGAGTGGTTTTATTATGTGATCAATGTTGAGAGTGTCCACTAGTGAAAGTATGATCCCTAGGCCTTGTTTCCAAACATCGAATCTCCGTTTATTTATCGTTCTGTTGCATGTTTACTCGCTGCCATATTTTATTCAGATTGCTATTACCACTCATATACATCCATACTACTTGTATTTCACTATCTCTTCGCCGAACTAGTGCACCTATACATCCGACAAGTGTATTAGGTGTGTTGGGGACACAAGAGACTTCTTGTATCGTGATTGCGGGGTTGCTTGAGAGGGATATCTTTGACCTCTTCCTCCCCGAGTTCGATAAACCTTGGGTGATCCACTTAAGGGAAACTTGATGCTGTTCTACAAACCTCTCGCTCTTGGAGGCCCAACACCGTCTACAGGAATAGAAGCGTGCGTAGACATCAAGCACTTTTCCGGCGCCGTTGCCGGGGACGAATCAAGACACTCCATCAAGCCCGTCAACCGCCATCAAACCTCCCACGTCAACCACGCGCCAGTTGTGGACAGCAAGCACTTTTCTGGCGCCGTTGCCGGGGAGGAAAGGTAAAAGACACTCACACTCTGGTCCCAGGTAACTAAGTACTTTTCTGTTGCCGTTGTGTGTGTGCTCGAAGCTATTTCCTTTAGATCCTGCAATTGCATCTTTTGGTTTCTTGTTTTACACTAGTTAGGCATCATGGAAAGCAACGCGTGAGCTTTTTAATCTTTTTCCTGAGTTAGAATTGTTTGCTGCGAAAATTAAAAAACCTATGGAATCTTATTTGCATGCTAGTAGCAATGATATTAGTATGAACGCTTTGAACACCATTGTTGCTAATGATATGGAAAATTCTAAGCTTGGGGAGGTCGGTTTTGATGAAAATGATCTCTTTAGCCCTCCGGGTATTGAGGAGAAAGTTTATGTTGATTATGATATGCCTCCCATATATGATGATTATAATGATAGTGGTCTTCTGGTGCCGCCTACTATGGAGGATAAAGTTTATTATGATGATACTATACCTCCTATATTTGATGATGAGAATAATAATGATAGCTACTTTGTTGAATTTGCTCCCACTACAACTAATAAAATTGATTATGCTTATGTTGGGAGTAGTAATAATTTTATGCATGAGACTCATGATAAGAATGTTTCATTTGATAGTTATATTGTTGAGTTTGTTCATGATGCTACTGAAAATCATTATGAGAGAGGAAAATATGGTTGTAGAAGTTTTCATGTTACTAAAACACCTCTCTATATGCTGAAAATCTTGAAGTTGCGCTTGTCTAGTTTTCCTATGCTTGTTGCATTATGCCTACATAACTTGTTTATTTACAAGATTCCTTTTCATAGGAAGTGGGTTAGGCTTAAATTTGTTTTTAATTTGCTTCTTGATGCTCTCTTTTGCTTCAACTCTTATTTCTTGGGAGTGCATCACGGAAATTACTGAGCCCATCTTAATGGCTATAAAGAAAGCACTTCTTGGGAGATAACCCATGTGTTTATTTTACTACAGCACTTTTGTTTTATATTTGAGTCTTGGAAGTTGTTACTACTGTAGAAACCTCTCCTTATCTTTATTTTATTGCATTGTTGTGCCAAGTAAAGTCTTTGATAGCAAGGTTCATACTAGATTTAGATTATTGCGCATAAACAGATTTATGTCTGTCACGAATTTGGGCAGGGTTCTCCGTAGGTGACTCAGAAAAATCTGCCAATTTACATACGTGATCCCCAGATATGTACGCAACTTTCATTCAATTTGAGCTTTTTCATCTGAGCAAGTCCAGTGCCTCTAAAAAATTCGTCTTTACGGACTGTTCTGTTTTGACAGATTCTGCCTTTTATTTCGCATTGCCTCTTTTGCTGTGTTGGATGGATTTCTTTGTTCCATTGACTTCCAGTAGCTTTGGGCAATGTCCGAAGTGTTAAGAATGATTGTGTCACCTCTGAACATGTGAAATTTTGATTATGTACTAACCCTCTAATGAGTTGTTTCGAGTTTGGTGTGGAGGAAGTTTTCAAGGGTCAAGAGAGGAGGATGATATACTATGATCAAGAAGAGTGAAAAGTCTAAGCTTGGGGATGCCCCCGTGGTTCATCCCTGCATATTTCAAGAAGACTAAAGCATCTAAGCTTGGGGATGCCCAAGGCATCCCCTTCTTCATCAACAATTTATCAGGTTTCTTCTCTTGAAACTATATTTTTATTCGGTCACATCTTATGTACTTTGCTTGGAGCGTCTGTTTGATTTTATTTTTATTTTTGTTTATGTTTGAATAAATTCATGCTTGTGTGGGAGAGAGACACGCTCCGCTTTTTCATATGAACACTGGTGTTCTTAGTTCTATCTTTAATGTTCATGACGGAGTTGAAAACCGCTTCGTTAATTGCTATATGGTTGGAAACGGAAAATGCTTTATGTGGTAATTGGTATAATGTCTTGAATAATTTGATACTTGGCAATTGTTGTGCTCATATAGATCATGTTTAAGCTCTTGCATCATGTACTTCGTACCCATTAATGAAGAACTACATAGAGCTTGTTAAAATTTGGTTTGCATGATTGGTCTCTAGAGTCTAGATATTTTCTAGTTAAGGTGTTTGAACAACAAGGAAGACGATGTAAAGTCTTATAATGCTTACAATATGTTCATATGTGAGTCTTGCTGCACCGTTTTATACTTGAGTTTGCTTCAAACAACCTTGCTAGCCTAGCCTTGTATTGAGAGGAATTCTTCTCGTGCATCCAAATCCTTGAGCCAAAAACTATGCCATTTGTGTCCACCATACCTACCTACCACATGGTATTTCTCTGCCATTCCAAGCAAATACTTCATGTGCTACCTTTAAACAATTCAAAAGCTATTATCTCTTATTTGTGTCAATGTTTTATAGCTCATGAGGAAGTATGTGGTGTTTTATCTTTCGATCTTGTCATTTACTTTTGACGAGACTTTCACAACGGACTAGTGGCTTCATCCGCTTATCCAATAATTTTGCAAAAAGAGCTGGCAATGGGGTTCCCGCCCCAATTAATTAACTTGCATTAATAATTCTCTTCACATGCTTTGCCCTGATCTATCAGTAAGCAACTTAATTTTGCAAATAGACACTCGTCCATGGTATGTGAATGTTGGAAGGCACCCGAGGATTCGGTTAGCCATGGCTTGTGTAAGCAAAAGGTTGGGAGGAGTGTCATCTATAAATAATGAAACTAAAATACATGTGTAAACAAAAGAGAAGAGGGATGATCTACCTTGCTGGTAGAGATAACGTCCTTCATGGGAGCCGCTCTTGAAAGTCTGGTTGATAAGGTTGTTAGAGTACCCATTACCATTCGTTGACAACAACAAACACCTCTCAAAACTTTATTTGTATGCTCTCTATATGATTTCAAAACTTAAAAAGCTCTAGCACATGATTTAATCCCTGCTTCCCTCTGCGAAGGGCCTTTCTTTTACTTTATGTTGAGTCAGTTTGCCTACTTCTTTCTATCTTAGAAGCAAACACTTGTGTCAACTGTGTGCATTGATTCTTACATGTTTACCTATTGCACTTGTTATATTGCTTTATGTTGACAACTATCCATGAGATATACATGTTACAAGTTGAAAGCAATTGTTGAAACTTAATCTTCCTTTGTGTTGCTTCAATGCCTTCTACTTTGAATCTATTGCTTTATGAGTTAACTCTTATGCAAGACTTATTGATGCTTGTCTTGAAAGTACTATTTATGAAAAGTCTTTGCTATATGATTCATTTGTTTACTCATTGTCTTCATCATTGCTTCGAATCGCTGCATTCATCTCATATGCTTTGCAATAGTATGATCAAGATTATGATAGCATGCCACTTAAGAAATTATCTTTGTTATCGTTTACCTACTCGAGGGCGAGTAGGTACTAAGCTTGGGGATGCTTGATACGTCTCAAACGTATCTATAATTTCTTATGTTCCATGCTACTTTTATGATGATACACACATGTTTTATACACATTTTATGTCATATTTATGCATTTTCCGGAACTAACCTATTGACGAGATGCCGAAGTGCCGGTTCTCGTTTTCGCTGTTTTTGGTTTCGTAAATCCTAGTAAGGAAATATTCTCGGAATTGGACGAAATCAAGGCCCACGATCTTATATTTCCATGAAGCTTCCAGAACACTGGAGAGGCACCAGAGGGGAGGCCCAGGGCCTCCACACACCAAGGCGGCGCGGCCAGAGGGGGGAGGGGCGCCCCCTATTGTGTGGCGGCTCCGTAACCCTTCCGACTCCGCCTCTTCGCCTATAAGAAGCCCCCTGACCTAAATCTTTGAGACGGAAAAGCCACGGTACGAGAAACGTTCCAGAGCCGCCGCCATCGTGAAGCCAAGATCTGGGGGACATGAGTCTCTGTTCCGGCACGTCGCCGGGACGGGGAAGTGCCCCCGGAAGGCATCTCCATCGACACCACCGCCATCTTCATCACCGCTGCTGTCTCCCATGAGGAGGGAGTAGTTCTCCATCGAGGCTAAGGGCTGTACCGGTAGCTATGTGGTTAATTTCTCTCCCATGTACTTCAATACAATGATCTCATGAGCTGCCTTACATGATTGAGATTCATATGAGCTTTGTATCACTATTCATCTATGTGTTACTCTGGTGATGTTATTAAAGTACTCTATTCCTCCTTCATGATGTAATGGTGACAGTGTGTGCATCATGTAGTACTTGGCGTAGGTTATGATTGTAATCTCTTGTAGATTATGGAGTTAACTATTACTATGATAGTATTGATGCGAACTATTCCTCCTTCATAGTGTGATGGTGACAGTGTGCATGCTATGTTAGTACTTGGTATAATTGCAATGATCTATTATGCACTCTAAGGTTATTTAAATATGAACATCGAATGTTGTGGAGCTTGTTAACTCCGGCATTGAGGTGCTCTTGTAGCCCTACACAATTAATGGTGTTTGTCATCCAACAAGAGAGTGTAGAGTGGTTTTATTATGTGATCAATGTTGAGAGTGTCCACTAGTGAAAGTATGATTCCTAGGCCTTGTTTCCAAACATCGAATCTCCGTTTATTTATCGTTCCGTTGCATGTTTACTCGCTGCCATATTTTATTCAGATTGCTATTACCACTCATATACATCCATACTACTTGTATTTCACTATCTCTTCGCCGAACTAGTGCACCTATACATCCGACAAGTGTATTAGGTGTGTTGGGGACACAAGAGACTTCTTGTATCGTGATTGCGGGGTTGCTTGAGAGGGATATCTTTGACCTCTTCCTCCCTGAGTTCGATAAACCTTGGGTGATCCACTTAAGGGAAACTTGCTGCTGTTCTACAAACCTCTGCTCTTGGAGGCCCAACACTGTCTACAGGAATATAAGCGTGCATAGACATCAAGCACTTTTCTGGCGCCGTTGCCGGGGACGAATCAAGACACTCCATCAAGCCCGTCAACCGCCATCAAACCTCCCACGTCAACCACGCGCCAGTTGTGGACAGCACCCACCTACATCCTTCTACCACATATATATTCTTTACCTGTATCATATCTGTCCATAAGGAGGAATCTCTAGGTATGTGTTTGGTACAATAAACACCAGAACCCTTGAGATATTTCAAACCCATAAAATCTTGCCAAGGGCTAGAGTCATGTTCCAATTTCCACCACCATTTGCACATCAAACTGATGTTAAATTTGACCAAGTCATTTACACCTAGGCCACCTTTTGTCTTTGGTTTACATATCCATTTTCATCTCACAAAATTATATTTTCTTTTATCAGCACTACCAGCCCAGAAAAAGGATCTGATAGGTTTGTCCATTTATTCTATATTTGTTTTGTGCAGCAATCTCAAAGACATCTGATACACTGCAGTACTAGGCAAGCAAGCATCAATTTTCACCAGTCTTCCACCAATGGACATGGAATTACCAATCGAGCCGCTCATTTTCTTCTTGGTTTTATCACCAAAGAAGCCCATCTCAGCAACAATAGTCCTTCTAGCACAAACATGGGTTCCTAGGTATTTGATAGGCCAACTCCCCCTTTGACAGATGAATAGGTCAGCAAAGTAATTTAATTTGGTATCATCCTGCAGAATCAACATCCCCTCACTCTTCTCAAAGTTGATTTTCAAGCCAGACATAGATTCAAAGATATACATCACAAGTTTCAAATTAATAGCATGATGTAAATCATCTTGAATCAACAAAATGGTGTCATCAGCATATTGCAACATAGCAACCCCATGGTGTATCAAATTGCTAGCCAACCCAGTAAGCAAACCATTTTGCCGAGCCAGTTAAACCATCTTAGCCTGGCTGTTTGTTGCCATATTGAACAGAAAGGGAGCAAAAGGGTCACCCTGTCTTACCCCTTTATAACTAGTAAAGTATGGACCAACCTTGTCATTCACCTTGACACTAATTAAGGGTCCCTCCTGTAACAACTTTCCTGATCCAGATCATCCAGTTATCACTGAATCCTTTTTGCTTGCAACAGTCAAACAATAATTCCCAATTTACTTTATCATATGCCTTTTAAAAATCAATTTTCAAAACAATTCCTTGCTGTTTTCTGAATCTGCTTTCCCTAAGGACCTCCTGTAACAGCAATACTTCATAAGTGATGTACCTTCTTTAACAAAAGCAGTTTGACAGGGATGTGACAACTTGTTCATTACAGGAACTGCTCTGACAGTCAAGGATTTTGTCACAATCTTGAAGAAAACTTGTATTAAGCAAATAGGCCTGAATTCTGTATAACATCAGCATCAACAAATTTTGGGATCAAAGTAATAATCCCATAATTGATTCTATCAAGGCCAATTTTGTGATCAAACAAATCATCAAAATCTACCATGACATCATGCTTAACAATCTCCCAACAATGTTGGTAGAATTCAATAGGAAAGCCATGAGGACCAGCAACTTAATTTTTCTCCATCTGGTCAACGATATCTTTGATTTCTTCCATAGAAAATCTTCTACCCATGTCCATATGATCTAGGTTATTCAATTTCTCCCTTTCTTCCCAGATCTCACTGTCTAATCTGATACATGTATCAGCTACATGTCCACACAATTCCTTATAGAAGGAAGTGGCATGATCCAGTAGAGCATCATCACCTTGGATAATAGTATCTCCTTTCTTCAAGGAAAAAATTGCTCTTTTCCTTTTACAGCCATTGGAAGCTCTGTGGAAGAAAGCGGAATTACTGTCCCAATGTAATAACCAGTTTTCTCTTGATCTCTGACGCCAAAAGCATTCCTCATTATCAAGAATTTTTAACGGCTACTGCTATATCAATTTTTTTTCTTTTCCTTTGATCTGGAGATAAATTCCCATTTTCCTCTTTTTCCTCTAGCTCTTTCAGCTCCAGAGAGATATCTTTCTTTTTCTTAATATCAATACCTCTCAAATCACGGTCGACGAAAATCGTGTGTGGATCATCACATTAGACACCACGCATGAGACCGCACACATGTTCGATGCTGCGACGTGGAGGTTCGGCCGCTGCCGCGACATGAACTTCGATGATATCGAGTCTTAGGATGAAGCCAAAATACTAGCTCTGCAACAGCTCCTTCTGACGCCCGGGGACGAGCGGCGACACCACCAGGCACATCAACAGCTTGCCATCGCCGAGGCGGATGAGAAAGCAAGGGAGTAGTGGAAGGTGAATCATATGAAAGATGTAGTTGCGGAGTTGGACTTCATCGTTGTGAGGAAGGCCCAGAGGAAGGAGGAGAGGGAGGGGAAAGGGAGGAAGAAGGGTAAGATAGAGGCGGAGCTCGTCGGTCCCTCGATGATTGACGACAACGATGAAAGGTGGCTGGACCTCTTTCTCACTAGTGATGATGGTAGTGATGGTGAGGATTAGAGAGTTAACAAGTGTCGTTTTATCTAGTTTGTGTTTCATCTAGTATCCAATTGTTAGTTTATCCTTGAACTAGAATCGAATTGTTTGTTTGTGTCAATGAATTTGAATCGAATTATTCATTTACCGAGAGTGTCAATCTAGTATCGAATTATATGTTTCTGAATGTGTTTCCTTTGTTCTCAATATTTTTATGAGTTTTTTTACGATGATTGGCATGAAACCTATGCTCCATCTAGTCAAATCTCAGTTTCGTCTAATCCATTTTTTCGTGACTATTGATTAAATCGGTGATAAATTTCGTGTAACTTCTATAATACTACAATATCTACACTACTTAAAAAGGAGGAACATGTTCCTTACTCTGCCAATCTCCCAATACGTCAAACGTTTTCGTCGTCCTTCGTCGTACTCCTGTTCCGCTTCAGCATGGGCCGCTTCAGCCAGCCCATCAGAATGATTCGTCTCACCCCTCGCTCTTCTCTCCCCGGCGATCCCTCGATATCCAACCCTAGCCACCCTACCGATCTACTTTCTCCTCCACGCGCGACCAACAGTACCGGAGGTCCCCGGCGCGTTCCATGCCCGGTCGTTCGAGCTCGCCATCATCATCCAAGCTCGTGTGCCTGTGCCTACCCATTCTCCTCCCGCACCTCACCCTCCACGCCTCCTCCTTCTACACTTGGGCGACACGCCGGCCCTCTTCCCTGCACCCGGCGCCACTCACACCTTCCCCTCCATCGCCTCCTCACACCGGCCGCCGGATCTGGCCGTCACCATCACCACCGCGCAGATCCGGCTGTCACCACCACCCCCCTGGACTATCCACGTCTCGGGGCATTGGAGGCCCGATGTCCTTCACAAATTGCGAGAAAGAGCAGTAGTATGGATGCCGAGATCTGACCTTCCCCTCCTCCTCCTCCTCCTCATGTCTATCCATCTCTCTAATCTACAGCAATGAGACCATTTACCATGTGTTCTTGCAGTGAATTTTAGGTCAGTACATGTGGACGAATTGAAGCATGTTTTGTACTCTGGATTGAAGCATGGGAAGATGGGATCCAGGCACGCCTTGTGGATATGGGAGGTCGGACAAATTAACTCGTTACTAATTGCTGCAGATTTTTCAAGTTATTGATGCTCTATGATTTACCTTGTTAGCAAGGCTGGTATGCACATTGGGGAATCATGCGAACATGGAAGAGCTTTGTGCGCCTCATATGCGGAACTAGAGTGCGTCAGACGTAAGGCGGTAGAAAGCGCTCTGGCTTTGACGATGCCTGATGAAGCGATGATTGTTGGGTGTCAGGTAGCAGCACAACTTCGTTCATTGGAGATGATGCTACATTTTCTATATTGGTGCCTAACATTGTCCACGTCCTTAGAAATCTCATGGAAGGTTTGTAAATGGCTTTCCTTTGTACTCTTCTTATACACTATTGATTTTAAAATCTATGCTCAAGCCGAAAAAACGAGAAGTATCTCGTATATCCCTTTGTTGTTTGTCAGCTTGTGTCGTGGTGCTCACTCGTTGACCTTAACATGTTGAAATAAATATCTCTCTGCGTTTCTTATCTGCTGCTTTTGTCCGTCACATGCAGCAGCCTACAGACACACGAGCCCAGCCCCAAACTACTATACAACACTCCAAGAAATCACACCCACAATGGAGAAGGTGAATAATTCTCATCCACCAACTCATGGAAGTTTCCAAATATTACACCTTTCCAATATTCATGTTGTTGTACGATTTGCATCGTCTTATTTTTCCTTTTTCTATTTCCTAAAATTCTAGGTTGCTCACTATCCAAATTGAACTATTTGGAATAAGGAATACCCACCACATGTTTGCTTGAATGTTTTACTGTCAATGCTATACCCAATTAACTTAGGATGATAGATTCAAGAATCAAGATGGAGGGCATACATTTTAAAACAAGCTTAATTTATACGGTGGATATATAAAGTGTAAACGAATGTGATGTCATGTTCTTCTTTCTCGCAAGAATTATACCATCGGAATATAATATAAGTTCATGGTTCAAGTCTCTGATGGAAATATAATAGCAGTCTGAACATGTTAATTTGAAGTAGAAAGATGCATTTAGTTGTTATTAACTGTCAACCAGCGTTCTGTGGTCTTGTTCCCACAAAAGAAATACTGGGCATCTCTATGAAAATATTCTCAAAATTCTTCTTTAGGTAGATCTCCTTTCAGGTTGTTGGAAAATTAATGATCAATCATTTTTAGCATATATATATGTCTGTTGCTTCAGATTCTTATCCTTTATGTGTCATACTGTATTGCCTCCCTTTCGGCTTGAAGAAAAAAAATGTGCATTGCCACTGCAGATGGGTGATTGGCCATCCGAGGAGGCAAACGATGGCTGAGTTAAGTAAGTTTCTTTGAGGTGCATCCGTGTGAGACCTAGGATTTAAATGCAAGAAGGTAAGACACAAGTTGTTCCTTTTCTTAGTTGTGGGTATGTGGTTTCGTTTTGTTTATGCCCGTCTTTACTTTTTTTATTATTGGCGGACCGTGATCAATCATTTTTTGCCAACTAAGGTCTGTGAATCTAGATGAAATCCCTGGAGGGGTATGATCTCACATGGACATTGTTCATCATTAAAGTTATGCCCTTCCTGGAGGAACTATATTTGACAATATGTTCGTATCCGAAGCTCGATCTCTTCTTTCTACCGTATGCAAGCAAACTTTTATGTTAGATTCGTAAAAACTTCACTATCATATAAAATATGGGAAATTAGTAGCCTCGTGTTTGTTCACTCTGTCCTATGACATGCAGGTGTGGAGTCACATGTGTAAAATGGAAATGAATGAGGAGAGCACTCTTGTAGGATTGGACTAGGCATAGGTGCCCGATAACTAGACATGGAGACCCGGATCCGACCTTCCCTGCTTGATCTTCCTTTTTTCCTGACCTCCCCGCTCGGTAACATATTTTACCTAACCTGACCTAACACATTGACGTAGTATTATGCTCGACTCGATTCTTCAATGAGATCTCTTAGAATCTGGAACATAGGAACAGACATATACTTGAGGTCTCAAGTTGAGGCGGAGTTCCAATTGCTTCACAGAGGCCATCGTCATCTTATACACTGCTTATATCAACGCCGGCAGCTCAAAACCACCCCTATCTGGTCAGTTTAGGTCTCCTAGAATCTGTATTTGCTGAAAATATATGTATTTACTGAAAATTATAGAACTTAAACTCCTTTGAATATTAAAATGCATGTGCATTTGCGTGATATATCAGATATGGAAAGGGTAACTGAGCTGTGATGTCAGTATCTATAAAACTTGTATTGGCAGAAATGTGGCACACTTGTGCAAATTTTACCGAGTACTTTCCTATTCCCTTGTCTCGTTTATTAGCTAAATTATTGTTGTTTACCTCCGATGTGAGCTGCATGTTATTTGAATCCTGCAATCCAGCAGAGGTTTATTATTTAGGTTTATTTATGGACCGAAAGATCCGGAATGAAAGATCTCATGAGTGGGGAACAAGATAGCAAAGAAGGGGTTTGGAGGATTAGAGTAGTCCATGCCATTCTCCATATGAGTTCCCCTTGCGATCGCTATTCCGATGCGGCTCACCATTTTTTACTATGCTCCTGAACGTTGTTATGACTCAAGTTGTGGTGCCAAACTGCCAATGTTAGTGGCCTTTATAGTCTCATATCTGCATGCAAGTGTAGCTCGGCATGGGAACAAGCACGCATCCCAGGTAGTGTGCACAGAATTGAGGTGAAGCTAGGCAGCGACATCAACAACATGGACGTCGAAGTCGCCACGCACCAGTCCGATGATTGCTGTGAGCTACTTTGACACATATAGAGCCATTGTACATGTTCTTTGTTTCTCTGTCCAGATGTTAATTGAATATCTGGAGCTTTGTAACAAATTTACAGAAATATTTACTATCAGCTTTCAAGTTTGGCTAAACTGTATATACAATTTACTTGACCTTGAAATATATTTTTTCCATTGTTTGTATTAATTACAACGTTCATTGTACACGGTAACATGCGAAGTGAATAAAAAAAATTCATTTAGTCTTGAAAAAACACTGTGGGTTTTCTTATATTTACAACATGTAGGCATGGGCTTGAAAAAACTTAGTTGTGTTAAATAATTGAGGTTTCTTGATGAAATGATATGAATATCGATAATGTGATTTTCAAGACGAGTTATGATTTATGGATGGAAAATGAAAGTAAGAAGTGCACCGGCTTCATGGATGGTGGTTCATCTCAGCTGTAGCTGAAGATTGATTGAAGACAGTATTTCCTGAATATGAAATCCTTATGTGTATTTGTAGTTGCAGTGCGCCCCTTGACCACCTTACCGTAATGAAAATTAGGACGATTTTCAAGCTATTCAAAATATAACAGGAGTGTAGGCTTAGATATAGATAGTGAATTAGTGATACATTACACCGTCGTCCTAGCTTGTGACTTTTGATCATCTTCAAGCACCTTGAGCTCTACAGAAGCTAAGGCAACAGATATGTGTATTCTTTCTTATTTTTCCTCCAAGCCATTGTTTTTAGAGAGATGGCTATTATGTTGAAGACCAGGTGAAAAATAGTTGGTTGTCAAGGTCCATGTGAATGTAATTGGCCGGCTTGACAATAAGATGATAAGAGAATAAAGTAATGAATATTTTTAGATAAAAGGCCCACAGAGCCCGACTTTAAATTAATAAAGCCCTCAACCGGCTAGGATACAACGGTGTTGCTTACACGCACTTGAACAAGTTTAAAAGAAAAGCAAAGCCCTATAGGAACTAAAAGCACCGGGCGCCGCAAGGAGGAACATGTTCCTTACTCTGCCAATCTCCCAATACGTCAAACGTTTTCGTCGTCCTTCGTCGTACTCCTGTTCCGCTTCAGCATGGGCCGCTTCAGCCAGCCCATCAGAATGATTCGTCTCACCCCTCGCTCTTCTCTCCCCTGGCGATCCCTCGATATCCAACCCTAGCCACCCTACCGATCTACTTTCTCCTCCACGCGCGACCAACAGTACCCGGAGGTCCCTGGCGCGTTCCATGCCCGGTCGTTCGAGCTCGCCATCATCATCCAAGCTCGTGTGCCTGTGCCTACCCATTCTCCTCCCGCACCTCACCCTCCACGCCTCCTCCTTCTACACTTGGGCGACACGCCGGCCCTCTTCCCTGCACCCGGCGCCACTCACACCTTCCCCTCCATCGCCTCCTCACACCGGCCGCCGGATCTGGCCGTCACCATCACCACCGCGCAGATCCGGCTGTCACCACCACCCCCCTGGACTATCCACGTCTCGGGGCATTGGAGGCCCGATGTCCTTCACAAATTGCGAGAAAGAGCAGTAGTATGGATGCCGAGATCTGACCTTCCCCTCCTCCTCCTCCTCCTCCTCATGTCTATCCATCTCTCTAATCTACAAGCAATGAGACCATTTACCATGTGTTCTTGCAGTGAATTTTAGGTCAGTACATGTGGACGAATTGAAGCATGTTTTGTACTCTGGATTGAAGCATGGGAAGATGGGATCCAGGCACGCCTTGTGGATATGGGAGGTCAGCCAAATTAACTGTTACTAATTGCTGCAGATTTTTCAAGTTATTGATGCTCTATGATTTACCTTGTTAGCAAGGCTGGTATGCACATTGGGGAATCATGCGAACATGGAAGAGCTTTGTGCGCCTCATATGCGGAACTAGAGTGCGTCAGACGTAAGGCGGTAGAAAGCGCTCTGGCTTTGACGATGCCTGATGAAGCGATGATTGTTGGGTGTCAGGTAGCAGCACAACTTCGTTCATTGGAGATGATGCTACATTTTCTATATTGGTGCCTAACATTGTCCACGTCCTTAGAAATCTCATGGAAGGTTTGTAAATGGCTTTCCTTTGTACTCTTCTTATACACTATTGATTTTAAAATCTATGCTCAACTGAAAAAACGAGAAGTATCTGTATATCCCTTTGTTGTTTGTCAGCTTGTGTCGTGGTGCTCACTCGTTGACCTTAACATGTTGAAATAAATATCTCTCTGTGTTTCTTATCTGCTGCTTTTGTCCGTCACATGCAGCAGCCTACAGACACACGAGCCCAGCCCCAAACTACTATACAACACTCCAAGAAATCACACCCACAATGGAGAAGGTGAATAATTCTCATCCACCAACTCATGGAAGTTTCCAAATATTACACCTTTCCAATATTCATGTTGTTGTACGATTTGCATCGTCTTTTTTTCCTTTTTCTATTTCCTAAAATTCTAGGTTGCTCACTATCCAAATTGAACTATTTGGAATAAGGAATACCCACCACATGTTTGCTTGAATGTTTTACTGTCAATGCTATACCCAATTAACTTAGGATGATAGATTCAAGAATCAAGATGGAGGGCATACATTTTAAAACAAGCTTAATTTATACGGTGGATATATAAAGTGTAAATGAATGTGATGTCATGTTCTTCTTTCTCGCAAGAATTATACCATCGGAATATAATATAAGTTCATGGTTCAAGTCTCTGATGGAAATATAATAGCAGTCTGAACATGTTAATTTGAAGTAGAAAGATGCATTTAGTTGTTATTAACTGTCAACCAGCGTTCTGTGGTCTTGTTCCCACAAAAGAAATACTGGGCATCTCTATGAAAATATTCTCAAAATTCTTCTTTAGGTAGATCTCCTTTCAGGTTGTTGGAAAATTAATGATCAATCATTTTTAGCATATATATATGTCTGTTGCTTCAGATTCTTATCCTTTATGTGTCATACTTGTATTGCCTCCCTTTCAGTTGAAGAAAAAAAATGTGCATTGCCAGCTGCAGATGGGTGATTGGCCATCTGAGGAGGCAAACGATGGCTGAGTTAAGTAAGTTTCTTTGAGGTGCATCTGTGTGAGACCTAGGATTTAAATGCAAGAAGGTAAGACACAAGTTGTTCCTTTTCTTAGTTGTGGGTATGTGGTTTCGTTTTGTTTATGCCCGTCTTTACTTTTTTTATTATTGGCGGACCGTGATCAATCATTTTTTGCCAACTAAGGTCTGTGAATCTAGATGAAATCCCTGGAGGGGTATGATCTCACATGGACATTGTTCATCATTAAAGTTATGCCCTTCCTGGAGGAACTATATTTGACAATATGTTCGTATCCGAAGCTCGATCTCTTCTTTCTACTGTATGCAGCAAACTTTTATGTTAGATTCTGTAAAAACTTCACTATCATATAAAATATGGGAAATTAGTAGCCTGTGTTTGTTCACTCTGTCCTATGACATGCAGGTGTGGAGTCACATGTGTAAAATGGAAATGAATGAGGAGAGCACTCTTGTAGGATTGGACTAGGCATAGGTGCCCGATAACTAGACATGGAGACCCGGATCCGACCTTCCCTGCTTGATCTTCCTTTTTTCCTGACCTCCCCGCTCGGTAACATATTTTACCTAACCTGACCTAACACATTGACGTAGTATTATGCTCGACTGATTCTTCAATGAGATCTCTTAGAATCTGGAACATAGGAACAGACATATACTTGAGGTCTCAAGTTGAGGCGGAGTTCCAATTGCTTCACAGAGGCCATCGTCATCTTATACACTGCTTATATCAACGCCGGCAGCTCAAAACCACCCCTATCTGGTCAGTTTAGGTCTCCTAGAATCTGTATTTGCTGAAAATATATGTATTTACTGAAAATTATAGAACTTAAACTCCTTTGAATATTAAAATGCATGTGCATTTGCGTGATATATCGGATATGGAAAGGGTAAGCGAGCTGTGATGTCGGTATCTATAAAACTTGTATTGGCGAAATGTGGCACACTTGTGCAAATTTTACCGAGTACTTTCCTATTCCCTTGTCTCGTTTATTAGCTAAATTATTGTTGTTTACCTCCGATGTGAGCTGCATGTTATTTGAATCCTGCAATCCAGCAGAGGTTTATTATTTAGGTTTATTTATGGACTGAAAGATCTGGAATGAAAGATCTCATGAGTGGGGGAACAGTATAGCAAAGAAGGGGTTTGGAGGATTAGAGTAGTCCATGCCATTCTCCATATGAGTTCCCCTTGCGACTGCTATTCTGATGCGGCTCACCATTTTTTACTATGCTCCTGAACGTTGTTATGACTCAAGTTGTGGTGCCAAACTGCCAATGTTAGTGGCCTTTATAGTCTCATATCTGCATGCAAGTGTAGCTCGGCATGGGAACAAGCACGCATCCCAGGTAGTGTGCACAGAATTGAGGTGAAGCTAGGCGAGCGACATCAACAACATGGACGTCGAAGTCGCCACGCACCAGTCCGATGATTGCTGTGAGCTACTTTGACACATATAGAGCGATTGTACATGTTCTTTGTTTCTCTGTCCAGATGTTAATTGAATATCTGGAGCTTTGTAACAAATTTACATAAATATTTACTATCAGCTTTCAAGTTTGGCTAAACTGTATATACAATTTACTTGACCTTGAAATATATTTTTTCCATTGTTTGTATTAATTACAACGTTCATTGTACACGGTAACATGCGAAGTGAATAAAAAAAATTCATTTAGTCTTGAAAAAACACTGTGGGTTTTCTTATATTTACAACATGTAGGCATGGGCTTGAAAAAACTTAGTTGTGTTAAATAATTGAGGTTTCTTGATGAAATGATATGAATATCAGTAATGTGATTTTCAAGACGAGTTATGATTTATGGATGGAAAATGAAAGTAAGAAGTGCACCCGGCTTCATGGATGGTGGTTCATCTCAGCTGTAGCTGAAGATTGATTGAAGACAGTATTTCCTGAATATGAAATCCTTATGTGTATTTGTAGTTGCAGTGCGCCCCTTGACCACCTTACCGTAATGAAAATTAGGACGATTTTCAAGCTATTCAAAATATAACAGGAGTGTAGGCTTAGATATAGATAGTGAATTAGTGATACATTACACCGTCGTCCTAGCTTGTGACTTTTGATCATCTTCAAGCACCTTGAGCTCTACGAAGCTAAGGCAACAGATATGTGTATTCTTTCTTATTTTTCCTCCAAGCCATTGTTTTTAGAGAGATGGCTATTATGTTGAAGACCAGGTGAAAAATAGTTGGTTGTCAAGGTCCATGTGAATGTAATTGGCCGGCTTTACAATAAGATGATAAGAGAATAAAGTAATGAATATTTTTAGATAAAAGGCCCACAGAGCCCGACTTTAAATTAATAAAGCCCTCAACCGGCTAGGATACAACGGTGTTGCTTACACGCACTTGAACAAGTTTAAAAGAAAAGCAAAGCCCTATAGGAACTAAAAGCACCGGGCGCCGCAAGCAGGGCCGAAGCAACAACAGCAAGTCCTAGAGCGCCCCTGCACATCCAGTGCAGGTTTGGACATTGGCAGGAATTAACCTGCGTCCCTAGACTGCCCAACCTCTGCTGTGGAGGAGACTGCACATTGGCACTCGGAACCGAATTCCATGAAGCCGCGCCAACAAAACACCACCTTGCACAAGCCACGAAGAACTGCCACGGACGGGAGGGACATGGGCCAAGCGAAGAGGAGAAGCACCAGCGCCAAAAGGATGAAGAACCGGCTCAAAGACCACCTCGCCGTGCTGCTGCCGGAGGAGGGACCCTTCCCTCCTCACCCAGGCTCGAGGGTGTCGACCCACCAGCAATCACAGGACAGAGAGGTGGTTTAGCACTCCAAAAAGCTTTGAACTTGATGGGAAGCGCCTCCGACCTTGCCAACACCATGCCCACACCGCACCATCGTCAAAGACTCCATACTGTCGACCCCTCCGTCCCCCCATCCCAAAAGCGGCGCCTCCAAGGAGGAGAACGACGCGGAGCGCCGTCGTCGCTCGGCCAAAGCCTAGGTTTTCACCCGGGGTGGAGGGGAAGGGATAGGTAAGGTAACCTCATCCGCCCTTCAAGAAGGAGAACGGCAACCGGAATCGTCGTTGCGGATGTGGCTGACAAAGCCAGCCAAGGGTTTCCCCCGGAAAACCACCTACACGCCTCGCACGGATACAGATCAGTTCGTCCGAGGACCATCTGAGCTGGATCTGGCGCAGAGAAGAAGAGCCATGGAGACATCAACAGAGCAGACATAGAGAGCGCCAGGGCACCACTACGCCGCGACAAGACTTCCGCCAGCTCCTCGCCGTCCACACGACCGAGAAGACCAGCCAACACCAGCGAGCGCCACCCGCCTTCCGGTCGACGCCGCCACCCACCGTCCAGAGCCGCCGCCCTGGGAACCACGCAAGGCAACCCTACGAACTGAAAAGCACCGGTCTTCACCGCCGAGAGGTCTCCGGAGACCGGAGATGCCGGAGAGGGGATCCCCTTCCAGATCGACGAAAAGCAGCCCCCTTGGCTGCCACCGTCATGGATCTGGGACGGAGGCAGGCAAGCACAAGGGCCCGGGGCCCCTGCCCCGGCCCTGCACACGGCAGCCAGCAGACCACCTTGCCGGCCTCGTCAGAATCGCCGCCCGGAGACGCCGCGCCGCCAAGGCCGCGCACGCCCCCGCGTCGGGTCGGAGACGGGCCCCCGCAGTCCGATCTGGACCCTGCGCGCGTCGCCCGCCGTCGACCGCACCGGAGCGCCGCCGCCGTCGCGAGCACGCCCAGCACCTGGGGCCTCCACACCGCGGACGAGCCGCCGCACCACCGCGCCCCCCGACCAGCACGGCGCCCCCGGCGACAGCCTCGGCCCGCGCCGCCGCCGCCGCGCGAGGGGGAAGGAGAGGCCTCGCCGGCGCCGGCGCCCCGGGGCTTTGCCCGGCGACGCCTGCTGGCGGCGGCGAGGGAGGGACGAGGAGGCGGAGGGTGGGAGGAGGAGGCGGCGCTAGGGTTTCGCCCTGCCGCTCGCGGGAGCGGGCAGGACGAAAAGATCCCAAATCAAGATCGATCACTCATCAAGTAATGAATATTTGCGCACCACCAAAACATTCCCTGTGAAACATTTTTCGTGTCCATGTGTGAGTAGAGGAAGAACAATATTTTATGCTCTCGAAGATATGATGGAGAGAGTAACAAGTGAGTAGCAATCTGAGAGAAAAAAATGGAAGGAAGATTATGCCTTCCATGTCCTGTAGCACCAAGTTAAGCTCTGGAGATGGAAGAAATTTAGAGGACGGGAGAGATGAAGAAATAATGGACCATGGGGCGGGATGGGAGATTGAAGAGAAAAAAGAGTCAAGATCTTCCTCAAATGTTGTGGCATGAAAAAGATATCACTAAAAGGAGAATGTTGTTGTGGCAACGCATTTTGTGAATCAATATACTAATATACTAGGTGTACAAATATCTAAGGAGTATTGAGGAATAGATATATTTATTAATACAAATATATTAGTAGAGTGCTTATTTCATATCTAAATGATGTCAATTATATAAGTTATCAAAATATGCTTTAAACGAGATAGAATCTTATTGGTTTGGGGAATATATTGTGGCTTTTTTTTCAGACACGTGGAATTTTGCATGTATTTTATTGACATGTTATGAGTAAAAATAGTGACCCACCCTTTTCGTCGATTCGTTGGGTTTTAAATGTTCATAGTGAGTTGTGAATTATATATGTGCATTGAGAAATAAATTTGAGAACCCGTGGCAACGCACGGGCATTTGTACTAGTTCTAAACATATATTTTAGAAGTCAACTCATGAAATCACAATCGGCCAAATCAATCACGACGTGGCCTTCACGAAATCAATCAAAATAGACTGCTCTGTAGACTCGTCGTGGCCTTTTTCGCGAATTTTTGTGTTGCTACAGCTACTGCTTCTTGGCGCCTGGTCGGAGCACGGCTGTGTTGTCTACCAGTACATGGAGAACGACAGCATCTACGGCATGCTCCAAGATCGCTAGAATGGCGCGCCGCTTTTAGTCTGGTACGACCCCATCCGCATCGCGTCGGAGGTGGCCACCGCCGTCGTGTTTCTCCATAACGCCAGGTCGGACCGCCTGCCAACATCCTGCTCGACCAGAACCTCGCCAGCAAGGTTGGCGACGTGGGCCTCTCTACTGTAAAACTTGTATATTTTTATATGGATTCAATTTAGTTTGATGCGCATATATAGAATAAGAAATTTGCTACTTCTCAGCTAGCCGAGAACAACTTTGTGCTAGTTAAGTCTTACATCAATTAATTTGCACACGAACTGACCGCTCGGGTCGTCCCCCTCCTGGGCGACCTGGGGCAGCAAACCCTAGCCGCCGCCGCCGTCCTCCCCTCCCCCTCCTGCCCTCCTCGTCGTCCCCGGAGGCCGTCGCCGGCGAAGCCGGGCGCGGCCGGTGATGGGGGCGGGGGGGGGGGCTCCTCGCGTGATCCCTCCGTGCGGCGGATGGAGGCTAGCCTCCGCACGGGGGGGATGGCCCCGGGCCGTGGAGGGTGTTGGCGGCGCGGCCCCTCGCCGGGCGGCCGGTGATGCTGGTGGCGGCGTGGCCATGATCTGGGGGCGCGGCTCTCCTCTTCCTCGCCGCGGCCTTCGGGCGGGCAGTGATGGGGGCGGCGGAGCGGATCCGGAACCTGGCGGCGCGATCCTCTCCTTCCGTCCTAGCCTCGGCATCGCCGGGCCCGCGGTGATGGAGACGGATCTCGCACTGCTCCTCATCAAGGTTTGGGACCACGGCACCAAGGGCGGCGGCCCTGGATGGCGGAGACGCCGTCGACCTGGTGGCAAGTGGCGGGCGTCTGGTGCCACTGACCGTGGCACCGCGGTGGTGGTCTTCTCTCTCGCCGGAGGAGATCGGCTAGTTGTGTGGCTAGCCGTGACGGATTTCGCGATCCGTCGCCTAGCCCCTGATGGCGAGGCGCAGCTGCCGGTGAAAGCCGGACGGACTTCGGTCATGGCGGACGATGGCGGCGTGTTTCGTCGTTACCTTGTTGAAGGCATTGTCTCTGCGGCCTGCGTTTCTTCGCATGGGCTGCTCCGGGGGAAATCCTAGACCCGGGTCTCCCGGATCAGACGATGGCGGCGCGCAACGCCGTTCTCCCTGTTGGGGGCATCGTTTTTGGAGCACACAACGGATGGCGGTGGTGCTGAGGTGGAGCGGTGTGCTTTCGTTGTGTCGGCGTTGTCGAGTCGCCGCGGCATGGTGCAGTGGTGTCTCGGGACGGATGCAGTGTGATGGACTCGCGCGGGATGGTGGAGTCGTCTGGCGCCGTGGCGGCATCGATGGCAGGCCTGACATGGTCAATGCGATGATCTCTCTTGAAGATGGAGTCGAGGAAGAAAGCGCTAGCAACTTCTATGGCGTAGGCGTTGGCGTATGCTGGGAGTTTGCTTGACTGGATATGCTTCTCATCTGCTATTGGGCGGCCTGGGAAGGCATTTGGTTTTTGGTTGATGTGAGTTGGTGAATTGTCACCCCCTTCATCCCTCTGTAGGTTTAGCGAGGTGGCTTCGAGTTTGATCTTTTGTTGCTCTTGTAAGGTGTTGTGAATAATCTAATAAAAAAAGCCGTGTGCATCCCTTGGATGCAGAAGCTGGAACGATATTTCCCCAGTTCCAAAAAAAAAATCAATTAATCTGCATCATGATTCATGCTAATCATGACTTGCAGAGTTGCAAATGAAATTTAATGACATCATCAAATACGATTGAGTTTCATTAAATCTCAGTTGATTACTTCCGATTTTCTAGCTCTAAGATTTTTTCCTTGTTTTGTAGTTTGTCTCTAATCGCTAATGATGCGCACCCGTCCTGTGGGCCATTTTTCTGTCTCCCTGCCACCCCGTGCTTAGTTTTGCACGTGTATGGGCTTCCTTCCATTTCTTTTTTCTGTCCATAGAGACCCTTCTGCACATTTGTGGGCTTTTCCTTTTGGGTTATGATGTATATGGTTTTTGCCGTTTAAGAGGAACACGGAATTCTCAGCTTTACCAGTTTTTTTGTTTTATTTTTCTGATTTCATTTCTTCCATTACGCTTTTACCTTCATGTTTCCTACTTTATCTCTACTTTTTTTTGAGGAACTACTTTATCTCTACTTGTGTTAAGCAATTCACATCATTTGTTTTTTTAGAAATAGTCCAATACTGACATCTTTGTGGTTGCATGTCGGTTGCAACTTAGATTTTTCAGTTGCACATGGATTGCAACTAGGAATTTAACAATTCCACATTACACTAGTAGAAAAGAGGCATTTCATCCCAACCTATTAGTCCCCAAATATTTTGGCCCATGACTAATAGGGTCTTTATTCCCGATTCTGCTGGAAAAATGGGACTAATGCTGTGGCCTCCATCGCGGGTTGGAACAGGACCTTTGGTCCCAGTTGGTGTCTCCAACTGAGACTAAGGGCTATGGCAGGCTGCAGCCGGCGTAGGCCTACCAACCGGGACTAAGAGCATCTTCAGCCGTTGGGGCTCCTCAGGCCGAAATCCTATTTAGTGTCGGATTGGACGACAGTTTGGCCCGGGGAGCGCCGAAGTTCCAACCGTCTCCCATGTAGACACCCGGCGCTCGGCCTTTTTTTTTAGAGAAAAACGTCCCTAGATGCCAAATTTCTTACATAATTCGGTGAATTTGACCAGTTTTGCCAACATTTGGCTTATTTAATAACGTTACAGTTCAACAAAACAAGACAAGTTTTCAAATAAATCAAATGGAAACTAGTTGGTGTTGCATCGAAGCGTCCATATGTACTCCACCAGATCATCCTGCAGTTGTTGATGCATTGTGGAGTCTCGAATCTCCTGACGCATAGCGATGAACGCTGCCCATGATGCCGGCACCTGGTGGTTAGGCTGTGCAAGAGGACCCTCTGTGTCATATGGTGCAGCTTGTTCGCTTAGAGGAACCGGATACTTCCGCTCATTCTCGATAATCATGTTGTGTAAGCACACACAACAGTTCATCACCTCCCACGTCTGATCTTTGGACCAAGTCAAAGCGGAGAACCGGACTACAGCAAATCTCTGCTGGAGGACACCAAATGCACGCTCGACGTCCTTTCGGCAACCTTCTTGTTCCTTGACAAACTCCACCTTCTTCGGAAGGACAGCGTCTGAGATAGTCTTCACAAATATTGCCCACTTTGGATAGATACCGTTTGCAAGATAGTATCCCTTGTTGTACTGCCGGCCATTGATCACAAAGTTAACCGGGGGAGCATGAACCTCAACAAGCTTGGAGAAGATCGGCGAGCACTGCAAGACGTTGATGTCATTGTTGGATCCCGGCATACCAAAGAAGGAGTGCCAAATCCAGAGATCATGGGTAGCCACTGGCTCAAGTATCACAGTGCAACCTTTTTTGTGACCATTGTACATTCCCTGCCAGGCAAACAGACAGTTCTTCCATTTCCAATGCATGCGAGTCAATGCTTCCAAGCATCCCTGGAAATCCTCGAGCTTCATTGACAGCGAGGATCTTAGCAGTGTCTTCGACAGTGGGTGATCTAAAGTAGATGTCCCCGAACACTGCTATCACCGCCCTACAGAATCGGTAGAAACAATCAAGGGCGGTGGACTCCGCCATCCAAAGCTACTCATCGGTAGAATCACCAGGAGCTCCATATGCCAGCATCCGCATAGCCACTATGCACTTTTGGAGGGCGGAAAACTCTGCCATGCCGGTGCAATCCAACTTGCATCTGAAATAGGAGTCTTACTCTCGAAGGGCATACACAACTTTCAGAAAGAGTTTCCGGCTCATCCTAAAACGACGCCTAAAAACAGCCTCACCTTGCAATGGATCGTCAGCGAAGTAGTCGGCGTAGAGCATGCAGCAGCCCTCCATTCGCTGCCTCGGATTGCACTTCCGGCGACCTAGTGCCGACCCTCCACGGCCACCAACGGCCGACTCGGCGTACAAGCCGGACAGGCAAGCTAGGATCAACATGTGCTGTGCTCCTCGTCTTCGGCGGCGGCTGCCATTTCTTCTTCAAAAAGCTCGGCAAGCATCTGCTCCTCCTCCTCGTCGGAGTCCATGTCCGGCCAGGCAATTGGACAAACACCTGCCGGGCGTGTCGACGAGGAGCGACGCGAGGGAGCTGCCCGATGGAGGAAAATAGGCAGAGGGCACGACGGGCGGCGGAATATAGGCTGCTGGGTGGAGGAACGACGGAGTTGAGGCAACCGGCCGGCGGATTGGCGAGGGGTGTTGCCGGTGGCGACAGAGCAACGGTAGGGGAGGGGGGATTTGAGTCGACAAAGTGGTGGGGTTCGTGTGTTCTCTCGCTGACAGGGTGGGCCCGTCCCCACTTTTCTCTCGTCCAGAGTCCCCAAGCGCACTCCGGGGGGCCGGGGATGGTCTGGGCTCTCCGGATGGATGAAAGGCCTAATCCAGGGGAAAACAAGTAGCCGGGGGTGAAGGAGATATGCCCTAGAGGCAATAATAAAGTGGTTATTATTTATATCTTTATGTTTATGATAAATGTTTATATATCATGCTAGAATTGTATTAACCGAAACATTAGTACATGTGTGATATGTAGACAACAAGAAGTCCCTAGTATGCCTCTTAAACTAGCTTGTTGATTAATGGATGATTAGTTTCATAATCATGAACATTGGATGTTATTAATAACAAGGTTATATCATTATATGAATGATGTAATGGACACACCCAATTAAGCGTAGCATAAGATCTCGTCATTAAGTTATTTGCTATAAGCTTTCGATTCATAGTTACCTAGTCCTTATGACCATGAGATCATGTAAATCACTTATACCGGAAAGGTACTTTGATTACACCAAACACCACTGCGTAAATGGGTGGCTATAAAGGTGGGATTAAGTATCCGGAAAGTATGAGTTGAGGCATATGGATCAATAGTGGGATTTGTCCATCCCGATGACGGATAGATATACTCTGGGCCCTCTCGGTGGAATGTCGTCTAATGTCTTGCAAGCATATGAATGAGTTCATAAGAGACCACATACCACGGTACGAGTAAAGAGTACTTGTCGGAGACGAGGTTGAACAAGGTATAGAGTGATACCAAAGATCAAACCTCGGACAAGTAAAATATCGCGAGACAAAGGGAATTGGTAATGTATGTGAATGGTTCATTCGATCACTAAAGTCATCGTTGAATATGTGGGAGCCATTATGGATCTCCAGATCCCGCTATTGGTTATTGGTCGAGTGAGTACTCAACCATGTCCGCATAGTTCTCGAACCGTAGGGTGACACACTTAAAGTTGGATGTTGAAATGGTAGTTCTTGAATATGGAATGAAGTTGGAATATTTGTTCGGAGTCCCGGATGTGATCCCGGACATCACGAGGAGTTCCGGAATGGTCGGAGAATAAGATTCATATATAGGATGTCATTTTATGTGAATAAAATGTCGCGGAAGGTTCTATGGAAGGTTCTAGAAGGTTCTAGAAAAGTCCGGAAGAAACCACCAAGGAAGGTGGAGTCCACAAGGGACTCCACCTCCATGGCCGGCCAGCCCTAGTGGGGGTGGAGTCCCAAGTGGACTCCACCATAGGGGGCCGGCCACCCCACATGGGAGGTGGGAATCCCACCTTTGGGTGGGAGTCCTAGTTGGGCTAGGTTTGCCCCCTCCTATGGAAGGTTTTGGTTTCGGGTCTTATTCGAAGACTTGGACACCAACACTTGGGATCCACCTATATAATGAGGGGCCAAGGGAGGGGGCCGGCCACCCCCAAGACCACAAGCTGGCCGCCCCCCATAGAGTGGCCGGCCACCCCCTCCCAAACCCTAGCTTTGCTCCTCCACTTCATATTGCCCGGTTTGCTTAGCGAAGCTCCGCCGGACTTCTACACCGCCACCGACACCACGCCGTCGTGCTTGTCGGATTCAAGAGGAGCTACTACTTCCGCTGCCCGCTGGAACGGGGAGGTGGACGTCGTCTTCATCAACAACCGAACGTGTGGCCGAGTACGGAGGTGCTGCCCGTTCGTGGCGCCGGAACCGATCGTGATCAAGATCTTCTACGCGCTTTTGCAAGCGGCAAGTGAACGTCTACCGCAGCAACAAGAGCCTCATCTTGTAGGCTTTGGAATCTCTTCAAGGGTGAGACTCGATACCCCTCGTTGCTACCATCTTCTAGATTGCATCTTGGCTTGGATTGCGTGTTCGCGGTAGGAAAATTTTTTGTTTTCTATGCAACGTTATCCTACGGTGGTATCAGAGCCGTGTCTATGCATAGATGGTTGCACGAGTAGAACACAATGGTTTGTGGGCGTTGATGCTCTTGTTATCTTTAGTTGAGTACTTTGCATCTTTATGGCATAGTGGGATGAAGCGGCTCGGACTAACTTTACATGACCGCGTTCATGAGACTTGTTCCTCGTTCGACATGCAACTTGTATTGCATAAGAGGCTTTGCGGGTGTCTGTCTCTCCTACTATAGTAAAGATTCAATTTACTCTTCTATTGACAACATTAGTATCAACGTTGTGGTTCATGTTCGTAGGTAGATTAGATCTATATCGAAAAACCCTAAACCACGTAAAATATGCAAACCAAATTAGAGAGCGTCTAACTTGTTTTTGCAGGGTTTGGTGATGTGATATGGCCATAATGTGATGATGAATATGTATGAGATGATCATTATTGTATTGTGGCAACCGGCAGGAGCCTTATGGTTGTCTTTAAATTTCATGTTGAGTAGTATTTCAAAGTAGTTGTAATAGTTGCTACATGGAGGACAATCATGATGACGGCGCCATTGACCTTGGTGCTTCGCCGACGATGATGGAGATCATGCCCGAAGATGATGGAGATCATGTCCGTGCTTTGGAGATGAAGATCAAAGGCGCAAAGACAAAAGGGCCATATCATATCACATATGAACTGCATGTGATGTTAATCCTTTTATGCATCTTATTTTGCTTAGATCGCGACGGTAGCATTATAAGATGATCCCTCACTAAAATCTCAAGATAATAAAGTGTTCATCCTTAGTAGCACCGTTATCAAGTCTTGTCGTTTCGAAGCATCTCGTGATGATCGGGTGTGATAGATTCAATAAGTACATACAACGGGTGCAAGACAGTTTTGCACATGCGGATACTAAGGTGGCCTTGACGAGCCTAGCATGTACGGACATGGTCTCGGAACACATGATACCGAAAGGTAGAGCATGAATCATATGATTGATATGATGAACACTTTGAGTGTTCGCCATTGAAATCACACCTTTTCTCGTGATGATCGGGTTTAGGTGCGGTGGATTTGGTTCGTGTGATCACTAAGACAATGCGAGGGATATTGTTTTGAGTGGGAGTTCATCTAGTTTTTTAATTATGTAGAATTAAAATTTGAACTCAATTTGTCATAAACTTAGTTTAAACTATTGCAAATATATGTTGTAGAGATGGCGTCCCCAATCAATTTTAACCAGTTCCTAGAGAAAGAAAAGCTTAAGAGCAACGGTAGCAACTTCACCGACTGGTTCCGTCATGTGAGGATCTTCCTCTCTGGCGGAAATCTGCAATATGTGCTTGATGCACCGCTAAGTGACCCTCCTGCGAAACTGAAACCGATGAAGTAAAAGCTGTTTACGCGACTCGGAAAACTCGGTACTCTCAAGTTCGGTGTGCCATCTTATGCGGTCTGGAATCCGATCTTCAAAAACGTTTTGAGCACCACGATCCTCATGAGTTGATGAAAGAGTTGAAAACTATTTTTGAGACTCATGCGGCCGTGGAATGCTATGAAGCATCGAAACAATTTTTCAGCTGTATGATGGAAGAAGGCAGCTCCGTTAGTGAGCACATGCTCGCCATGACCGGGCATGCGAAGAAACTCAATGACTTGGGAATAGTGATTCCTAACGAGTCGGGGATTAATCGTGTCCTTCAATCACTGCCACCAAGTTACAAGAACTTTGTGATGAACTACAATATGCGAGAACATGAACAAGGAGTTACTCGAACTCTTTGGCATGCTAAAAGCTGCCGAGATTGAGATCAAGAAAGAGCACCAAGTGTTGATGGTCAACAAGACCACCGAGTTTCAAGAAACAGGGCAAGTCTAAGGGAAAATTCAAGAAGGGTGGCAAGAAAGCTGCCACGCCTCCTGTGAAACCTAAGAACGGCCCTAAGCCTGATGCTGAGTGCTATTACTGCAAGGAGAAGGGACACTGGAAGCGTAATTGCTCCAAGTATCTGGCTGATCTGAAGAGCGGCCTTGTCAAGAAGAAGAAAGAAGGTATATATGATATACATGTTATAGATGTTCATTTCATTGGTTCTCGTTCTAGTACCTGGGTATTTGATACTGGTTCGGTTGCTCATATTTGTAACTCGAAACAGGAACTAAAGAATAAACGACAAGCTGCCGAAGGATGAAGTGACGATGCGCGTTGGAAACGGATCCAAGGTCAATGTGATCGCAGTCGGCACACTTCCTCTACATCTACCTTCGGGATTAGTTTTAAGCCTAAATAATTGTTATTATGTACCTGCGTTGAGCATGAACATTATATCCGGATCTTGTTTAATGCAAGACGGTTATTCATTCAAGTCGAGAATAATGGTTGTTCTATTTTTATGAATAATATCTTTTATGGTCGAGCACCACAAAAGAATGGCTTATTTACGTTAGATCTCGATAGTAGTGATACGCATATACATAACATTGATGCTAAGCGAATTAAATTGAATGATAATTCTACTTATATGTGGCACTGTCGTCTTGGTCATATTGGAGTGAAACGCATGAAGAAACTCCATACTGATGGATTACTAGAATCACTTGACTTTGAGTCACTTGATAGATGCGAAGCATGTCGGATGGGAAAAATGACTAAGACTCCATTTTCTGGTAGGATGGAGCGAGCTACTGACTTATTGGAAATCATACATACCGATGTGTGCGGACCAATGAGCGTAGCATCGCGCGGTGGTTATCGTTATGTTCTAACCTTCACGGATGATCCGAGTAGATATGGGTATATCTATTTCATGAAACATAAATCCGAAACTTTCGAGAAGTTTAAGGAATTCCAAAGTGAAGTAGAAAATCAACGTAACAAGAAGATTAAATTTCTACGATCCGATCGTGGAGGTGAATATCCGAGTTATGAGTTTGGCATGCATTTAAAGAAATGTGGAATACTTTCACAATTGACACCGCTGGGAACACCACAACGAAACGGTGTGTCCGAACGTCGTAATCGAACTCTCTTAGATATGGTTCGTTCTATGATGTCTCTTACTGATTTGCCGTTATCTTTTTGGAGTTATGCATTAGAGACAGCCGCATTCACTTTAAATAGAGCACCATCAAAATCCGTAGAAACGACACCGTATGAATTATGGTTTAATAAGAAACCTAAGCTGTCGTTCCTGAAAGTTTGGGGTTGCGAAGCCTATGTAAAAAAGTTACAACCGGACAAGCTAGAACCCAAAGCGGAGAAATGCGTCTTCATAGGATACCCTAAAGAAACTATAGGGTACACTTTCTATCACAGATCCGAAGGCAAAATCTTTGTTGCTAAGAACGGAACCTTTCTTGAGAAAGAATTTCTCACTAAAGAAGTGACTTGGAAGAAAAGTAGAACTCGATGAGATTGATGAATCTATACTCGTTGATCGGAGTAGCGCGATACCGGAAGTTGTACTGTACCGCCTACACCGACAACGAGAGGAAGCAAATGATAATGATCATGAAACTTCGAACGAGGAAACTGCCGAACCTCGCGGATCGACAAGGGAACGTACCACTCTCGATTGGTTTGATCCTTGTCTAAATGTCATGATTGTGGATAACAATGATGAGGACCACTGCGACGTATGAAGAAGCGATGATGAGCCCAGATTCCAACAAATGGCAAGAAGCCATGAAATCCGAAATGGGATCCATGTATGATAACAAAGTATGGACTTTGGTAGACTTACTCGAGAGCCGAAAGGTCTGTCGAGAATAAATGGATCTTCAAGAGAAAAACAGATCTTGATGGAAATATTACTGTCTATAAAGCTCGACTTGTCGCAAAGGGTTTCAGACAAATTCAAGGAGTTGACTACGATGAGACTTTCTCACCGGTAGCGAAGCTAAAATCTGTGAGGATTTTGTTAGCAATAAGCTGCATTTTTCGATTATGAGATTTGGCGAGATGGATGTCAAAACGGCATTCCTTAATGGAGACATTGAGGAAGAGTTGTATATGGTACAACCCAAAGGTTTTGTCGATCCTAAAAATGTCGACAAAGTATGCAAACTTCAGCGTTCAATCTATGGACTGAAGCAAGCATCAAGAAGTTGGAGCCGACGCTTTGATAAGGTGATCAAAGACTTCGGGTTTATACAGTGTCATGGAGAGGCCTGTATTTACAAGAAAGTGAGTGGGAGCTCTGTAGCATTCCTGATATTATATGTAGATGACATATTATTGATCGGGAATGATATAGAACTATTAAGCGGTGTTAAGGGTTATTTGAATAATAGTTTTTCAATGAAAGACCTTGGTGAAGCATCATATATATTAGGCATCAAGATTTATAGAGATAGATCAAGACGCCTAATAGGGCTATCACAGAGTACATATCTGGACAAGATTCTAAAGAAATTTAGAATGGACGAAAGTAAGAAAGGGTTCTTACCTATGTTACCGAGGCAAGGTATTGAGTAAGACTCAAGGACCGGCTACGGCGGAAGAAAGAGAAAGGATGAATAATATCCCCTATGCCTCGGCGAGTAGGATCTATCATGTATGCCATGCTATGTACTAGACCGGATATAGCACATGCTTGTTAGTTTGACTAGCGAGATATCAAAGTGATCCGGGAATGGAACATCTGGACAGCGGTCAAGAATATCTCGAAGTACTTGAAAAGAACTAAGGATATGTTTCTTTGTTATGGAGGTGACCAAGAGCTCGTTGTAAACGGTTACACCGATGCAAGTTGGAACAACGATCCCGATGACTCTAAGTCACAATGCGGGTACGTGTTTATATTGAATGGTGCTTGCGATAAGCTGGGCAAGCTCAAAGCGGTGCACGGTGGCGAAGTCTTCAACGGAATCGAGTACATAGCGGCTTCGGAGGCTTCATCGGAGCGGTATGGATGAAGAGGTTCATTGTAGAGCTCGGTGTGGTTCCTAGTGCATTGGACCCATTAATCATTTGCTGTGATAACATGGGTGCCATCGCCAATGCACAAGAACCAAGGTCACACAAGAGGCTGAAGCATATCAAGCTGCGTTACCACTCGATTCGCGAGTACATCGAAGATGGAGAAGTAAAGATTTGCAAAGTACACACTGATCCGAATGTAGCAGATCCGTTGACTAAAGCTCTCCCTAGGGCAAAGCATGACCAACACCCGAGAATGCCATGGGTGTTAGGTATATTACTATGTAATCTAGATTATTGACTCTAGTGCAAGTGGGAGGCTGAAGGAGATATGCCCTAGAGGCAATAATAAAGTGGTTATTATTTATATCTTTATGTTTATGATAAATGTTTATATATCATGCTAGAATTGTATTAACAGAAACATTAGTACATGTGTGATATGTAGACAACAAGAAGTCCCTAGTATGCCTCTTAAACTAGCTTGTTGATTAATGGATGATTAGTTTCATAATCATGAACATTGGATGTTATTAATAACAAGGTTATATCATTATATGAATGATGTAATGGACACACCCAATTAAGCGTAGCATAAGATCTCGTCATTAAGTTATTTGCTATAAGCTTTCGATTCATAGTTACCTAGTCCTTATGACCATGAGATCATGTAAATCACTTATACCGGAAAGGTACTTTGATTACACCAAACACCACTGCGTAAATGGGTGGCTATAAAGGTGGGATTAAGTATCAGGAAAGTATGAGTTGAGGCATATGGATCAATAGTGGGATTTGTCCATCCCGATGACGGATAGATATACTCTGGGCCCTCTCGGTGGAATGTCGTCTAATGTCTTGCAAGCATATGAATGAGTTCATAAGAGACCACATACCACGGTACGAGTAAAGAGTACTTGTCAGGAGACGAGGTTGAACAAGGTATAGAGTGATACCAAAGATCAAACCTCGGACAAGTAAAATATCGCGAGACAAAGGGAATTGGTAATGTATGTGAATGGTTCATTCGATCACTAAAGTCATCGTTGAATATGTGGGAGCCATTATGGATCTCCAGATCCCGCTATTGGTTATTGGTCGGAGTGAGTACTCAACCATGTCCGCATAGTTCTCGAGCCGTAGGGTGACACACTTAAAGTTGGATGTTGAAATGGTAGTTCTTGAATATGGAATGAAGTTGGAATATTTGTTCGGAGTCCCGGATGTGATCCCGGACATCACGAGGAGTTCGGAATGGTCGGAGAATAAGATTCATATATAGGATGTCATTTTATGTGAATAAAATGTCGCGGAAGGTTCTATGGAAGGTTCTAGAAGGTTCTAGAAAAGTCCGGAAGAAACCACCAAGGAAGGTGGAGTCCACAAGGGACTCCACCTCCATGGCCGGCCAGCCCTAGTGGGGGTGGAGTCCCAAGTGGACTCCACCATAGGGAGCCGGCCACCCCACATGGGAGGTGGGAATCCCACCTTTGGGTGGGAGTCCTAGTTGGGCTAGGTTTGCCCCCTCCTATGGAAGGTTTTGGTTTCGGGTCTTATTCGAAGACTTGGACACCAACACTTGGGATCCACCTATATAATGAGGGGCCAAGGGAGGGGCCGGCCACCCCCAAGACCACAAGCTGGCCGCCCCCATAGAGTGGCCGGCCACCCCCTCCCAAACCCTAGCTTTGCTCCTCCACTTCATATTGCCCGGTTTGCTTAGCGAAGCTCCGCCGGACTTCTACACCGCCACCGACACCACGCCGTCGTGCTTGTCGGATTCAAGAGGAGCTACTACTTCCGCTGCCCGCTGGAACGGGGAGGTGGACGTCGTCTTCATCAACAACCGAACGTGTGGCCGAGTACGGAGGTGCTGCCCGTTCGTGGCGCCGGAACCGATCGTGATCAAGATCTTCTACGCGCTTTTGCAAGCGGCAAGTGAACGTCTACCGCAGCAACAAGAGCCTCATCTTGTAGGCTTTGGAATCTCTTCAAGGGTGAGACTCGATACCCCCTCGTTGCTACCATCTTCTAGATTGCATCTTGGCTTGGATTGCGTGTTCGCGGTAGGAAAATTTTTTGTTTTCTATGCAACGTTATCCTACAGGGGGCGCGGCTAGGCCGAATAATACCGTCCGGATGTAAAAAACGGCTGGCGGGGCCTCGTCGGGGAGACGGCTGGAGATGCTCTAAAGGTCTACCCTTTAGTCCCGCTTGGTGTCCCCAACCCGGACTAAAGGGTTTTCGGGTTTTTTACTCCCCACGCACCCCCTGTGGATCGCCTTTTTTTCTTTGTAAAATACAAAACAAAATGATAGAAAATTCAAAAAATAAAATATTTTCCGATTCTTGTATGTTATGCAACCTACTATTCGGCGAAATTAAGAAATTCGAATTTTGACTTTTTGTTTTGCAAAAAAAGTTTGAAAAATCGTAAAACGGCTTTTCTGGTTGCATACGATATCGGAAAAAAACGTATAATATATCAAAATCATCGTGGGTTTACCCTGTTAGCCAATTTTTAGATTTTCAAAATTCCAAAGTGAAGTATGAAAGCAGGAAGATTTTAGTTTTTGCCAGAAATTCAGGATTATATATTTTTTATTTATAAAAATAAAATTAATAATTGCAAACATTATTATTACATCATTACTACTGAAAAGTATGAAAAGATTTTAGATTTCGTTTCGCAAAAATAATTAAAATAATAATAAAAATAATATTTTCATTTATTTATTCAAGATTATTATTACATCATTACTTTTGCTTATTAAAATAATTATCTGGGCCATCAAAAAATAAAGATGTGTGACATCGTGACCAATAGGTTAATAGGATTGATATGATACTAGTATTAAATAACGTGCGCGCAGAGCACTTGGAAGCAGGACGAAAGGAAGTGAGAAGTTAAGCGTGCTAGTGCTGGAGCATTCTAGGGATGGGTGACTGAGCGGAAAGTTTGACCACAAGTGAGAAATTTGACCCGAGATTAAGTGTAGTTAGAGACTAAATTAATCAAATAACAGAAATAATAGAAATTCTAAATATAGAAAAAATGAGTGGAAAAATTAGAAAAAATAAAATAAAAAAATTCACATGGAGGCTTACCAACCGGGACTAAAGGTACGCCGCCCCGACGCACGTCTGCTGCCCACGTGGATGGACCTTTAGTCCCTGTTCGTAAGCAACTAGGACTAAACGGGGTGGGCTTTAGTCCCGGTTATTTAGTCCTTGTTGCACAACCGAGACTAAAGCACCTTATGAACCGGGAAGAAAGGCCCTTTTTTACTAGTGTGAATCGAGCTGAGATTTTTTCAGTTGCATGTCTGTTGAAACTGGGATTTCTCTAGTTGCATATGGGTTGCAACTGATGTTCTTACAGTTGCATGTCGATTGCAACCTATATTTCTCTAGTTGCTTATGGGTTGCAACCGAGACTTTTCCAGTTACATGTCAACTGAGATTTTTTTAGTTGCATATGGGTTGCAACTTAGTTTTTTCTAGTCCTATGTTGGTTGCAACTTCGTTTTTTCCAGTTCTATGCCGGTTGCATCTGAGATTTTTTCTGTTGCATATGGGTTGAAACTGAAAATTTTCCAGTTGCATGTCGGTTGCAACTATGATTTTTCCAGTTGCATTGCAATTGTCCTTGGAGTTGCACATGGTTTGCAATTAATAATTTCCAAGTTGCACACGGGTTGCAACTTGGTTTTTTCGAGCTACACATGCATTGCAACAGAGATTTTGCCAGTTGCATATAGATTGCAACTGAAAACTAAATATTTCTTGGGACTTGCGCGTGGTTTGCAACTGAAAATTAGTGGAACTAAGATTTTCCTAGTTACACATGAGGCAACTAATAAAAAAATGTCTAAAACATTGGAATTTTGTTTGTATTTGTGTTTCCTTGAAGTTACATCTGGAGTGTAAGTGTGCTTAGTTGCATAGCGTGCAACCGTACATGAGTTGCACACTGAGTACAAATGCTTATTTTAGATGAATATTATATTTTTTAAAGGTATTTTCGGGTGCAAAGGGGTTGCAACTGAGATTTTTTCCAGTTGTAATTTTATTTTTTGTCTGATATTTTTTTTTAAATGTTCATTTTAGTTTTTTACATTTTTAAAAATTGTAAAACGTTTTTCATGGAAGCATACTGTAATAAGCGTCTTCTAAATTTTATAAGCATGACTAGAAAAACAGAATGGAAAGACCAGCCTCATTCACACTCGGTTTTTACTAGAACGCCTAAGTTGTTCGGCCCATTTGAGAGCTAGTGGCATAGTGGGCCAACGCAAGAAAAAGAAGAATGGATAAGTAAAGTAAAACTACGAACATACCAACCTCAGAAAATACGAAGAGAAGACCACAAAGGAACGTCACATACCTTCGCTCGTCGACTGAGATTTAATTATGTCTCAGTCGACTGAGCCTTTGGTGTTCCCTTTAGTTTATCTGAAGATGTTGTAGCCCGGTTGCGTGCACTGAAACTGCAAATCCAAGCAAATCACGACTGTCCACGTCATGTGTAGCGGTGTTTTTCTATTGGAAGCGTGCTCTCACCTTGTTTAGTAGTACGTTTTCCTTTTTAAGTGAGAGTTATCTGTTGCGAGTGCACCCATGCATGCTTGCTTGGCTTAGCGATGGTAACTACAGTTGTAAAATGCAGTGATATATCAGGACCTGCTTAAAGACTCAAGTCTAACCAATGCAATAAAAAAAAAGTCTTGAGAGATTTGGAGTGCCGTTTCAGCATGTTATTGCCTCCAGTATTAATTCTATATCACATTAAGGTTGTACTATCGTTTACAGTTGTGGGTCCTACCATGGAGACAGTGAAGGGCATGAGGCTGACTAGTTATGTACGTCTCGCTGAGTCTGCTCGTAGTGGAGAGTAACTTAGTCTAGTAACATATGTCAGGTTACTAGTCTAAGTTACTATCTCCATAATGGGTAGTAACTTAGATGTGGTTTCATGCAAGTGTCATTAATTATATTGTAGATTCATATTGCTTTGAGATGTGTGATATTATGGTAACATAGCTAGTTACCACCTCACTCTCTTTCTTCTTTTATTGTCATGCCATGTCACCAAAATGCCTTGGGATGTGTGATGTTACCACCTATGTTACCCCCACTATGAGCAGTCTGACTAGTGTAATCCATGACCATGAAAGGTGGCATTTATATCTCGCTTTTTGTCTTCCACAAGCGCACTCCTTACAGCTCGTAGTATTTTTCCCAAAAGTCTACCTCGAAAAAATTATTTGCTTAGAACCAAATGTGCTATAATTGATTTAGTGGAAGGGAATGTAAATTTTAGTTCCCACACAAGCATGTGCTATAATTGATAGCACATGTAGTTCTAAGCAAATAATCGATATGATATGCACACTTTCTAAAATAAATAAAGGTATGTAAGCTAGCTGTATGGCTTAAGCAATTCTTTAGACATTTCCAAACCATCTTTGTGCCACTAACCCCATTGAGTGAGAGAACTTTTTGTATTAAAGTTTTTTTTTCAGAGGGAACAAGCCAAACCAAATCAAGGTTCATCCAAGAATGGTTCAAACCATAAGTTTGGGGATGCCCAATGTATCCCTCTACACCAACACAAATCTCTGCTTGCAAATCTCCAAACATTGTTTTTTTAGTATTATGAGACAATCTATAAACTTGGAGCACCTTTTCGAGGGTTACGACCACCGCATTGCCAACTATCTCGACCAAGACTTGTTTTATGACAAGACTGTGTTGCCAAAAGATGACGCCAAAGAGGAGCTCCCCCTGAAAGAAGCTGAAGACAAAGAAGATGCTGGAACTGCTCAAACAAGCTCTATTTTTTTCTGGACTAGTTCCGAGAAGTTTGGTGCCGCCAAGAAGAAGGATATTTCTGAAGACGTACTGCTTCTTCTCCAACCAAATAACCGGAGAAGTAAACTTGTTCTTGTGAAAGACATACAACTTTGCTTCATTCGGCCCCATTAAGAGTTGGTAAATAACTTAAAGTAGATGATACAGTATTATTTTTCTAGATAGTACGCGGAAACAATGCAGTTGGGACAAATTCTTATCCTGCTACTTTATTGATTATCATGCATACTTTTGTTCAGTTTTTTAAGCAAGTGGTGGTTTTCACATATTTCCGACCAACCTGCTTGAATTTTTGCGGGTTGAAAAAATCCTTGCCGGAAAAGCTTGCTGAGGCGATGAAGCCTAATGGTAGACCATCAAGAACCTTAGGACCAGCCCCTAGCATCAAGTGTTGAAAATCATTACTAGGAATCGACAAGTAAGCAACAAAAAACGTGGCCAGAAAACTTAAACTCGCGTCATTTTGGGTGTTTTTTTTAATGAAAATCACAACTAAAAAATCACATAAATGGAATTTACCAACTGTGCGGCTTTGGTCGGGAGCATTTACATGATCTAAACCTGTAAAACTAAAGGAAGTAAAACACTCATAGGGTGAATCATATGCGTTATTTCATTGATCATATAAGAGATATATTACATAATATGAAATGTGCTAAGTGCAGAAAGGACGCAAATGTGCAATGTTCCAAGGACGGCCAGTCTCGTCATATATGTTACCGGATCTTTCCTCTTTCTTTTCTTGTGGAAGTTCTTCGGTCTATCTCCTACTTCTCGGATATCTACAAGGTAGTAGGATCCATTGTGGAGTGCTTTGCTAATGACAAAAGGTTCTTCCCATAGTGAAGCTAGCTTATGTGTCTGCACCTATTTGAGGCGCAACACCAAATCCCCTTCTTTAACGAGCGTTGTCGAACGCGACAACTATGGTAGATGCGTAATTTCTGCTGGTAGATGGTGGATATTTGGTATGCGAAATCTCTAGCCTCTTCTAACAAGTCCACATATAAGTGTATTGCCTCGTCAGCATCTTCTTCCTTGTAGGCGGAAACTCATGGTGAATCATGGAGTATGTCGGTTGGTAGAACAACTTCTGTTTCATATACCATGAAAAATGGCGGGAATCCCGCTGACCTGTTTGGTGTCTATAGAGAAGAAAGAATCCAAAAGAATATGGTGTGAATTGATTTCAAAGACCTCATAGGAGCAACACCCAAGGAAGAATATAGCAACACACATGCTTATCAATGATATTGCTAGCACACAAATTCTTCAATTTTCTAGAAGGCAATGCAGGGTATATGTTTATAGGTTTATTCAAGCGGATGGTGATTACCTTCGCTTGAAAAATGCCGAAATCACACATGAGAAAGAAGTGAACCTTATATTCTCTGATTAGCTTTGGAGTCGTACCAGAGGTTTACATAGATGACATTGTCGTTAAGTTCGATGCCGATTCACATAAGGAAAATGCTCTATATCCTCCGGAAGCTACAAACCTCCCAACCCCCGGATTCCCCACCGTTGGATCCAATCGATCCGAGTCGTTAGATCGGGTTCTCTGTTCAATTTTGCTTTCAATCCAACTTTTGCTTCATTGAAGCAAAAAAAAAAACGGTTCGACTAAAAACAAAAACACAAAGGCCATTCGGTTGTGGACCTCGCTGGAGCACCGTACTTTGCCGGAGACCTCGTCAGAGCACCGTACTTCGCTGGAGAACACGCCGGAGCACCGGAATTTGCAGCAGACCTCGTAGCAAAACATTTGTACTAAAGTAGCAATATGACAGAACAATTGTAGCAAAAATAATATACTATTATAGCATTCCATCATTTGTACTAAAAACATGACCTCGTCGGAGAACATCGCAGGAGACCTTGTAGCAAAACTTTTCTACTGAAGTCGCAGAATATGGGAACAACTGAAGCAACAATATTGTACCATCGAAGCATCGATGCCCGCTCCTTGAAGCACCGCTTCCACCAGATGGTAGCTCTGTCGCCTTGGCTTGTAGCACCACCATCCCTGGCTTGCAGGACCAACGTTGCCGGTCGCAACATCCCCCACCGGTGAGGTCTCCGGTGAATCTCCCGCGAGTCTCCGGCCTGCTCCGTCCGACATGTCTTTTTCTTTTTTGTATTTGCGTGAACCATTTTTTTGCTTCAATGAAGCAAAAGCGGGACTTTTTTGCTGCGACGAAACAAAGTCTGAAAGAGTCGCAGCACTCCTTCTATTTTAGTCGAACCTTTTTTGCTTTAATGAAGCAAAAGCGGGAGGTTTTTGCTGCGACGAAACAAAGTCAGGTGAAAGTGGACACGTGTCACGCATGCAAGCAGGAGGCTGGAAAGTTTGGAGCCTCCGGAGAATTTCTAGCACCGCCCTTCACATAATTTGGCGAACTTACATTTGGCATTTGAATGAATAGAAAGTACGGGGTCAAGATGAATCCGCTAAAGTGTGCATTTGGTGTGCCGGTTGGAAAGTTCATAGGCTTCATCGTATATCAACACAACATGGAGAATGATCCCCAGAGTTCATTCAGATAATCCAAGCTCCAACTTATAAAAATCCAACCTATAAAAAGGAAATGCAGAAGTTTCTCGACAAACTGAACTATCTCAAAAGATTCATGATCAACCTGTCGGGAAAAGCTGGCACATTCACTCAGATGCTTCGGTAGGAGAATGACGAAGATTTCACTTAGGGAAATGGGCAATACAACATGAGGCGTCCAATGCAAAAAAGATCAATGCTTGCATATCCTCCCCTCTGTTTTAAAAGCTTCCTTTCACGACATGTCTTTCCGACTGCAGCTAACGAGTGAGCCATTGGCACTATCATTCGGGAAGCTCACAAGCCAGGTTAACGCATCCTGAATCAACTAGAAAAATATGTATAAGCGTAAAAAAACAAAAACAAGATGATATGCAACACTTCACTATTCACATGTGATCACCAAAAGCATACTTTTTTTTTGAACATAAAAAGCATACTAAATTTGACGTACGGAAACACGAAGCGTGTGAATGAGAGGTGTGGACTGGCAGACCCGACTAGAACAAGAAAACAGATGAAATCCAGCCCGGCCACATTCCGAGTTCATTTGAGAAATGTATACACGCGTCAAATTTGTTAAGACATCGATCTCAAATTAACATAGGTATGAAACAACTTCACTATTCGCATGTGATGTGATCACCAAATTAAGCAGACTTAACCTGACATACCGCAGCAAGCAGCGGACGATATACATATATACCGACCAGTTAACTGATCGATCACAGCTTCAGAGACAGGTCCATCCCGTCACCGGTGCGAGCCTGCGTCTCTACCCCCACCTTCTTAGCCGCAGGAAAGAACCCGGCGGCGCGCGACACGTGCTTTGCCGAAGGCGCGGACGACGAAGACGATAGCGTCGCCGCGTGCGCGCGCGTGGCGGCGGCGATGTCCAGGCGGCGCCTTGCCAGGCTGCGCTCTTCCTTGTGCGCGTTCTGGTGGCCGCCGAACGCCTGCGAGTTGTAGAACTTGCGATCGCAGTAGACGCAGAGGAACAGGCCGGGGGGCTCTGATGGCGCCAACGAGGAGGAGCCGGAGTGGAGGGTGAGCTCACACGGATCCCGGTTCACTTCCATCGTAGCGCACTAGCTGAGTCTATCTGTGTCGTCGGTACAAGGTTATTATGCTAAGCAACGACGACTAAATTAAATAAATACAGCTAACACCTAATTTATTAAAGCCGAATGTGATGGGTGTTGCACTCGAGTCATCGTTCTCAATTCTCATGATCAGTGCTGCAGTGGCCAGGGAAATTAGCAGCAAAATTGATCAAACACGTGCTTAATACGCTCGGCAGCGACAAGGAATTGAAAAAAAGACAGACAGGCCGGTGGCCGCTTAATGAAGGAGACGCCCACTGCGGTGGGTCGCGCACAATTAACACCTGATCTGTCATCCGCTACCTTACAACGTTCGCTGCAACAAAACCAGCTAGTGCATGTGGCCGTACGTGCGCGCTGCTAAGCAGTGGATGTGGGCGCTCGCAGGGCTCCCATCACCATTACTGTAGAGATAGAGATCTTTGTAGAGTACCGCTGAGACGAGGTGCAAGCTTTGTAGCAGCCAATGTAATTTTTCATGTACTTAAGCGCGACATTGGCAAGATCCCACTTGACACCTTTGTAGAGTACCGCTGAGACGAGGTACAAGCTTTTCGCACGGCTTTTGTGATATGTAAGTTCCCTGATACTCGATTGGATGGTGGTGCGAGGTCAGCCTCATGACGAAATCTAAAGTTTGCGCACCACCGATCAAAAGATTATATTTTCTCCAAGATGCATGATCGGAATTTATGTTTCTTGGAATGACTTCCGCTTATTCTCAAACATTAGAGCATCTCCAGTCGTGTCCTCCAAAGCGTCCCCCAAACCGCGCCGAATTGAGCGTTTGGGGGACGTGTTTTGTTCGTGCCGCCTTTGGGGGACGTCGCTCCCGACCGCGTCCACAAACGCCGCCCCCAAACATTTAAAATACTTTTTTTTAACACATAATAAACCATTTATCAAATGTAGCATATGAAAAAAAATGTTTGCGAGGATTGTTTTCAAATTAAATTACAACAAACAATAAAACAAGTAATCAAATATAATAAATAGGGCTAGATGCTACATCAAGGTGCCACAGTATTTCCTTTGATCCTCCACAAATGCTCAACGAGATCAGCTTGAAGTTGCTCATGCACATTGCTGTCAAGGATCTTTGCGTGCATGGCGAGAAAATCAGCAAAATCTGCAGGCAACTCATGATCAACCTCCGCAAGAGGGCCTTGACACTCATAGGGACCAACATGTGACCTAACATGATTCTTACGGTCATCCTCGATGATCATGTTGTGCATGATCACACAAGCCTGCATCACCTCCCGCATTTGGTCGTGAGACCAGCTTAGAGCGGGGTACCGGACAATGGTAAATTGTGCTTGAAGCACACCAAATGCCCACTCGACATCCTTCCTGCAAGCCTCCTGTCGTGTAACAAAGTGGGAATTCTTCAGACCTGATGGATTCGAGATTGTTTTGACAAAAGTGGCCCATTTTGGATATATACCATCGGCTAGATAATAGCCTTTGGTATATTGGTGGCCATTGATCTCATAGTTGCATGGTGGAGCATGCCCTTCCACTAATCTGCTGAACACGGAGACCGGCTGCAACACGTTGATGTCAGCTGTGTGATCCCGCCATGCCAAAGAAAGAATGCCAAATCCACATGTCATAATCTGCCACGGCTTCAAGCACCACCTACTGCAATATCCATGACGCCCTTTGTATATACCTTGCCAAGCAAACGGGCGGTTCTTCCATGCCCGGTGCATGCAATCGATGCTTCCAAGCATTCCGGGAAATCCTCCGGCGGCATTTTGTGCCATGATCCTTGCGATCTCTTCCTCGGTTGGCCCTCTCAAGTAGTATTTGCCAAACTTTCCCACCACGGCTCGGCAAAACTTGTACATGCACTCAATGGCAGTAGACTCACTCATGCGAAGGTAGTCGTCCTGTGTATCGGCAGGTGCTCCGTATGCAAGCATCCTCATGGCGGCGGTGCACTTCTGAATGGACGAGAACCCGAGAACGCCTATAGCGTCGGGCTTGAGCTTGAAGTAGGGGTCGAACTCTCGAACGCCGTGGAGGATATTCATGAACAGCCCCTTGCTCATCCTGTACCGGTGCCGAAAATTGTCGGCCTGTGTTGCGTCGTCGGCGAAGTAGTCGTTGTGCAGCATGGCATGCCCCTCCATCCTCTGCTGGGGCTTCGACTTCCTTCTTCCCGGCCTTCATCCTCCGCGGCGTGGCCTCTTCCTCTTCTCCGCCTCAGCGTCAAGCATGTCCTGGAGGGACGCGATGATCAGCAAATGCTCCCGCAGGTCGTCGTCGAAGGCTTGCTCGTCCTCCAGCAGCAGGGCAACCATCTTATCATCGACGGAACAAACATCGGCCAATCGCGCCTACCTGGCAATTCGTCGAGCACCTTCTGTGCGTGGAGGTGGGGCGGATTTGACGGCGCGTTCTGGGACGCGCTGGCGACGCGGCGGCGGTGCCACGACCGGCGGGAGCCCCAGCCGCGACAACGGTGCCGACTCTCAGCAGAGATCAGACGCCCAAACGGCCGGGAAATCCAGCGGCGGCGGTGGGATGGGAGGCGCGGGAAGGAAGGAGCGACGAGAAAAGAGGCGCGAACCAACGGTTTATGCAAATAGTCGCTGACATGTGGGAGCCCGCCTCGCTTTTCGTTGTGTCCGGCGTCCCCGGTGCGTCCCCTGTGGGACGGGGACGAGCTCGGGCCGCCGGACAAAAATGGGCTTTGGGGACGCGGCTGGAACACATTTTCTGTCCGGCGCGCTCCAAATCCCTTTGGGAGACTCTTTGGGGGACGCGGCTGGAGATGCTCTTACCTTCTAGAGCCATCAGGACACGTGGGAGTTGACACGCACAATGCATGGAGATGGAAAAAATAGACAAGAGAACCCTTTTGTAGCGGTGTAAGGAGAGAGAATAAGTGTGTTCGATTTAGCCTATGTGCACGATGGAACCAAACTACCGTGTTAAAGAAATATTTAATATTGAAACCAAGATATTTGTTGGGAGTTGAATGTATGCTTCAAGGATTCAAGCATGTGCCATGACTACGTATAAATCTGATTTCACTTGGAAAAACTCACATATGGTGTCCATGGAGTTATGTCACTTGGAGGGCTTCATTATCATGTAGTTTGATAATATTGTGACTGTAATGGCTGGTGGAAGATAGAACTTGAGGTATAGAAGATAGCTCAGGGCGGAATAACAAGATCAGCACAAAGAGTTCCAAAATATGCATGGTAACAAGGATAGCTCCGAATGGAGAACCAGACAGGCCGAAGTGGATGGAAAACAAACAAAATATTGGAAAACCATTGTGAATCATTGTATAACCATTTGTCTAGCAATGGTATTGATAGATCTTCCAAAATATATGGAACAAAATTTTCCAGTGAACATCAAAGTTTGGATGTGACTCATCTGGCAGAGTGCAATTGCTACCAAAGATAATATGACCAAGAGGAAATGGGTAGCAAATACAAAGTGCTAGTATTGTGCACAAGAACAAACAATTCACAAAAAAAAAGAATGCTCCATCGCTAAATATGCCTGCAATGTGGCAGGCTAGTTGATGTGGGCATTACCCTTCGGGTACCCGACATTAGTCTACCTCCCTTGGCCCAACTAGGGGCACATGAAGATTGTCCAAGACCAGTGGGCCCGTACGTCGGTTGCAACGAAGGAGACCTACCAAGAGACGAATTCTTGATGAACAAGGCTAGAAGACATCGTTAAAGGAAAGATTAGATTAGATCTCAATGTAACCTAGTCGAGTTCGGACATGACTCTCGGGACCTGGCCTGCTATATAAAGGCCAGGAGAGGGCCTGCCGAAAGGGGCAACACTTAGAACCACCACAACTTAAAGCACAAACCCTAAAATCCTTGCCTCCCGGCGAGTCGATCATGGAAGCCTATCGGCAGCCCCATTGTAACCCGATATACTTGATAAATCAAGATCAGATAAGCATGAAGTAAGGGGTTTTACCTCATCGAGGGCCCCGAAACTGGGTAAATCTCTCTCCCCGTTTATTTGGTATTCGATGTCTTGTGCTAGCTTGTAGGATTCCGTCAATCCTAAGCCCCTCATGGTGGGAACTGTCGAGGAGCTCCCTCGTCACTAGTCAATTGTTGCCCATACTAGACCTGACTTTTTCACAATACTTCTGGTGGATTCCTCAATATCCCATGTGAGCATAAATGTTCAAGAATACTGATTTGGTAGCGTAGTGGTAGGCCATCTAGAAATTAGAAAATAGAGCCTGTTGTGAAAAAGAACTTATAAACTCCCATTATGATACAGTTTGCAATGCTTTGCGAAGTGGCACTGGAATTTTTCATAGAAATGATCTTGATGGTAGAACCTGCTACATCTAGTCCTTTGTTTTAAACATATGGCCACTTGGCCAGCTTTATATATAAAACCAAACAGCATAAGCATCAGGTTTTACATCGGGTTTGAAACCCACCACAATACGATATTGTCTTACATAGAACACTAAAGAGACCACCACAGCGTCACCGAACAAAAGGATTACAACACACACAACTTCAAGAATGAATTGTTGTCATCATTCCCCATCCCTCGTCCGCCTGGAGCCTCCTAATCTCGAGCATAGCCGTGTCCATAAGCCCACTATCTGTCGGTCTGACCAAAACCCTCCATCTCTGCATATGCATGGACATTTGGAACAACGCATCAACCGGGTTATTGATCATTTTCCCTTCTATAGCTAGCTTATTTCTAATGTTCCACAACGTCCAGCTTTGGGCTGCAAACGTGAACCACACTAGCCTACGGAAAGCCCCCGACAGTCGATCCCAAGCAACTGTCCAGACCCTGCCGGATTCCAATTGCAATTTAGGAGTTCCCTCACTCCTGCCCACATAAAATTGGCTAAGTGACACTCGAAGAAGATGTGCTTACAGTCCTCTCCCTCTCCACATAGAGCGCAGCTCCCATCAGAGGGGCCCCGCCGTTTAACCAGCCGATCACCCGTCGGCAGCCGTCCCCGAAGCAATTGCCATAGGAAAATCTTCATCTTGGGAAGCACCCTCATTTTCCACACGTCATCAAAGTGTGTAACCTCCGCACCGAGGGAGAGCCTGAAGTAAAGGGAGTTCACCGAGTATTCCCCCGAAGCCTCTAGTCCCCAAGAGACCTTATCTCTCCCCTTGTTGAAGGGGTGAAGGTCGAAAATCCTACACAGGAATCGTTGATGGTGCTAGTGCTGTTAATATGTATGAAGGGACAACACCATGCTAGAGCTAGGACCGGAAGAAACTGAAACAAAAATCTAGAGTATCTGAAGTCAAAATGATGCTTTTTTGAGTGAACAGAGTTACACATTTGTCATGTGTTACAAGATCACATATTACATCTCGAAGCATACTAAACCAAATACAACTTCCAGCCGATCTAGCTAGTTTAGCTAGGCTATCTGCCACCATGTTGCTCTCTCTCATAACTGACACAACTCCGAAATAAGAGAAGGTCTTGCTTAAGGACTTGGCTTCCTCATACGTAGCCCACTGCATAGAACGGTCAATTCCTGGAGAGTTCATGGCCGCAACAACCCTAGAGAAATCCATCTCCAAGATGATCTTTTCGTGCCTAGATCCCACCAGTAACGAGATGGCCTTGACCGTCACCTTTGCCTCCGCGTCTTCAGCGTCAGAACATTTCAGGACCAAAGAGCAAGCCGCCAGCACCAAATCGTCGTCATGATTCCGGGCAACAGCACCAACTCCACTTGGGCACCTCTGGCTAATGAAGAAGGCATCTGAGTTCAGCTTGATCCAACCAGGAGGAGGGGAAGACCAAGAATTTTCTCTCAACATCGGGATTACAGGGAGATGGTTCAAATTCAGCAAAGGCCCTTTTCCTTTAAAATCATGAACATGTTGCGGAGACATATCAGGGTAAGGTATGTAAGCCTTGAGAAATGCAACCGGCCTGAAAATGGATTCCAGACCCTTCTCATGGATGACATCGTTCCTCAGGTGCCACGCCCGCCACAAAGTAAGAATGATATTTGATCTGGTAGTGTTGTTTGCGTGGTTTAAGCATACAAGTAACCAATCTTTGCCAGTATAGTTGAATGCATCTTCACTTCTTCAGTTGGGAGCGACCAATGTTCGCGCATTGCCGTGCGTAGCGCTTTGGCTTTAGTACACCTCACTGTGGCATGGCGGGCGTCCTCCTCCACGTGCTCGCAAATCGTGCATCGGCTATCAGGTTCTAGAGTTCTCCTGTGTTTATTTTCCTCGTGGGCAAGGAGTTAGTGGCGAGCCTCAACGCGAAGATGTAGACCTTAGGCGCCACCTCAGTCTTCCAAATACAATTCTAGAGAGCCCTTTCACCATCCGGGCTGCCACTGTTTCTTTCTATGTTGATGCTTCCGGGATAGCGCTAGTTTGTCGGCACCTTTAACTGTGAAAATCCCATTCTTCTCGTGGCTTGTTCATGATGGTGAAATTCCTTACTTGTTGGTTAAAATGATGCTGGTCTCTTATATTCTGTGAATTTTAGATATGGAAGGCTTTTGGCCTTTTTAATGTTGGTATTTTTCTTGTTGGTTATCGCGGTTGAAATTATTTCTATTTTTTAATTTCTGTTTCACCCCTGAAATATTAGCAGTTGAGGTGTGTGGAGGGTTTATTTCATCCAAACCGTCCAACATATCTCTATTGTTTAGTGGAACCCGGCCATGTTTCCAGGGATCATGTTATGTAGGACATGTCTTGGTGATAAGGAGGATGTTATCTTGAGGTCACGCCACCCATAATAAGGAATTTGAAAATTGTTCGACGAATCTCGTTAACAAATATGATGGCGTGTTCATGTGGTTGCTTTATTTTTGGCGGATGACTATGCATGTTTCTGAATCGTAACAAGGTGGAGAAAATTATAGAACTATTCCTTAGTTTGCGGGTGATAGAACTATTCCTTAGTTCGTTTGGGGCCTAACATCTTCAGGGAGATTCACTGTTAAATCTATGTATGCTGACATGTTAAATGGACATACAAGATATCTTCGTAAGTATCTTTGGAAAATAAAAATCCCACTAAAAATTAAAATCTTTACGTGGTTCCTTAGTAAGAAAGTCCTTTTGACCCGTGATAATCTAGCAAAGAGGAATTGGAATGGAAATACGAAATGCTCTTATGTGACACTGAGGAATCAGTGGAACATTTGTTTATTTCATGTCCTTTTGCTAGGCTTATTTGGCGGGTGGTTTTTGCTGCATATAATATTCCACCTTCATCCAATATCACAAATTTGTTTGAGAATTGGCTTAATGAAACTGACAAAACTGATAAAGCTAGGATTCACATTGGTATTTTGGCTTTATGTTGGTCAATTTGGAAATACATAAATGATATTGTTTTTAGCAGAAAGGAGTCTATTAATTTTTTGCAGGTTATTCACACTATGGTGCACTGGATCCGGTATGGCGCTTCTTGCTCCCGGAGGACCAGCGAGAGTGCATGGTTTCTGGATGCAACCGCCTTCGAATGATTGCCTAGGATATTTTCTACCAGGTTACTTGGCGGTCTATTAAGAGATTACAGGATGCCCTAGATTGCTTAGCATTTTTCTATTTTTTTGGTGGTTGATTTTTTTTATCGACCCTCGGTGATCGTTGATTTGTAAACTTTGAATATTCGTTTGATTAATAAAAAGCTGTGTGCATCAACCGATGCACAGGCCGGGGCTAACCCCATTTCGAAAAAAAGTATGAATTCAGTCCAATGTACATCAGCTTGGATTGAAAAATATGAAATTAAGGTGCTAAGTACTAATAATCTGTATCGTCTTTCTCCAGTTTATCTTGTGTCCACAGGTTAGCCGAAATAATGCCCTCGTGGTCCTTGCAGATGATACTTTGCTTTCACCATGTATACATCGTGTGACCGTACTATAAGGCAAATTATATCGAGTGTACCCTCTCGTCCTTTGCTCTGTAAATTAATGGAATCATACTAAGCCACATATATAGCCTCGTGTTTTCGCTTTAATTTTTGTGGATCGTCTGAAGCTTGACTTCATTAATTATTGACAAGCTAGTATACGTCAGCCTCCTGATGCATCCTACAATGGCTTGGCTGGTAATATACAGGGACGGGCCCGGAAAAATCGGGGCCCTGTGCGGAACTTTAATATAGGCCCCTATATATCTAGAAAAATAGAACTAACTATATTGTGTATGTATGTCTTTTATAGACGTTTAAATTGAAAAGCTAATGTCTAGATTCCGAACTTATAGAGAATCATCTTAATATCTATTTTAAGAGGAACCTATAGTTTTCAAAGCCATTCGGACCGACGATCTGATAAAAAATAACCTACTCCAAATTTAAACACTAAATAGTGTCTAGATACATCTAGATTTAGATAAATCTCATACATTTATTTATACATTTATTTATAGATAGAAGTAGTACATCTAATGATTTTGATACATTTGAACTATTTGGGTTTTAAAAATAGAAAAGGAAACTTTCAGAATTTCAAAAGCTTATAGCATGTAAGGTTATTCCAATAAGTACATGTACATAGCTAAATCCATTATAAGAAGTATCCCCATTAAATCAATAGAATAACACTATATATCAAAATTACCTCGCCCTCTATAAATTAAAATGACATTTATTATTATTTAATGTGAATATGAGAATTTAAGATATTTTTGTGAAGTGCAGTTTTGGATTATACGCATGAATCAGAATTAGCAAAAAAAAACTGAAGAAACTAAACTAGAGTACAAGGTTCAGCTGTATTTGTTTTGTGTTCCGGCAAGAATCGAACCTGGAACCTCCTGGTGAACCAAAAAATTCTAACGGTGGGAACCGACTGGGCTGTTCTTGTTTTGAGTTCAGTGTCCGTATTTCTGGTATATAAAGAGAAGCTCCAATATTTTGGGGCCCCAAATTTTTTTGGGCCCTGTGCGGCCGCACGGGCCGCACTCCCATGGACCCGGGCCTGGTAATATAGCCAACTGTATAATTAACCACTCATAAAAATCGGATGAAGAAAATGGTCGTTGTCATCCTGTCCTGTCAAATAAAATCACCAAAAGGATGAAATTTTAGAGGAGAGGCTTTTGAAACATTGGATATTCTTTAAGAAAATAATTAGATTGGAATTAGAGAATCAATATTTGTTCATTCCCCGTGCAATAGACTTATAGACCTCTCTCTTCTTATCTGCTACTTGAAAAAGAAAACACCGTCCACGAAATTCAGGATCGCCTCATCATCATCTGCCAAAATATCCTCCTCATCTTCCCCAACCTCTGGGAAAGCGTTCAAATCCAATCCAAGACGACGACATGATCTCACATCCTTGCCCGTGGCGTCTCCATCTTCGAGTCGCCCCTTCACCTGAGGGGAAGAAACCACACACCTCGCGTCCAACAAGTCAGAGCAGAGCACCACGATGGCATCCTCCAATCCGACCACGTCGCCATTGCATCCCCTTACCGTACCTTTCATCATCGCGTCCTTGATGCACATTTCCGAATCGGGATCCAGCCGGTCGACGCCGTCGATCAATATAACGCGGTGGGGGTTCTCCACGATCGCTTTGAACAGACTCCCTAGGGCATGGCCACCATTGCCGTCGCCCGGTGATCTCCGCCTCTTGAGGGTGAGCTTGCCGCTGCGTGTGGATTCGTCGGAGTTATCGGCCCGCAGGGCGGTGAACTCGGCGTATGAACCGAACACGAGCCTTGCAAGCTCCCGAGCAACCGCCGTCTTGCCGCCCGAGTCCCTTCCTAGGAAGAGCAGGTTGGTCGTCGACGCTGGCAACGGATTAGACGTATTCTTCCTCACCGTCTTCCTCGTCATGCCGGATCGGCACAGGAGGACGGTGCTCGATATGCCGGGAACGATGTCCCCGTGCCCCGGATAGCACAACTCGAGCGTGTCGCAGAGGATCTTCAGGTTCTGCGTGGTGAGCTCCGTGAACTTCGGCCGGCGCTGACCGGCCAGCTGCAATGTCGATGCATACGTTCAGACAAGTTAGACAGCAAGTACAGGCTTTGGATTTATATTTGCTTAGTCATATACAAGCATTATGCATCCACCACGCCTGGTGGAGTGGTGTTGTACGTACGTCTGCTTGAAGACTAGCAGGGATCGTCTCTCTGTAGCAGCGGAGCCACTTAGGAAGGATCGCCGTCGCTCGGCGTACCTGGCTACCGTCAGAAAAAGCCGGCAACACTGGCCGAATTACCTGGCTAGCTTGAGTCTCACTGCAAGAAAACAGGGAAACAGGGAAAACACATACCTCGAATTAGCACGCATATCAGCGACTTAGAACCGTCGAATATATGACGTCTTCAAAATAGAACTTTCACCAACGCAAACTCTCTTTGGTCGATATATAGTGATCCCTTTATTTTTAAAATTTTGGAAATCATATTTACAAGTTTTCAAAAAATCTAAAAATAAATCTGGATGTAGCCAATGATGTATCCTACGAGCATGCCAAATGCCAAATCACATCGATTTTTTTTAAATCTAGGCTACACAAAAAATGACAAAATCAAATAGATTAGCCATATAGGGGCATCCAGCATCCTTCCTAGACGTTCCCATATATGGGCATCCAACATCCAGCATCCAGCATCCAGCATCCAGCATCCAGCCCCTATCGAAAATCTCAGTTGCAAGTTATGTTGCAACTGATAACTAGTATGAATCACAAAGTAAATCAAATGGTGTAGGACTTGAGTGAGCACGAACTTAGTTGAGAACTAAGAAAATTCCTTCTTTAGATAACAGACACCCAAGTGTACAACTTTAAATTAATAAAGCTACAGTTGGGCAGAATCTGGTACAAGAATGCTGAAAATACATTACACATCACAAAACAATACAAATAGAAAGATGAAGAAAACGAAAGCAGAGCGTGTAAAGTCGAAGTCCTCCACGAGAAGTCACTGGGGAGTAGGCAATGCAGCTTCGAATGATTTGCCGGCTGTCTTGAGGAAAAACCAACATCGTCTACAGGTTGGGTAAGAGGCATCACCATCATTGTCTGACGCTGAAGAGGGCCCCTTCCCTCTCGTCCTGGCTTGCAGGACGCCGCACAGTAGAGGCGCCGAAAGCGCTCGCCCTGAGCTAGGGAAGATATTGCCCACACCCAAGGGCAGAAACTAGGGCTACCTCGTCGAAGCCAACACGCCAAAACGACCTAAACTGCCACATCCAAGGAGTGTAAGACAGAGTCACGATCATTGGAGAAGGAACATGACACCAACATGGATGACGATGATAAGGAGGAAACCGCCAGCGGTGCTAAAGCTCAGACCCTCCACACCCGCAGGTAAAAATTGCGCAGGGGAGGGAAACCATTTCCCCTCACGCCCAAGATCCAGGGGCGACCCTGCCAGTGAACAACAACACAGGGCGATGCAGAGAACACACCCACACGAAGGTGGCCGCGCCCATCAACACGCCAAATCCGACACCAGTTGGAAAGTACCACCACCAGCCAACTACCAACCTTGACAGCCCTCAACCGGCAACCCCGGTTCCCCAGCAGCGCCTCCAAGGAGGAAGAGACGCCCATGGCGCCGACGCTGCCAAATCCGAAGGATTTTCGGATTTCACCCAGGAAAAAGGGCTGGGGCGAGGAGATCAGGACTCCGATAGTACCTCAAGAGGGAGCACTGCCTAGCCAAGGAAGTATTTAAAATAAATATTTGTGGTGTCCCTAAACAAACAAATCTAAGGATACACGTCTAAGACCCGTGCGAGATATAAAAAAAGATCTACCGGCCTAGACGTGAGGCTAGGTGTTGAATATAATTGTCTAGCATCTTCATTAGATCGATTGTAAGGTTGAACTGGCTAGAGAATGCAATTTCACACACGGTGCCCCAGGAGCGTCACCACCACCGTGGTCGGGCCAATGGACCAGGGATTTCTCTCGTTCCTGATCTCACAATACTAGCACCCCACCATCACCGAAACCAGCACCCCGAGGGCCACCGGCAACCGGATCTGGACGGGGGAGAGAACTAAAGGGGAAAATAGAGGTTGACATTCAGATTTGACGAGGAGAACGTCGGAGCAGCCACCTCATCACGACCGCCACCCTTCGCCACCTTGCCGCCAATGCAACCAAGGACGACATGAAGCATCCGCGTACGCCACTAGCCGACCTAGTCGACACCGCCTCTCTTCCTGAGGCTGCTGCCTTAGCTTGTGAAAACCACCCCAGCAGAGCAGTAGAGCTGTGAATCCTCACCGCCACCTTCACCGGAGGCGCAATGGGTTTGCCCAGTGACCCCCTCGGGTAGCAGCAAGGTGAAGGTGAAGGGGGGGGGGAGTGGCGGAAACCCTAGGTTGCCCTCGAGTCGTCCCGAAGCACAACCCATGTAGGTACTCTATCTCATAGTCCATTTTTGGTTGTTGAGATAGTCGCATATATACTTTTTTTTATTGTTTTATCTATACAACGCAACATGTGAGCTTGATACTTTGCAAGTCAACAACACGTAAGAACTACAGTGTCAATGTGTAGATTATATGGTACAGCATAAATATATAAAATGATATTTTTGAATAAGCTCTATCATTTCAAGTATTTATGTTGCACGAAAAAGAAACATAATATCTATATTTCGTAGCTTGGTTGTGTTCTTGACATACAAAATTTTAAGTCCATATATTTTGTAGTTTGTGAGAAACAAAAGGAGAAGTTCTTATAGAATGGAGATGATCTGATGAGCGAGCAACAATCTCCATGCAAAGCTAGCAGGGATGGAGATGATGAGCGAGCTGGGGATCTCGCTAAATGTCGAAGATAGTTGGTGCACTTGCATGGCACGGGAGCTCAAAAAGCTGCTCTCCAGCGCGGGAGAGAGATGGGGCCAATTCTAGATGATCGGGATGAAATCTAGATCAAATTCGTAGCCTTCATGATGGGATCTATAGAAGTGGATGAAGAAATTCGTATTTATCGAGATCCACTGAAACACTCTCTTTTCTTTATGTGTGCCAAAGCCAAAAGATCGCAGTACACGTTTCTAAATCGACTAAAAAAAGTACATCCTCCCTTCAGTAATATAAGACGTTTTAAGAAATAATTTTAGTCCAAAATATCTTATATTACTAAACAGAGCAAGTAGTATATTTTTAAGTGATTATAACTTAATAAATGTTGCACATTATGTATGTATATATTTTAGATAGTGTATCTTTAGCTTTTGAGATGTGGAACCGGTGATTGCTCATTTGCACATTTGTTGACCTAAAGATGCACGTGAAGGAAAAAAAAAATCCCATTCTACATTTGGGAAATGGGAGTGATTCCAAAACCCTAGGAAAGCTAACCCATTCTAGTGGGTCCACAGGTACTTAGTTCAACTTTAAGCTACCCCACTAATTTTACCTACATTCCAAACATGCCAAAAAGAAAAGAAGATGTTGTGGGCGTGCAGAGATTAACGAGCACGGCGCCCGGTGAGTGTGAAGTAAGGATACCTTCGGTGATCTGGGAGCTGGGCGACGACTGACCGGTGGACCGTCTGAAGAGATGGTTGTCCTCCAGCCATGGTTGAGTTCTGGTCCGATGAGACATCGTTCTCGACGCTACCTCTGACCAACCGGGAGCTCGAGAAACCGGCGGCGCGCATGACGCGGTCGATGCTCGGGTCATCGAGAATTGAGAGGACGAGCTGCTCGAGCTCGACCCCTTCGCCCTGGCGCCGGTGCGCATGCGCCCGCTTCAACGCGGCCAAGAACGCGTTTGACAGCGCCGGGTCCACGCGGGCGCCACGGTGGGCTGATGCCGGCCTGGCCACGGCGAGGCGATCGAGCGCGACGTCCAGGCAGAGCTCGAGCACGTCGTGCTGGAGCGGGTTGGACTGGGTCCTGACGCAAGCGGCGCGGAGGACGCCGGCCGTGGACTCGGCGGAGAGCATGGCGCTGGCGATGTGGAGCGGGGTCACCTGCGCGTGCCCACGCCGCCACGCCAGGCTCACCGCCTGCTGCACCACGCCGACGGCCTCCTCCCCCAGGGCGTGCCAGCCGGTGATCCGCATTCTTCTGGAGGTAGCTCTGAAACCACGTGCCAGCCAAGGTAGCAAAAGGCATGTTGCAGATCGCTGAATATACTCCTCGAGTGTGCAGTAGAGCGTACGTAGGCAGAGATTTATGCATGCACACATACACGTACGTACGGCGGCTGGCATGGGTGCAGGAGTAATTGTGTGCCCCTGGCCCTGGCAAATTAATCAGGTCAGGTGTTGTCCTGATGGATTACAGCCGTACGTGGTCGAGGTCAATCAATGTTGATGTCGATCTGCAGTCATGGCTGTAGAAAGGACCCCTATTATATGGCGCCTCATGTAGAAGGTCCTATACGGCTATACTCCTGCAATGTGGGGAGACCGCCGGCTTGTTGTCAAGGCATCCGAGTAACTGCAGCTTGCCACACACCTGCATACCGAGTGAACTCGATGCCAGATTATTTTTGTCCAAGGTACACGATGTACTGCATATACTTACCACTAATTTATTCCAAATCCTTTTTTTGTTTGCTTCAGTTTAGCTACAACTTGGCTAGGTGTTCATCCACTGGCTCAACAATACCCATCATTGTACAATGTGGTGCAACAGAAACATGTTAATTTTGCAACCGTTATGTCATGTCATCGGTCCCGATAAAATGTTGGTTTTGTGAGACATTTGACAGGTAATAAGTGGAGCTCTTGGATTCACTTATGCCATCGGTTGATGGGGTATCTTTAAATAATGAGCATGATATTTATATGTGGAAATAAACACAGTTGGGTAATTTTACTATCAAATTAGTGTATGCAGATTTAATGAATGGACATATACACGTTTTCTTCGGAAATACTTATGGAAACTAAAAGTCCCACTAACGATAAATATTTTCATGTGGTCGCGATAATCTAGCTAAAAGGAATTGAAACGGAAATAAGAAATGTTATTTCTATGACTCTCAGGAGACGGTGAATCACCTTTTTATCTCATGTACGTGTTTTCTGCTAGATTAGTTTGGCGAGTTGTTTGTGCCACCTTTGATATTTCACCACCATCCAGTATCAAAAATATGTTTGGAAATTGGCTGAATGGTGTCGAAAAGAAAACTAAGGCTAAAATTTGCATTTCAGCTCCATGTTGGTCGACTCGGAAACTGAAGGAACGATATTGTGTTTATCAAAAGGAGTCTACAAATATCTTGCGGGTTATCCATATGGTGGCACATTGGATTCAGCTATGGTATTTTCTTTCCCTCGAGGATCATCGAGAATGCATGATTACTGGGTGCAACCGCCTAGTGATGGTTGCCTGATATTTTCTATTGAGCTACCTGGCGGCCTATTAGTACATTGCAAGATGTTTAGACATATATTTTTGGCTTCTTTTTCAATGGTTGATTTTGTATCGACCCTCTCGGATCCGTGATTTGTAATCTTTGAACTATTGGTACTTTTAAATAAACTTTTGTGTGCATCTATTGACGGATAGGCCGGGGCATTCCCCATTTCAAAAAAAATCTAAACAAATTATGACATGCATATTTATATTATTATAAGCCAAACATATAATGTTGTGCTAGTATTTTTTAACATTTCAAACATTCATTTTTCTACTGAATCACCGGCGCTAAATATGAATGGGAAGGAGTACACTATACCGGCCTGCAAGGACAAAAGGATCGAGTATTCGAGCTGTTACTGCAGTTTGTATTGTCTTGAGAGAAAAAGTTGTACCAGACGCATGTAGCTATGGTGGAATACGATGGACGATTCTCGTCTAAGATTTGATCTCTTCGTGGCACGTATGCATGGACCGCATGTTGTCCTTAATTAAATATGAGCACTAATTAGGTTTTTCGACAGTCGGCCTCAAGTTTCAACACTGCGGTGAGTGCTCTGTCGACTGGTACCTTCCTATGTACAATCTCGAGTGCTTCCAGTGGCGAAGACGGAAATTTTTTTGAGGTAGGGCAAACTAAAGATAATGATGCAAATACCAAAATAGTCGTAAGACATGAATGTTATATATGATTCTAACAAAATAATTTATTACGATAAAACAAAGACATGTTTGATATATGTAGAACCCAAAAACATAACAATAATGCCACCTCAATGCCAAGACATTACTTTTTTTGTAACAATAATAATTCTATCGATTAAGACTTTTAAATATCAATCGTGAGCAACTAGGTCTTAATGATCTTTGTCGCCAAAAAATCCTTCCAATTCACCATCTCAATGAGGTGATAATGTTTTTGATGAAATCATTATGTGTCTTTCAAATATTAAGAAAAACTCTGAATTTTTAATTCTACACGTTTGAATAATGTTCACTAAAATAAGCATAACTTTCTCACACAGAGTCTTTTCGAAGCACGATCACTCAAAATATTCAGGAAAAACATGTGCATCTAAATGTATTCATCAAAAATCAAGATAAGGCGGCTACCCTGCTGTCGAGGGTACTCCTCAGCAATGCCCACCTTTTGGGGCTTAGGGTTAACGGAATTCTGCAGGCTGATACGAGACATCGGATACCAAATAAACGGGGATAGAGATTTACCCAGGTTCGGGACCCTCGATGAGGTAAAACCCTTACTTCCTTCTTATCTGATCTTGATTAACGGAATTATCGGGTTACAATGGGGTAGCCGAAAGCAGGGCCGGCTATATATTTTCAAAGGCCCTTGGGCGAAGTCGAAAAAAAGGCCCCATAATTCTAATATATATGTTCGGCCAATTTGATATGTAAACATATATGTGCTACTTTTAGTTGCAAAAACTTTTTTTTGCGGGTTACATGCAAAAACTTGAAAGTTGAAATCTAAGCACACGATTTTTCTAGTTCTGAGATGTCTACAAATAATTGTTATGTTAAGCACTTGAGCAATATCTTGCAAAAACTTGAAAGTTAAAATCTAAGCACACGTTTTTAGTAGATGTCTACAAATAATTGTTACTCCCTCAGTTCTCATTTAGTCTACATTAATTGTAGCAAAAAAAAGATAAATTAGTACTACTTACATATATGAACAATCAATCCAAGCTATATTGAAAATAGCAATGTCCAATAAAGAAAGCCAAACTATTTCGTTTTCTGTGCTATTGTTGACTAAAAGGTAGAATGTAGATTATTTTAGAACAAATATTAGAGCTAGAATGTAGACTATTTCAGAACGGAGGGAGTACGTTAAGCACTTGAGCAATATCATGTTACCATAGAAATAATAATACTCCCTCCGATTCATATTAATTGACTCTAGTATGGATGTATCTAGAACTAAAATGTGTCTAGATACATTCACATTAGAGTCAATTAATATGAGTCGGAGGGAGTAATAAAAGTAGCAATATATAACAAGCATTCTCTACTAGTTTGATTATCTTAAATAAAACCAAATTACCATGACTCAATAGACAATTATTCTTCGGGGCTTCATGAAAAAGTTTGGGCATTATAACACCTATAATGGTTAAAGAAATTTACATGAAATTATAACGTTATAAATTAGAACCCTAAGTCCCTAATTGAGAGGTTAAATCACGGATTAGATGAACGATTAGATAAGGGATTATGTTTTAGACTTCCACACATGGCAGAGACGATTAGGGGCGTGTTGGCGGGCGTGAAGCAACTTCGATGGCAGGAAGCCTGGCTAATCTACTAGATGGAGCACAGCAGACTTGGGAGGCTGGGACTCGGAGCAGCGCCGGTTGCTGAAGCCTAGCGGCGACCGAGCGAAGCATACCTGTACGAAGAGTCGCGCAGGCGTGCCGTTGCGCTCGTTTTCTCCCTCCCGATCGGCGTTAGCTGGTTGCCTTGTTTTCTGATCGCATATGCTAGTACTTTCCTTTAGCCCATCGTTAATTACTAGTAGAGGATAAATGCTAAGCAGCGGTATATGGGAAGATTAAATCATGGGCCCCCCTCTGGAATGGGCCCTAGGCGGCCGCCCATGGTGGTCATGGGTCAGGGCTGGCCCTGGCCGAAGGCTAAGACTAAGATCTCATCGAGATGCTAAGATTACTTATGACCTAGCTGTAGACTTGCGGCGATTCTGGCTATGTTGATTGTGTGTCCCTCGGCAGACCCTCTCTTGGCCCTTATATTGTGAGCCAGGTCTCGAGAGTTCTATCCGGGTTCGACTAGGTTATAAAGAGTCCTACACCTACACTTTCCTTGTTCTTCGTCTTCCTGCCTTGTTCGTCAAGTACCTTTCTTTGGAACCGACATAGCGGCCCACCTTGGTCGGTGGATGAACTTCATGGGCCCCTGATTGGGCCTTAACAGGTAATATAATATGGGTTACCCGAATGGTAATGCCCACATCAGTAGCCCCCCCCCCCCCCCGAGTGACTGGCCGAATTAAAGCTTCGGGCAGGGACTAAAGTTGTCTTCTGCTGAACGTCCATAAATCTTCGGAAGACCTTGATCTGTTGAAAAAACTTCATTTTTATCGGGTGCGCGTCCAACGCTCCCGATGGGAGTAGCCCCCGAGTCTAGGCACGGATGCTTGCAACCGTGTGTAGACTCAAGTTGTACCACTCGAATGTTTTCAACTGCCGATATGTTTTTGCAAGCTACGACAATCATCCGATATCTTTTATATATCGGGTCTTCAATAACTTCGGATAAAGTCACGCCAATTGACAATACGTAAGGGATTTGAGTAATGTGCCCAGCTTTACTCGATACATCGATACTGGTTAACTGCCGATGGCAAAACAACATTACTCTACTCAGAATCAAGTCCCCGTGCATGATTCTGGGTCTTCTAAAACTTTCGAGTCCACAATTATTATCAGGTGCACGTCCAGCGCTCCCGATGGGAGTAGCCCCCGAGTCTAGACACGGATGCTCGCAATCGTGTGTAGACTCAAGTTGTACTACTCAAATGGTATAGAATTCTTCGGATGCTTCACGAGGAACCAATACTTCCGATGACATCATCAATTACGTGGTTACTGCGGCGGTTCGATTGACAGGACGTGACCTGACGGGCCCACTTCACCTCCGTGCGGTCAGTTAGGAAATGACTTGTCCTTGCACATTGACCGAGGCATCTCCTTGATTTCCGCGCGTAGTGGAGAAAATGTCCTATGTTATGATGGATGCAACGACATGTGGTGACCTAATTACAGATCTCTTTTGGTTACTTTTCTTTTATAAATCCCTTCCTTCGTTCCTTTCTTCCACAGCCTTTCTTCCACAGGCTTTCTTCTTCCTTCGACCTTCTTCCTCATAGTTACTGTGTCACCGCCGCCACTCTTCAATCTTCTTTTGCCTCCTAAATGCTCCCCGAGATGGTGAAGAAGAAGAACACCACTGTTGCCACCGGTGGAACATCCAGCGGAGCCACTGTCAAGATTACATCTGGTGCGCCAAAAAGGGGCGCATCGGAGATTTCTGCTGTGGCACCCGCGCCAGAGATTACTACTGCGGCGCCTGCGCCCCGCGACTGGCCTGCCTCAACGACGAACAAGCGCAACGAGAAGAAAGCTCGTAGCCTTGGTTTAATCTCTGCTAACGAGGGGAACATCATTCTTCCAGGTTCGGCTTCGCGCCCCAATCCTCCTATCGGTTTTACTGTGATGTTCATGTCGTTCTTCTACCGTGGTTTATCTCTGCCTGCCCACGAGTTTCTCCGGCGTCTTCTTCATGTGTACGATATCCAATTATGGCAATTGACTCCCATTTCCATTTTGCATCTTGCTATTTTTATCACCCTCTGTGAGGATTTTCTTAGCATCGAACCTCACTGGGGTTTATGGAAAAAGTTCTTTTTTGTCAGACGCTACAACAGTAGCGGCGGTTCCTTTGTTACTGGTGGAGTTGGATTCATTGTCCGCAAGGAGGCGAATTACTTCAATTTCCCAATGAGAGAGTCGGTTCAAGGATGAATGCTGAAGTGGTTCTATCTCAAAGACTCATCGGCAGCTAAAATTCACCTACCGAAGTTTGTTCATGTTCCTGAAGCTGTGCTGAAGAAATCTTGGAAGAACATATTGACACCCGAAGAAAAGCCTGTAGTCGATAAATTATTTGATAGAATTCTTCGGATCAAAGAGTCTGACGGCCAAACTATGATGGGTACTGAAATAGTGGCAGTTTTCCTGAAACGCCGTATCCAACCAGTTATGTCCGGAGCTCACCCGATGTGGTTATATTCGGGTCCTATAGATGAAACTAGAGTTATGTTGCAGAGTTGTCTGAAAAGGAACTACTGGATGAAGTCAGACGTTTGACTCATTTTAACCAAGAAGACTCAATTCCACTTATTGCTCTTCAAGATCCTTTCGATTCTGATCATCAACCAAGTGAGGTAATTTCCTTCTCTTCTTTGTAATAATATTTGCATCCAATATACACTTTTTCTTCCTTTATTAAATCTTAATTCAAACTGACAGGTCCCGTTAACTGCCGAATGTTTCCCGAATGTATCGGATGGCAACCTTGAAGAGGGTGATTCTACTGCTCCTTCAGAACCTGTGCTGAAGTAAATGAAATGTTTGAAGATGAAAACAATGATCCTGTCACGCCCCGAAACCGGGTCTAGTCGTGACAACGCCACATATTTATAACCTTGCGATTATAAATATGTAAGGCTCAAAAAAAAAAATTTCATAACTAAACAAACATACATTTTCTAAAACTAGGATGCATGATTTTATCTAACCAAAGCATTTGTGCGACAAAAGATTAGCCATGCAATGTGAAAACAAAGTTAGATCAATATATAAGAAATATAAAGCAAACGCTTCTAGATTCCGTGCCTAAACTACCCATTAGTTAAACCCATGTTGATTGCACAATTTTATTTATGTTTATTCTAAGCTCTGATACCATTAAATTGTCACGCCCCAAAACCGGGCCTAGTCGTGACAACGCCACATATTTATAATCTTCCGATTATAAACATGTAAGGCACAAAAGATGAAATATTACAAAGCTAAAACAACACTTTATTTATTATTTTGCTATTACACAAGAGTTATGCTACACAAATTTATTATTTCCCCATCCCGCTGCACTACGCTACGCTTCTCCATCAAGTCCAAACATTCTAAATTCTGCAAAAAAAAAATGGAGATGGCAAGGGTGAGTATATAATTATACTCAGTAAGTAGTACAACAAGGAAATAAAAGATGATCAAGGGGTTAGCGGGAATCAAAGGAATGTCAACAAGATATTTAGCGGGAAATGGATTCACGGAATTGAGTGTAGGAACAACGAAGATAAGACACGGAAATGATTGGCATCACACATGACAGCAAGCTTCCCAACCCGGGAGTCACAGGGGTGAATATCCACACTTTTACGCTCTGTAGAGGGGTAGTCCGACATCGACAGTCTTGACTAGTTCCACCGACGCTAGCCAAGCAGTGCCCTTTTACCCGCTAAGACCCGGACACTCTGACCTACTGATGTCGGTCGCTCCTATGGATCCATCACCGACACGTTCCTGAGGCCGTCCCCAGCGGAGAACACAGACAGTTCCATACCTGAACTGTGACCGATACAATACGTTTGCCGTCGTGACACCAATACAATAAGATCTTGATATTCGCAGTTAAGTGATACAATCACTATCTTGAGATTAATAATCTCAAGGCTCCACATGAGCTCCTGCAAATTATGTGATTCCAACAAATCGGAGATGACTACCCGTTACTCCCCAACGACATGATGATCAACATGACCAACAATCATGGTGCAACAATATTCAATCGGATAACAAGTACATACGCTAGAGAGATATTCAACCAAATATCTCTCTAGTAATATTATTGCAATGATAAGATCAATAAGTCTAGTGCAAGTAAAAGTACAAGCACCACAATGAATGAACGAACTAGAAGTGTGGAGTAGCAGAGGAGCTACTTGCAAGATCAAGGAATTAGGAAAGCATCTACTTGCCTCAGTAGAAGTATCAAGAACCATGGCAGCACCATCGTGCATTCGGGCCAATCAATAAACCACATGATCTTAATATATACAGTCAGTTCTCCTAGGCATCGCGTCAGCGTCTCCCTGATAGCTAATCAACATCTCTTCTAAGTACCAACAGCAACACCTCTCCTCTCTCAGCAGCGTAACCTCTCTCTCTGTATTTCTTCTCGGCGCACGAACGGCCGCATCTCTCCCGCCAGTAAATACTCTACGTTCCTATCTCTGAGTCTTGGCGTTGGCTTGGAGGCACAAGTAGTACTATTTATAGGAAACAATACCGCCTAAGGCCACGTAAAATATCAGAGCCGGCCGCTTAACTCTTGGAGCTAGATAAAACAAGTCGTTGGCCGACATCCTGGAGTGAGCAAGGTCTACTAGTTCTTCCATGCTGGCCGACATGCAGCGAGTCCACGTGAGAGAAAAAAATGAATAAGCTACTAGCACACCTCTAGTATCATGCCACGTTGTATCCTTATTTAATTTCTTCATGCATGATCCTGCCGACCTCAATCCATGCTATAGCTGCACTTCTCTATATTTTTCTCACATGAGGCAACACAAACTAGTACTAGCTAATCTACTCTACTTTTAATTACACCAGGGATCGTGCACACAAACAAAACTACTTTTTCTTGCCTAATCTTGTATGCATGTGAATATAAAACTGAAATTGTGAACACAATGTATTAGCTAAACGTAGTAATTAGAAACCAATTCCATTTAACTTAAATTATGTAACAACCTAAAAAAATTGGGTTATCACAGATCCTACCAATCTTGAGGCTCTTACTACAGATCATAGATCCTTTGCTGACAAATTAAGCGATACAACGGAGTCGAATCATGCCAATAATGCTGATCATGCTTTGTTTGTTGATGCAGCTTCGGAGAAGGCCACCTCTCAACCACCGAAGAGATCTTCTGGCGGCTTCGCAGATGAGGATGACCTGCTTGAGTTGTAAGTTTCTTCTCTTACTCCAGGAATTCCTTTGTATTTGATTGCTAACTCTGATTGATGTACAACGATGAGGGCTTTATAGAGCCTCCTTCGAAGAAGGCGAAGGCGAGCCCCGGCAGGCCAACTCCCGCAGCTTCTGAAGCTTCTGCTCGAGCAGCGACTACGACTGCTCAACCTTCGATAGCTTCCTCCCTTCCTAAAGGGAAAGAAAATCCTTCGCCATCTGCTGCCACAGTTCTTCCTTCTTCTGCTGAAAAACCTGTAAGTATATCGTGTTTCATTGATGATGATTGTACTTGTACTAGCCCCGAGTCTACATTCGACTTGTGGTAGTCGAATGTGGGCTTTAAAAAAGGGTATATTGCATATTTAATAAGTGCTAATTCTCTTGTCTTGCCCTCCTTTTTATATGACATTCAAGCAGTCATTTTTTCTTTGAAGAGTTTTGCCTCCCAATTCTCCTCGCTTGAGGCTGATAAGATTCGGCTCTAGGAGGAAGTTGAATCAGCTTCTTCAAAGCTTGATAACATAGTAAAATTGGCTGTTGCTGCTCGCCAGAACGCAGATTCCTTAAAAAAGGAACTTGACCAGCTGAAGAAGAGGATGAAGGAGGAGGAAAAGGAGAAGGCTGAATCTGAAGCCCAAAGGAAGGAAAAGGAGAGCCTTATTCGTCAATCTACTTTGGCTTTGCTCGGTATTCTCAATGCCTTAACCTTGACCCTTTTTTCGTTAACTTCATTCTTTTTCAATTTTCTGTTGTTTATCTTCTGCAGGAGCTGCCGACATTTCTGCTGGTTCTGGGGGCAAGCTCCCTGATAATTCTTCTCCCGATGCTCTGTCCATGGCCATTGAATCTGGTGATCTTGTGCATGCTCTTCTTCAGAAGAACAATGTTGTTATGTCGAAGCTTCATGCCATGATCTTCCCAAAGGCTGATCAAGAGAAATTATTGGGGCAGCTGACGGATGCTTTTGTCGTCGACACCGAGACTACTATCGAGGTATTAAAATGTACCTCGCGTACCTACGACGCTCTCCTTGCTTTCCAGCTTATGATGGGATACGGCTTTTTAAGGCCGACATGGAGATGATGACAAAGGAGCTGCCGAAGGATCAAGACAGGCAAGCTATTGACTTGAGCCTTTTTAAAGTTTCACAGCTTTTTGGATTGGTTTCAGCTAACAAGTCTTCTACTGGGAAAGCTGGCCCAAGTTTATCGACTCAGACCCAGGCTCCTTAATTTTATTTTTGCGTTTTGTGTAATCTTCACCGTTTGGTTTGAACAATGCCTTTAAAAAGGCCCTTTGTAATGAATTCCGTACTGGCAGTGTTGCCAGTATCTTCTTTGTTTTAATCGTAACTTTTCTGATCTTTGAATGCACGCTCCCTATGGGAGTAAGATCAACTGATATTATATATACTCCTTGACATACTTAATGGTGTAGCTTGCAGGTGGCTCATGTACCTGCCTTTGCCGAAGGTTATTCAGTTAATGATTCTGAAAATGATCGGCTCCAGCGTATGAAGACGCGTATTCGCCAATTGGAACAAGATATGCGTGGTCTCCATGCCATGGATGCTATTGTAAAGAAGAAGGATGAACTGAACATTGATGCACAACGTTATGCAATGAATGAATTCCACAAGGCAACATAAAGCTTGAACTGTAAGTGCTTGTTTCTTTTCTAGTTTCTTTGATGCCGCCAAAAGTCTCTTTCTGATGTTGTTTCTTCCATTTCTTTCGATAGTCATAGCTCTGAATTTATCGGAAGAGAACAAACGCATGCCCGAACGTGTAGATGCTTTGACCAGTCTAGCACGTTATAACGAAGTCTTCTGGAAGAACCAATCGAAGGCTGCCACAGTCGTGAAATTTCAAGATTGGGTGCAACAAGTACACCGATTCTTTGATAAATGCTATACTGGCTTGAAGATGATCTGGAAGGCGATGTTTCCTTTAAATGAAGTTCCTCCAACATTGCTGACTTTGATGTTAGAATTTAGCAACGCTAAGAAGGTCCGGAGTTTAATTCGTGCACAACTTCTTGCTGGAGCCGAAACAGATTTTGCCCTTGTGCTATTGAAACATCCCACCACCAATTTAATGGCAATTGCAAATGCTGACAGCGATGTAAGCCGATTGTATCCTGCAGTAAAGGTTCCTGCTTCCATTGTAGTCAAGAGGCTGGAAGACAACTCGGAAGTAGATGCCCCAGTAGAATCTTCATAAGAACAAAATTTGTGTTCTACTGTAGTGATATCTTTCTGTACTTGATATTTTGTTTGCAACCGAATATTCGGGTGCAATAGGGTTAAGTTCATGCATGTGTATGATGTAACTTTATTGAATCTTTACTGGAGATGTCATGTTTGCTACTTGTTTGGCTAAACACGACTTTCTCCTAGTATCTTCACCAGGTGCCGTTGGCATACTTTTGTTGTCCAAGGAGCAATTCTTGATGCTTCTTAGTAATTTTATAGGTATCGGTATTGTGATGCTATTGTACGAAAGCTACCAGGAGCAAATTTTTTGAGTGATCAGCTCATGTTGCAGGTTCGATGAACCCATAGTAATCGCAACTTCGCTACAACCGATGATGTGTGTTTTGGCAGTAGCCCCCGAGCGAATCAAGGGAACTATGCCTGCCGTCAACTCCGTCGCTCTTTAGTACTTCCTTTCTTTGAAGTACCGGCATGTGTCTTTTTTTTCTTTGTAAGTAGTCTTTATCCTTGCCATCTGCACCACTCACTTTTTTCTTGAGGCTTTAGCAAAGGATAATTGTGTATTATTACAAGTCCCGGTTGTTTTACCTTCTATTGCAGCGCTCATATTTTGTCGAACCTTTAGATGGTAATTTCGGGTATAGTCATTGAAAACAACCCTCGATCTTTTTATCGAGTTCATTTTGTCGAAGTCAATATTCGCGGTATTGAGCGAAAAAATCTTGAAAAACTTGTTCGGGTGTCCCGAATCAATTTGGCACTGGAATAAACGAAAATTGAGTATTTATTAATAAGTCTATGGCGATAATATAAGATAATGCTGCTATGGCTAGAAAATTCTTATTTAAAGTAAATTTCTAAGAAAGATAAGGGTGCAGGTTGCCACTCGTTTTCTTTATGCAAGAGGAGGGTCTTTCTTGTCATGGTCCGCGCCTAAGGAGCCCGTGGCTCTGGAGATGCCGATGGTTTCTGAAGCAGCATTGATGTTTTCCTTGGAAGTACTTGTGACAATCGCCAGAGTGCTAGTTCCTTCGGCAGAGGTCTTATCATCAACTGCAGAAGGTGCAATAGCTGGGACTGCCACTACATAATCATGTGGTTTTGATACGTCCCAAACGTATCTATAATTTCTTATGTTCCATGCTACTTTTATGATGATACTCACATGTTTTATTCACATTATATGTCATTATTATGCATTTTCCGGTACTAACCTATTGACGAGATGCCGAAGAGTCAGTTGATGTTTTCTGCTGTTTTTGGTTTCAGAAATCCTAGTAAGGAAATATTCTCGGAACTGGACGAAATCAACGCCCAGAGGCCTATTTTTTGCACGAAGCTTCCAGAAGACCGGAGGGGACACGAAGTGGGGCCACGAGGCGCCGCCACAACAGGGCGGCGCGGCCAGCAAGGGGCCCGCGCGGCCCTGTTGTGTGGGGCCCCCGTGGCGCCTCCTGACCTGCCCTTCCGCCTACTTAAAGCCTCCGTCGCGAAACCCCCGATGCACGAGAGCCACGATACGGAAAACCTTCCGGAGACGCCGCCGCCGCCAATCCCATCTCGGGGATTCAAGAGATCGCCTCCGGCACCCTGCCGGAGAGGGAATCATCTCCCGGAGGTCTCTTCATCGCCATGATCGCCTCCGGATCGATGTGTGAGTAGTTCACCCCTGGACTATGGGTCCATAGCGGTAGCTAGATGGTCGTCTTCTCCTCATTGTGCTATCATGTTAGATCTTGTGAGCTGCCTATCATGATCAAGATCATCTATACGTAATCCTACATGTTGTGTTTGTTGGGATCCGATGAATATTGAATACTATGTCAAGTTGATTATCAATCTATCATATATGTTATTTATGTTCTTGCATGCTCTCCGTTGCTAGTAGAGACTCTGGCCAAGTTGATACTTGTGACACCAAGAGGGAGTATTTATGCTCGATATTGGGTTCATGCCTCCATTAAATCTGGGACAGTGACAGAAAGTTCTAAGGTTGTGGATGTGCTGTTGCCACTAGGGATAAAACATCGATGCTTTGTCTAAGGATATTTGTGTTGATTAAATTACGCACCATACTTAATGCAATTGTCTGTTGTTTACAACTTAATACTTGGAAGGGGTTCGGATGATAACCTGAAGGTGGACTTTTTAGGCATAGATGCATGCTTGGATAGCGGTCTATGTACTTTGTCGTAATACCCTGATTAAATCTCATAGTACTCATCATGATATATGTATGTGCATTGTTATGCCTTCTTTATTTGTCAATTGCCCAAGCTGTAATTTGTTCACCCAACATCTGCTATCTTATGGGAGAGACACCACTAGTGAGCTGTGGACCCCGGTCCTATTCTTTACATCTGAAATACAATCTACTGCAATTATTCTTTACTGTTCTTCGCAAACAACCATCATCATCCACACTATACATCTAATCCTTTGTTTACAGCAAGCCGGTGAGATTGAAAACCTCACTGTTACGTTGGGGCAAAGTTCTCGTGATTGTGTTGTGCGAGGTTCCATGTTGGCGCCGGAATCCACGGTGTTGCGCCGCACTACACTCCTCCGCCATCAACATTCAACGTGCTTCTTGGCTCCCTCTCGGTTCGATAACCTTGGTTTCTTACTGAGGGAAAACTTGCTGCTGTGCGCATCACACCTTCCTCTTGGGGTTCCCAACGGACGTGTCAACTACGCGCATCAAGACTGTTTTCTGGCGCCGTTGCCGGGGAACGAAGAAAAGCTACACCACAAAGATTTCTAACTCCCACGTCAACTACACGCCAGCAACTGTTTTCTGGCGCCGTTGCCGGGGAGATCAAGACACGCTGCAAGGGGAGTCTCCACTTCCAATCTCTTTACTTTGCTTTTGTCTTGCTTTATTTTATTTACTGCTTTGTTTGCTTCTTATATTAAAAACACACAAAAAAAATTAGTTGCTAGTTTTACTTTATTTACTGTCTTGTTCTCCATATTAAAAACACAAAAAAATTAGTTACTTGCATTTACTTTATTTACCTTTAGTTTGTTTCATCATGTTTCCTCCTAAGTTTACTCTGAAAGACATACCGGTAGGACGTGGGTCTATAATTGTGAGAGATAATATAGAAGATTTTTTTCACTCATGTTAGTACCATTGAAGATTTTGAAGATAGACACTTGGTAGAACTTGCTCCTACTTATGAAATTGCTGCTGCTTCTTTAGTTCGCATGTTGGAAACTAAATTTGTTAATCTCAATCCTATAATCCAACATATGTTTCTCACACTCGGTGATATGGAAAAAGGGGAAAAGAAATATTTTGTTTTAGAAACCCTTCTTAAAGAATTTGGTGGTGTAGCAAGAGAGGCTAGAAAGGTCTTTATTAAATACAATATGCTTGGCTCTTACACCAATTTTGTTAGTATCCTTGAAAAGATGGACATGGAGAGAATAAGGTACACTAATAATATTAATGATGGTGGGGAGATCAAAACAACAATACCTTGTAAGCTCCTAGGAATGAGCGACGCTCTAGAAAATAATTATGGTTGGCTTGTCCCTGAAAATTTGTTTGACGAGGATAGCAAACCTAAGAATAATGAAAAGGGAGCCTCTGAAACTCACATAGATAAGATAAAATGCATAGTTGAGAAAACTCCCAACACCTATGTTGATGCTTCATCTCTCGATAACACTTGATACACACTTTATGCGCCTAGCTGAAAGGCGTTAAAGAAAAGCGCTTATGGGAGACAACCCATTATTTTACTTCTGCACTTTATTTTATATTTGAGTCTTGGAAGTTGTTTACTACTGTAGCAACCTCTCCTTATCTTTATTTTATTGCATAGTTGTGCCAAGTAAAGTCTTTGATAGTAAAGCCAATACTAGATTTGGATTACTTGCGCAGGAACAAATTTCTTATCGTCACGAATTTGGGCAGTAGTCCCCGTAGAAAAATCAACAAAATCTGCCAATTTACATGCGTGATCCTCGGATATGTACGCAACTTTCATTCAATTTGGGCATTTTCATCTGAGCAAGTCTGGTGCCACTTTAAAATTCGTCTTTACGAACTGTTCTGTTTTGACAGATTCTGCCTTTTATTTCGCATTGCCTGTTTTGCTATGTTTGATGGATTTCTTTGTTCCATTAACTTTCAGTAACTTTGAGAAATGTCTAGAAGTGTTAAGAATGATTATGTCACCTCTGAATATATGAATTATGCACTGACCCTCTAATGAGTTTGTTTCGAGTTTGGTGTGGAGGAAGTTTTCAAGGGTCAAGAGAGGAGGATGATACAATATGATCAAGAAGAGTGAAAAGTCAAAGCTTGGGGATGCCCCCGTGGTTCATCACTGCATATTTTAAGAAGACTCAAGCGTCTAAGCTTGGGGATGCCCAAGGCATCCCTTCTTCATCGACAACTTATCAGGTTCCTCTAGTGAAACTATATTTTTATTCCGTCACATCTTATGTGCTTTACTTGGAGCGTCTGTTTGTTTTTATTTTTGTTTTTGTTTGAATAAATCGGATCCTAGCATTCTTTGTTTGGGAGAGAGACACGCTCCGCTGTTTCGTATGAACACATGTGTTCTTAGCTTCATCTTTAATGTTCATTGCGAAAGTTGGACTATTTCATTCATTGTTATATGGTTGGAAACGGAAAATGCCGCATGTGGTAAATGGTTTAATGTCTTGAATAATGTGATACTTGGCAATTGTTGTGCTCATATAGATCTTGTTTAAGCTCTTGCATCATGTACCTTGTACTCATTAATGAATAACTACATAGAGCTTGTTAAAATTTGGTTTGCATGATTGATCTCTAGAGTCTAGATATTTTCTAGTTGAGGTGTTTGAACAACAAGGAGACAATGTAAAGTCTTATAATAGTTACAATATGTTCATATGTGAGCTTTGCTGCACCTTTTATACTTGAGTTTGCTTCAAACAACCTTGCTAGCCTAGCCTTGTATTGAGAGGAATTCTTCTCGTGCATCCAAATCCCTGAGCCAATAACCATGCCATTTGTGTCCACCATACCTACCTACTACATGGTATTTCTCCGCCATTCGAAAGTAAATTACTTGAGTGCTACCTTTAAAATTTCTATTCTTTACCTTTGCAATATATAGCTCATGGGATAAAATAGCTTAAAAACTATCGTGGTGAAGAATATGTACTTATGTGTCTTATTTCTTAGTAAGTTGCTTGTTGAGCGGTAACCATGTTTTTACGGGGACGCCATCAACTCTTTTACCTTTGTTGAATATCATGTGAGTTGCTATGCATGTTCGTCTTGTCCGAAGTAAGGGCGGTTTTCACAATCAAATGGTTTGAGTATGCATACTGTTAGAGAAGAACATTGGGCCGCTAACTAAAGCCATGATTCATGGTGGAAGTTTTCAGTGTGGACAGCTAATCCTCAATCTCTTATGAGAATATTAACTATTGTTGAATGCTTATGCATTAAAGAGGAGTCCATTATCTGTTGTCTATGTTGTCCCGGTATGGATGTCTAAGTTGAGAATAATCAAAAGCGAGAAATCCAATGCGAGCTTTCTCCTTAGACCTTTGTACAGGCGGCATAGAGGTACCCCTTTGTGACACTTGGGTGAAACATATGCTATGCAATGATAATCGAGTGTTAATCCAAGCTAATTAGGACAAGGTGCGAGCACTATTAGTATACTATGCATGAGGCTTGCAACTTATAAGATGTCTTATACATAACACATATGCTTTATTACTACCGTTGACAAAATTGTTTCTTGTTTTCAAAATGAAAAGCTCTAGCACAAATATAGTAATCAATGCTTCCCTCTCGCGAAGGGCCTATCTTCTACTTTATTGTTGAGTCAGTTTGCCTATTCTTTCTATCCTAGAAGCAAACACTTGTATCAACTGTGTGCATTGATTCTTACATGTTTACTTATTGCACTTGTTATATTGCTTTGTGTTGACAATTATCCATGAGATATACATGTTGAAGTTGAAAGCAACCGTTGAAACTTTATCTTCCTTGTGTTGCTTCTATGCCTTTACTTCGAATTTATTGCTTTATGATTAACTCTTATGCAAGTCTTATTGATGCTTGTCTTGAAAGTATTATTCATGAAAAGTCTTTGCTATATGATTCATTTGTTTACTCATTATCTTCATCATTGCTTCGAATCGCTGCATTCGTCTCATATGCTATACAATAGTATGATCAAGATTATGATAGCATGTCACTTCAGAAATTATCTTTGTTATCGTTTACCTACTCGAGGGCGAGTAGGAACTAAGCTAGGGGATGCTTGATACGTCCCAAACGTATCTATAATTTATTATGTTCCATGCTACTTTTATGATGATACTCACATGTTTTATACACATTATATGTCATTATTATGCATTTTCCGGCACTAACCTATTGACGAGATGCCGAAGAGCCAGTTGATGTTTTCTGCTGTTTTTGGTTTCAGAAATCCTAGTAAGGAAATATTCTCGGAATTGGACGAAATCAACGCCCAGGGGACTATTTTTTGCACGAAGCTTCCAGAAGACCGGAGGGGACACGAAGTGGGGCCACGAGGCACCGCCACAACAGGGCGGCGCGGCCAGCAAGGGGCCCGCGCGGCCCTGTTGTGTGGGGCCCCCGTGGCGCCTCCTGACATGCCCTTCCGCCTACTTAAATCCTCCGTCGCGAAACCCCCAGTACCGAGAGCCACGATACGGAAAACCTTCCAGAGACGCTGATACGTCTCCAACGTATCGATAATTTCTTATGTTCCATGCCATATTATTGATGATACCTACATGTTTTATGCACACTTTATGTCATATTCGTGCATTTTCTGGAACTAACCTATTAACAAGATGCCGAAGAGCCAGTTGATGTTTTCTGCTGTTTTTGGTTTCAGAAATCCTAGTAACGAAATATTCTCGAAATTGGACGAAATCAAAACCCAGGGTCCTATTTTGCCACGAAGCTTCCAGAAGACCGAAGAGGAGTCGAAGTGGGGCCACGAGGGGCCGCCACCATAGGGCGGCGCGGCCCAGGTCTTGGCCGCGCCGACCTGTGGTGTGGGGCCCTCGTGTGGCCCCCCACATTGCCCTTCCGCCTACTTAAAGCCTCCGTCGCGAAACCCCTGAGACGAAAAAAACCACGATACGGAAAACCTTCCAGAGCCGCCGCCATCGCGAAGCCAAGATCTGGGGGACAGGAGTCTCTGTTCCGGCACGCCGCCGGAGCGGGGAAGTGCCCCCGGAAGGCTCCTCCATCGACACCACCGCCATCTCCATCAACGCTGTCTGTCTCCCATGAGGAGGGAGTAGTTCTCCATCGAGGCTTGGGGCTGTACCGGTAGCTATGTGGTTCATCTCTCTCCTATGTACTTCAATACAATAATCTCATGAGCTGCCTTACATGATTGAGATTCATATGATGATGCTTGTAATCTAGATGTCATTATGCTAGTCGAGTGGGTTTTACTTATGTGATCTCCGGAGACTCCTTGTCCCACGTGTGTAAAGGTGACAGTGTGTGCACCGTGTGGGTCTCTTAGGCTATATTTCACAGAATACTTATTCACTATTGAATGGCGTAGTGAAGTGCTTATTTATATCTCTTTATGATTGCAATGTGTTTTGTATCACAATTTATCTATGTGCTACTCTAGTGATGTTATTAGAGTAGTTTTATTCCTCCTGCACGGTGTAATGGTGACAGTGTGTGCATCCGTGTTAGTACTTGGCGTAGGCTATGATTGTGATCTCTTGTAGATTATGAAGTTAACTATTGCTATGATGGTATTGATGTGATCTATTCCTCCTACATAGTGTGAAGGTGACGAGTGTGCATGTCTGTGTTAGTACTTGGTTTAGTCGTGTTGATCTTTCATGCACTCTAAGGTTATTTAAATATGAACATTGAATTGTGGAGCTTGTTAACTCCGGCATTGAGGGTTCGTGTAATCCTACGCAATGGTGTTCATCATCCAACAAAAGAGTGTAGAGTATGCATCTATCTATTCCGTTATGTGATCAAAGTTGAGAGTGTCCACTAGTGGAAGTCTATTCCCTAGGCCTTGTTCCTAAATATCGCTATCGCTGCTTGTTTCTTGTTTTATCTGCGTTACTACTGCTACCATATTACCACCATCAACTACACGCCAGCAAGCTATTTTCACGGCGCCGTTACTACTGCTCATATTCATTCATACCACATGTATTTCACTATCTCTTCGCCGAACTAGTGCACCTATTAGGTGTGTTGGGGACACAAGAGACTTCTTGCTTTGTGGTTGCAGGGGTTGCATGAGAGGGATATCTTTGACCTCTTCCTCCCCGAGTTCGATAAACCTTGGGTGATCCACTTAAGGGAAACTTGCTGCTGTTCTACAAACCTCTGCTCTTGGAGGCCCAACACTGTCTACAAGAATAGAAGCTCCCGTAGACATCAAGCTATTTTATGGCGCCGTTGCCGGGGAACGAAAAGCTTCTACACAGGGATTTCCTCCCTCGTCAACCACGCGCCGCTTGTGGACAGCAAGCTATTTTCCGGCGCCGTTGCCGGGGAGGAAAGGTAAAAGGTACTCACACTCCGGATCTCGGCTACTAAGCTATTTTCGCCGTTGTAAGTACTCGAAGCTATTTCCTTTAGATCCTGCAATTGCATCTTTTTGTTTCTTGTTTACACTAGTTTGGCATATGGATAACAATGAGCTTCTTATTCTATTTCCTGATTTAAGACATGGATGGTTTGATGCGAAAATTAAAAAACCTATGGAACCTTATTTGCATGCTGGTAGAAATATTAGTATGAACGCTTTGAACACCATTGTTGATAATGATATAGAAAGTTCTAAGCTTGGGGAAGCTGGTTTTCTTGATCTTTTTAGTCCCCCAAGCATTGAGGAGAAAATTTTCTTTGATGATACTTTGCCTCCTATTTATGATGATTATAATGATAGTAGTCTTTTGGTGCCACCTACTATGGAGAGTAAATTTTGTTGTGATTATACTATTCCTCCTACACTTGATGAGAATAATAATGATAGCTACTTTGTTGAATTTGCTCCCACTATTACTAATAAAATTGATTATGCCTATGTGGAGAGTAATAATTTTATGCATGAGACTCATGATCATAAGAATGCTTTATGTGATAGTTATATTGTTGAGTTTGCTCATGTTGCTACTGAAAGTTATTATGAGAGAGGAAAATATGGTTGTAGAAATTTTCATGTTACTAAAATGCCTCTCTATGTGCTGAAATTTTTGAAGCTACACTTGTTCTATCTTCCTATGCTTGTTACTTTGCTCTTCATGAACTTGTTTATTTACAAGATTCCTATGCATAGGAATCATGTTAGAATTAAATGTGTTTTTAATTTGCCTCTTGATGCTCTCTTTTGCTTCAACTACTATTTCTTGCGAGTGCATCATTAAAACTGCTGAGCCCATCTTAATGGCAATAAAGAAAGAACTTCTTGGGAGATAACCCATGTGTTATTTTGCTACAGTACTTAGTTTTATATTTGTGTCTTGGAAGTTTTTTACTACTGTAGCAACCTCTCCTTATCTTAGTTTTGTGTTTTGTTGTGCCAAGTAAAGTCTTTGATAGTAAAGTGAATACTAGATTTGGATTACTGCGCAGAAACAGATTTCTTGCTATCACGAATCTGGGTCTAATTCTCTGTAGGTAACTCCGAAAATTAAGCCAATTTACGTGAGTGATCCTCAGATATGTACGCAACTTTCATTCAATTTGGGCATTTTCATTTGAGCAAGTCTGGTGCCTTAATAAAATCCATCTTTACGGACTATTCTGTTTTGACAGATTCTGCCTTTTATTTTGCATTGCCTCTTTTGCTATGTTGGATGAATTTCTTTGATCCATTAATGTCCAGTAGCTTTATGCAATGTCCAGAAGTGTTAAGAATGATTGTGTCACCTCTGAACATGTGAATTTTTATTGTGCACTAACCCTCTAATGAGTTTTTTCGAGTTTGGTGTGGAGGAAGTTTTCAAGGATCAAGAGAGGAGTATGATACAATATGATCAAGGAGAGTGAAAGCTCTAAGCTTGGGAATGCCCCGGTGGTTCACCCCTGCATATTCTAAGAAGACTCAAGCGTCTAAGCTTGGGGATGTCCAAGGCATCCCCTTCTTCATCGACAACATTATCAGGTTCCTCCCCTGAAACTATATTTTTATTCCGTCACATCTTATGCACTTTGCTTGGAGCGTCGGTTTGTTTTTGTTTTTGTTCTGTTTGAATAAAATGGATCCTAGCATTCACTTTGTGGGAGAGATACACGCTCCGCTGTAGCATATGGACAAGTATGTCCTTAGGCTTTACTCATAGTATTCATGGCGAAGTTTCTTCTTCGTTAAATTGTTATATGGTTGGAATTGGAAAATGCTACATGTAGTAATTCTAAAATGTCTTGAATAATTTGATACTTGGAAATTGTTGTGCTCATGTTTAAGCTCTTGCATCATATACTTTGCACCTATTAATGAAGAAACACCTAGAGCTTGCTAAAATTTGGTTTGCATATTTGGTCTCTCTAAAAGTCTAGATAATATCTAGTATTGAGTTTTGAACAACAAGGAAGACGGTGTAGAGTCTTATAATGTTTACAATATGTCTTTTATGTGAGTTTTGCTGCACCGTTCATCCTTGTGTTTGTTTCAAATAACCTTGCTAGCCTAAACCTTGTATCGAGAGGGAATACTTCTCATGCATCCAAAATCCTTGAGCCAACCACTATGCCATTTGTGTCCACCATACCTACCTACTACATGGTATTTCTCCGCCATTCCAAAGTAAATTGCTTGAGTGCTACCTTTAAATTTCCATCATTCGCCTTTGCAATATATAGCTCATGGGACAAATAGCCTAAAAACTATTGTGGTATTGAATATGTACTTATGCACTTTATCTCTTATTAAGTTGCTTGTTGTGCGATAACCATGTTCCCGGGGACGCCATCAACTACTCTTTGTTGAATATCATGTGAGTTGCTATGCATGTCCGTCTTGTCTGAAGTAAGGGAGATTTACCACTTTAATGGTTAGAGCATGCATATTGTTAGAGAAGAACATTGGGCCGCTAACTAAAGCCATGAATCATGGTGGAAGTTTTAGTTTTGGACATATATCCTCAATCTCATATGAGAATACTAATTGTTGCTACATGCTTATGCATTAAAGAGGAGTCCATTATCTGTTGTCCATGTTGTCCCGGTATGGATGTCTAAGTTGAGAATAATCAAAAGCGAGAAATCCAAAATGCGAGCTTTCTCCTTAGACCTTTGTACAGAGCGGCATGGAGGTACCCCTTTGTGACACTTGGTTAAAACATGTGTATTGCGATGATCCGGTAGTCCAAACTAATTAGGACAAGGTGCGGGCACTATTAGTATACTATGCATGAGGCTTGCAACTTGTAAGATATAATTTACATAACTCATATGCTTTATTACTACCGTTGACAAAATTGTTTCATGTTTTCAAAACCAAAGCTCTAGCACAAATATAGCAATCGATGCTTTCCTCTTTGAAGGACCATTCTTTTACTTTTATGTTGAGTCAGTTCACCTATCTCTCTCCACCTCAAGAAGAAAACACTTGTGTGAACTGTGCATTGATTCCTACATACTTGCATATTGCACTTGTTATATTACTCTATGTTGACAATTATCCATGAGATATACATGTTACAAGTTGAAAGCAACCGCTGAAACTTAATCTTCCATTGTGTTGCTTCAATGTCTTTACTTTAAATTATTGCTTTATGAGTTAACTCTTATGCAAGACTTATTGATGCTTGCCTTGAAAGTACTATTCATGAAAATTCTTTGCTTTATGATTCATTTGTTTACTCATGTCATTACCATTGTTTTGATCGCTGCATTCATTACATATGTTTACAATATGATCAAGTTTATGATGGCATGTCACTCCAGTAATTATCTTTGTTATCGTTTTACCTGCTCGGGACGAGCAGAACTAAGCTTGGGGATGCTGATACGTCTCCAACGTATCGATAATTTCTTATGTTCCATGCCATATTATTGATGATACCTACATGTTTTATGCACACTTTATGTCATATTCGTGCATTTTACGGAACTAACCTATTAACAAGATGCCGAAGAGCCGATTCTTTGTTTTCATCGCTGTTTTTGGTTTCAGAAATCCTAGTAACGAAATATTCTCGGAATTGGACGAAATCAAAACCCAGGGTCCTATTTTCCCACGAAGCTTCCAGAAGACCGAAGAGGAGTCGAAGTGGGGCCACGAGGGGCCGCCACCATAGGGCGGCGCGGCCCAGGTCTTGGTCGCGCCGACCTGTGGTGTGGGGCCCTCGTGTGGCCCCCCACGTTGCCCTTCCGCCTACTTAAAGCCTCCGTCGCGAAACCCCTGAGACGAAAAAAACCACGATACGGAAAACCTTCCAGAGCCGCCGCCATCGCGAAGCCAAGATCTGGGGGACAGGAGTCTCTGTTCCGGCACCCTGCCGGAGCGGGGAAGTGCCCCCGGAAGGCTCCTCCATCGACACCACCGCCATCTCCATCAACGCTGCTCGTCTCCCATGAGGAGGGAGTAGTTCTCCATCGAGGCTCGGGGCTGTACCGGTAGCTATGTGGTTCATCTCTCTCCTATGTACTTCAATACAATAATCTCATGAGCTGCCTTACATGATTGAGATTCATATGATGATGCTTGTAATCTAGATGTCATTATGCTAGTCAAGTGGGTTTTACTTATGTGATCTCCGGAGACTCCTTGTCCCACGTGTGTAAAGGTGACAGTGGGTGCACCGTGTGGGTCTCTTAGGCTATATTTCACAGAATACTTATTCACTGTTGAATGGCGTAGTGAAGTGCTTATTTATATCTCTTTATGATTGCAATGTGTTTTGTATCACAATTTATCTATGTGCTACTCTAGTGATGTTATTAAAGTAGTTTTATTCCTCCCGCACGGTGTAATGGTGACGAGTGTGTGCATCCGTGTTAGTACTTGGCGTAGGCTATGATTGTGATCTCTTGTAGATTATGAAGTTAACTATTGCTATGATGGTATTGATGTGATCTATTCCTCCTACATAGTGTGAAGGTGACAGTGTGCATGCTGTGTTAGTACTTGGTTTAGTCGTGTTGATCTTTCATGCACTCTAAGGTTATTTAAATATGAACATTGAATTGTGGAGCTTGTTAACTCCGGCATTGAGGGTTCGTGTAATCCTACGCAATGGTGTTCATCATCCAACAAAAGAGTGTAGAGTATGCATCTATCTATTCGTTATGTGATCAAAGTTGAGAGTGTCCACTAGTGAAAGTCTATTCCCTAGGCCTTGTTCCTAAATATCGCTATCGCTGCTTGTTTACTTGTTTCATCTGCGTTACTACTCGCTACCATATTACCACCATCAACTACACGCCGACAAGCTATTTTACGGCGCCGTTACTAACTGCTCATATTCATTCATACCACATGTATTTCACTATCTCTTCGCCGAACTAGTGCACCTATTAGGTGTGTTGGGGACACAAGAGACTTCTTGCTTTGTGGTTGCAGGGTTGCATGAGAGGGATATCTTTGACCTCTTCCTCCCTAAGTTCGATAAACCTTGGGTGATCCACTTAAGGGAAACTTGCTGCTGTTCTACAAACCTCTGCTCTTGGAGGCCCAACACTGTCTACAAGAATAGAAGCTCCCGTAGACATCAAGCTATTTTCTGGCGCCGTTGCCGGGGAACGAAAAGCTTCTACACAGGGATTTCCTCCCTCGTCAACCACGCGCCAGTTGTGGACAGCAGACGCCGCCGCCAATCCCATCTCGGGGGATTCAGGAGATCGCCTCCGGCACTCTGCCGGAGAGGGGAATCATCTCCCGGAGGTCTCTTCATCGCCATGATCGCCTCCGGATCGATGTGTGAGTAGTTCACCCCTGGACTATGGGTCCATAGTAGTAGCTAGATGGTCGTCATCTCCTCATTGTGCTATCATTGTAGATCTTGTGAGCTGCCTATCATGATCAAGATCATCTATCTGTAATCCTACATGTTGTGTTTGTTGGGATCCGATGAATATTGAATACTATGTCAAGTTGATTATCAATCTATCATATATGTTATTTATGTTCTTGCATGCTCTCCGTTGCTAGTAGAGGCTCTGGCCAAGTTGATACTTGTGACTCCAAGAGGGAGTATTTATGCTCGATAGTGGGTTCATGCCTCCATTAAATCTGGGACGATGTGATGAAAGTTCTAAGGTTGTGGATGTGCTGTTGCCACTAGGGATAAAACATCGATGCTTTGTCTAAGGATATTTGTGTTGATTACATTATGCACCATACTTAATGCAATTGTCTATTGTTTACAACTTAATATTGGAAGGGGTTCGGATGATAACCTCGAAGGTGGACTTTTTAGGCATAGATGCATGCTGGATAGCGGTCTATGTACTTTGTCGTAATGCCTCGATTAAATCTCATAGTACTCATCATGATATATGTATGTGCATTGTTATGCCTTCTTTATATGTCAATTGCCCAACTCGTAATTTGTTCACCCAACATCTGCTATCTTATGGGAGAGACACCACTAGTGATCCGTGGACCCCGGTCCTATTCTTTACATCTGAAATACAATCTACCGCAATTGTTCTTTACTCGTTCTTCGCAAACAACCATCATCATCCACACTATACATCTAATCCTTTGTTTACGAGCAAGCCGGTGAGATTGACAACCTCACTCGTTACGTTGGGGGAAAGTTCTGTGATTGTGTTGTGCAGGTTCCACGTTGGCGCCGGAATCCCTGGTGTTGCGCCGCACTACACTCCTCCGCCATCAACCTTCAACGTGCTTCTTGGCTCCTACTGGTTCGATAACCTTGGTTTCTTACTAAGGGAAAACTTGCTGCTGTGCGCATCACACCTTCCTCTTGGGGTTCCCAACGGACGTGTCAACTACGCGCATCAGGTTTCTTCTTCAATTTCTTGATGCTGTCATCCTCCTTGAGTTTGAGATCATTATCTCGAGGAGCTAGCTGTTTGGAGGGGAAGTTGATAACTTCTTGCTTCACTCCAAATTTAGCAGTAATCTTCTGAAACTCGCGATCGCAACTATCCAAGCGAGAAAAGCTTCCATGGACTGTGATATTAGTCCCATTGTTGCCTGACATTTTTAGTTTTAGATATGCATAATGTGGCACAGCCATGAACTTGGCATAAGCTAGTCTCCCAAGTATAGTGTGGTACTATGATTCCCAATTCACCACGTCAAACTCAACCCTTTCTTTCCTGAAATTGTCGGGTTTCCCGAAGACGACATTCAAGAAAATCTTGCTGAGAGGATATGCTGGCAACGTAGGGACGATGCCATGGAAGCACATATTTGTATCTTCTAACATGTTGGTTGCGATACCCATATTTTTGACTGTGCTGGCAAATATCAGATTCAATCCACTTCCGCCATCCATGAATACTTTGCTCATACTGAATCCCCCGATTTGTGATTCGACGACCAAAGCAGCATGACCTGGTTTTGGGATAGACATCGGATGATCAGCTCTGCTAAATAGGATGCTCTGCGACGACCAGTCGATGCATTCTGGAATATTCGCCATAGTACTTTCTGCGAGGTTGATTTCTTGCGTGAGCTTCTTCATCTCTCTTCTGGAAACACCAGTTTTGTGAATCATGCTCATCTTTCCTCGTGGTGGAGGGAAAGCTTCATTAGATTTGTGAGTTGGAACTTGCTGAACTTGGTGTTGAGGTGGAGGTGGTGGAAGATTCGGCTGCTGCGGTTGCCTTGTCTCATAGAATTTCTGCATTTCAATGAACTGTCCACAGTCTCTAAGCAGATGACTCGACTTCTTAACATTGTCCTTAGAATCGATATACGCATGCAGGTAACAAGGAGCGTTTAGCTGTTCAGCAAAAGGTAATTCGGGAACCCTTGGAGGTCGCTCCTTGTAGTTGGCGCGTTTTCCTCCTGAACTACTACGGTTGTTATCTCGACGATCATCACGCCTTTCATCGTACCGATCGTCTCGTCGGTCGGAAGATCCAGCGGCCACAATGTTAGCA
>NC_061513.1:201919143-201949728 GCF_022539505.1 Lolium rigidum
TATCATCTCCAAATATGAAATATATCAATGAATAACAGCAAATTATGATATAAAATAGTGATGCAAATTTGACGTATCATGGGCTCGTTGAGGATGCGCGGCCCGAAGCACTTTGGGCCGGCTGGCCCTTCTTCTTCCGTGATGCGGGATTCGACCAGCCGGTCGAGGCGATCTCGGGCGTCGGTTGGCTCGATGCGCGGGCCCAGCCGGGATCGTGCCGGCTGGCGAGCGCCGCTTGCTTCTCGAGCCGGCCGATGCTGGCGGCGGGGCTCGGAGTCTTGCTCATGGTTCCGGCTTGGTGGAGGCCGGCTGCGGCTGCTGCTGCCGCTCGGCTGGTGGCTCGGCCGGCTTGAGCTGGCGTGCGTGGCCCGGGAGTCACGGTGCCGGCTTGGTGCTGGGGAGGCGGACTCGGCCGTGTCCCTGGCACCTTCCCTGTCGTTGCTTGCAGCGCCATGAGCGTGAGAAGCTCTGGGGGCATTGACGTACCTGGGGTCGGCCGACTGCTTGGTGGCTGCGTTGAGCAGCTCAGTCACCCGCTTGGTCTGGCGGTGTAACTCTTCGCCTTCGAGGCGGTTCAGCACTTCTGCGGCGGCCTGCGCCGCGCGCATGTTCTTGTCGGGGGTGTTGTAGACGGGTTGCTCCATAGATGGAGCCGACGAGGGGGCGCCGTCGCGGGCGATATCGGCGCCTAGGTCGCGGCCCCTACGGTGGATCTGGCCGGCTCGGCTAGGACCGTCGCCGCCTGGAGTGAGGCCATGGGCGCGGTTGTACTCGCGCTGGGTGATCTCCATCTGGCGCTTGGCAGCGGCCAGTTCTTCGGTTTGCTTGAGGAGGAGCTGGCGGTGTACCTCCAAATCCGCCTCGATGGTGGTGGGGTCGCCGCCAGGCGTGAGCGGGGTGCTCAACTTCGCCCGGACTTCCTCCAGCCGGGACGGTGGTGGCGGCGCCCTTGCGCCCGAGCCGGACGCGCCGGCCGCGGTGGGACGCTCTAGGTCCGGACCACGGACGCGTGTGGACTTGGTTCCGGCGTCGTCACCGGTTGCCATGACCTCGTGCATGATGCAGGAGCTGGCGGTGGTGAGGCTGGCGTCGGCTCCGGGAGGAGGGCTTGCGCAGCGCAGGATCTGGCGCGGGTAGCGCGGTGGTGCGACGGTGGCGACGTAGACGTCGAAGCCACCGAAGCTGATGACGTTGCCGCCGGCAGGGATTGGCCGGTCGGCGAAGCAGCCAGCGTTGTCGCTGATGCAGTCGAGGGAGCTGAATCTCCAGATCAAGCCTGAAGCGACCCGCTCGCCGGTGGTGATGGTGAGGCCCGTTCGGATGAAAACACCGGCCGCGGACGTTGAAGGCCCCACAGTGGGCGCCAAATGTCGTGGTATCATCACGGCATATGCCATAGGGTGGCTAATCGAAGTGGTTCCTAGTGGTCTCACGGCGGTAGCCGGATGCGAGTATGGGGACGAGTGACACGGTCAACGTACCCAGGTTCGAGGCCCTCCTGTGGAGGTAACACCTCTACTCCTGCTATGAGTGTATATGGTAATCACACAATACAATGGTGCTCCTTGAGCTGTATCCGGCTGCTCGGGGAGGCTAAGGTAGACGAAGGTCTCTCTCCACGAGTAGCGCTGAGACTAGAATGAAGTGAGAATGATCGATCGTCCCCCGCATGAGGGGGGTAGCCCAGCTTATATAGGCGCTGGCACTTTACATAGAAGCCCCTATAGTCTAGTGGCCGACTGGCCGGCTTCCGCTTCTGCTCCTTCCCGAGGCGTTGACGTCAGGAGCCGTTGAGGCCTCATGGCCTGTCCCATCCGCCTGCCGGAGTCAGCGGTATGGCGAGGAGGTGTCTCTGTCGCCATCATGCCCTGTAGCCGGTACGGACCGACGTACGCCATGATGGCATGTCCGTCGCATGGCACTATTGCTCCACAGTGCCCCGCGCTTTACGGGAGATGAGGTCAGCGTGGACCTGATGTCTACGGGTGCTTCTATTCTTGTAGACAGTGTTGGGCCTCCAAGAGCAGAGGTTTGTAGAACAGCAACAAGTTTCCCTTAAGTGAATCACCCAAGGTTTATCGAACTCAGGGAGGAAGAGGTCAAAGATATCCCTCTCAAGCAACCCTGCAATCACGATACAAGAAGTCTCTTGTGTCCCCAACACACCTAATACACTTGTCAGATGTATAGGTGCACTAGTTCGGCGAAGAGATAGTGAAATACAAGTAGTACGAATGAATATGAGCAGTAGTAACGGCGCCAGAAAAGTGCTTGCTGGCGTGCAGTTGATGGTAGTAATATTGCAGGAAGTAAAGATGCAGTAAAACGAGTAAACAAGCGATGATTGCAGTATTTGGAAACAAGGCCTAGGGATCATACTTTCACTAGTGGACACTCTCAACATTGATCACATAAATACATAAGTTCTCTTCCTTTGTGCTACATATACTCTTGTTTGATAATGAACACCATTCGTTGTGTAGGGCTACAAGAGCACCTTAATGCCGGAGTTAACAAGCTCCACAACATTCGGCATTCATATTTAAGTAACCTTTAGAGCATAATAGATCTTTGCAACTTAAACCGAGTACTAACATAGCATACACACTGTCACCTTTACACTATGAAGGGGGAATAAATCACATCAATACTATCATAGTAATAATTAACTCCATAACCTACAAGATATTATGATCATAACCTACGCCAAGTACTACACGATGCTCACACTGTCACCATTACACCGTCAAGGAGGAATAGACTACTTTAATAACATCACAAGAGTAGCACATAGACTAATAGTGATACAAAGCTCATATGAATCTCAGTCATGTAAGGCAGCTCATGAGATCATTGTATTGAAGTACATAGGAGAGAGATTAACCACATAGCTACCGGTACAGCCCTTAGCCTCGATGGAGAACTACTCCCTCCTCATGGGAGACAGCAGCGTTGATGAAGATGGCGGTGGTGTCGACGGAGGAGCCTTCCGGGGGCACTTCCCCATCCCGGCGGCGTGCCGGAATAGAGACTCCTGTCCCCCAGATCTTGGCTTCGCGATGGCGGCGGCTCTGGAAGGTTTCTCGTACCATGGCTTTTCCGTATCGAAGATTTAGGTCAGGGAGCTTTTTATAGGCGAAGAGGCGGACTCGGAAGGGGTACGGAGGCTCCACACAATAGGGCGGCGCGGGCCTAGCCCTGGCCGCGCCGGCCACATGTGTGGGCCCCCCAGGGCTCTCCTCTGGTGGCTCTCGGATGTTCTGGAAGCTTCGTGGAATTCTAAGATGCTGGGCGTTGATTTCGTCCAATTCCGAGAATATTTCCTTACTAGGATTTCTGAAACCAAAAACAGCAGAAAACGAGGAGCGGCACTTCGGCATCTCGTCAATAGGTTAGTTCCGGAAAACGCATCAAAACGATATAAAGTGTGAACAAAACATGTAGGTAATGTCATAAAACTAGCATGGAACATAAGAAATTATAGATACGTTTGAGACGTATCAAGCATCCCCAAGCTTAGTTCCTACTCGCCCTCGAGTAGGTAAACGATAACAAGAATAATTTCTGAAGTGACATGCTACCAACATAATCTTGATCAACATTATTGTAAAGCATATGAGATGAATGCAGCGATTCGAAGCAACGATGAAGACAATGAGTAAACAACTGAATCATATAGCAAAGACTTTTCATGAATAGTACTTTCAAGACAAGCATCAATAAGACTTGCATAACAGTTAACTCATAAGCAATAAATTCAAAGTAGAAGGCATTGAAGCAACACAAAGGATGATTAAGTTTCAGCAATTGCTTTCAACTTGTAACATGTATATCTCATGGATAGTTGTCAACATAAAGCAATATAACAAGTGCAATAGGTAAACATGTAAGAATCAATACACAGTTGACACAAGTGTTTGCTTCTAAGATAGAAGGAATAGGTAAACTGACTCAACAATAAAGTAGAAGATAGGCCCTTCGCGGAGGGAAGCAGGGATTAAATCATGTGCTAGAGCTTTTTAAGTTTTGAAATCATATAGAGAGCATAAAAGTAAAGTTTTGAGAGGTGTTTGTTGTTGTCAACGAATGGTAGCGGGTACTCTAACTACCTTATCAACCAGACTTTCAAGAGCGGCTCCCATGAAGGACGTTATCTCTACCAGCAAGGTAGATCATCCCTCTTCTCTTTGTTTACACATGTACTTTAGTTTAGTTATATTTTTTTATTTTTTTAGATGACACTCCTCCCAACCTTTGCTTTCTCAAGCCATGGCTAACCGAATCCTCGGGTGCCTTCCAACAATCACATACCATGAAGGAGTGTCTATTTGCAAAATTAAGTTGCTTACTGATGAATCAGAGAAAAACATGTGAAGAGAATTATTAATGAAAGTTAATTAATTGGGGCTGGGAACCCCATTGCCAGCTCTTTTTGCAAAATTATTGGATAAGCGGATGAAGCCACTAGTCCATTGTGAAAGTCTGTCAAAAGTAAATGACAAGATCGAAAGATAAACACCACGTACTTCCTCATGAGCTATAAAACATTGACACAAATAAGAGATAATAACTTTTGAATTGTTTAAAGGTAGCACATGAAGTATTTGCTTGGAATGGCAGAGAAATACCATGTAGTAGGTAGGTATGGTGGACACAAATGGCATAGTGTTTTGGCTCAAGGATTTGGATTCACGAGAAGAATTCCTCTCAATACAAGGCTAGGCTAGCAAGGTTGTTTGAAGCAAACTCAAGTATAAAACGGTGCAGCAAGACTCACATATGAACATATAGTAAGCATTATAAAACTTTACATCGTCTTCCTTGTTGTTCAAACACCTTAACCAGAAAATATCTAGACTCTAGAGAACAATCATGCAAACCAAATTTTAACAAGCTCTATGTAGTTCTTCATTAATAGGTGCAAGGTACATGATGCAAGAGCTTAAACATGATCTATATGAGCACAAAAATTGCCAAGTATCAAATTATTCAAGACATTATACCAATTACCACATGCAGCATTTTCTGTTTCCAACCATATAACAATGAACGAAGAAGTTTCAACCTTCGCCATGAACATTAAGAGTAAAGCTAAGAACACATGTGTTCATATGCAACGACGGAGCGTGTCTCTCTCCCACACAAGCATGAATTTATTCAAACAAAACAAAAACAAACGAGATGCTCCAAGTAAAGTACATAAGATGTGACCGAATAAAAATATAGTTTCAAGAGAAGAAACCTGATAAATTGTTGATGAAGAAGGGGATGCCTTGGGCATCCCCAAGCTTAGATGCTTGAGTATTCTTGAAATATGCAGGGATGAACCACGGGTGCATCCCCAAGCTTAGACTTTTCACTCTTCTTGATCATAGTATATCATCCTCCTCTCTTGACCCTTGAAAACTTCCTCTACACCAAACTCGAAACAAACTCATTAGAGGGTTAGTGCATAATCAAAAATTCACATGTTCAGAGGTAACACAATCATTCTTAACACTTCGGACATTTCCCAAAGCTACTGGAAGTTAATGGAACAAAGAAATCCATCCAACACGAGCAAAAGAGGCAATGCGAAATAAAAGGCAGAATCTGTCAAAACAGAACGATCCAGTAAAGACGAATTTTTAGAGCCTCTGGACTTGCTCAGATGAAAATGCTCAAATTGAATGAAAGTTGCGTACATATCTGGGAATCACGCACGTAAATTGGCAGATTTTTCTGAGTTACCTACAGAGAACCCTGCCCAAATTCGTGATAGACAGAAATCTGTTTCTGCGCAGTAATCCAAATCTAGTATCAACCTTGCTATCAAAGACTTTACTTGGCACAACAATGCAATAAAATAAAGATAAGGAGAGGTTGCTACAGTAGTAACAATTTCCAAGACTCAAATATAAAACAAAAGTAATGTAGTAAAATAAACACATGGGTTATCTCCCAAGAAGTTTTTTCTTTATAGCCATTAAGATGGGCTCAGCAATTTTAATGATGCTCGCGCAAGAAATAGGAGTTGAAGCAAAAGAGAGCATCAAGAAGCAAATTCAAAACACATTTAAGTCTAACATGCTTCCTATGCATAGGAATCTTGTAAATAAACAAGTTCATGAAGAGCAAAGTAACAAGCATAGGAAGATAAAACCGAGTGTAACTTCAAAAATTTCAGCATATAGAGAGGTGTTTTAGTAACATGAAAATTTCTACAACCATATTTTCCTCTCTCATAATAATTTTCAGAGGCATCATGAACAAACTCAACAATATAAGTATCACATAAAGCATTCTTATTCACATGCATAAAAGTATCGTTACTCTCCACATAAGCATAATCAATTTTATTAGTTGTAGTGGGAGCAAATTCAACAAAGTAGCTATCATTATTATTCTCATCATCAAATATAGGAGGCATATTGTAATCATAATTAAACTTATCCTCCATAGTAGGCGGCACCAAAAGACCACTATCATTATAATCATCATATATGGGAGGCATATCATAATCAACATAAACTTTCTCCTCAATACCCGGAGGTCTAAAGAGATCATTTTCATCAAAACCGAGCTCCCCAAGCTTAGAATTTTCTATATCATTAGCAACAATGGTGTTCAAAGCGTTCATACTAATATCATTGCTACTAGCATGCAAATAAGGTTCCATAGGTTTTTTAATTTTCGCATTAAACCATTCATGTCTTGACTCAGGAAATAGTTTAAAAAGCTCACAGATGTTTTCCATTATGCCTTGCTAGTGTTTAACAAGAAACAAAAAGATGCAATTGCAGGATCTAAAGGAAATAGCTTCAAGCACTTACAACGGCAATAGAAAAGTACTTAGTTACCTAGGACCGGAGTATGAGTGCCTTTTACCTTTCCTCCCCGGCAACGGCGCCAGAAAAGTGCTTGATGTCTACGGGTGCTTCTATTCTTGTAGACAGTGTTGGGCCTCCAAGAGCAGAGGTTTGTAGAACATCAGCAAGTTTCCCTTAAGTGGATCACCCAAGGTTTATCGAACTCAGGGAGGAAGAGGTCAAAGATATCCCTCTCAAGCAACCCTGCAATCACGATACAAGAAGTCTCTTGTGTCCCCAACACACCTAATACACTTGTCAGATGTATAGGTGCACTAGTTTGGCGAAGAGATAGTGAAATACAAGTAGTACGAATGAATATGAGCAGTAGTAACGGCGCCAGAAAAAGTGCTTGCTGGCGTGCGGTTGATGGTAGTAATATTGCAGGAAGTAAAGATGCGGTAAAACAGGTAAACAAGTGATGATTGCGTATTTGGAAACAAGGCCTAGGGATCATACTTTCACTAGTGGACACTCTCAACATTGATCACATAAATAAATAAGTTCTCTTCCTTTGTGCTACATATACTCTTGTTTGATAATGAACACCATTCGTTGTGTAGGGCTACAAGAGCACCTCAATGCCGGAGTTAACAAGCTCCACAACATTCGGCATTCATATTTAAGTAACCTTTAGAGCATAATAGATCTTTGCAACTTAAACCGAGTACTAACATAGCATACACACTTGTCACCTTTACACTATGAAGGGGGAATAAATCACATCAATACTATCATAGTAATAATTAACTCCATAACCTACAAGAGATTATGATCATAACCTACGCCAAGTACTACACGATGCACACACTTGTCACCATTACATCGTGAAGGAGGAATAGACTACTTTAATAACATCACAAGAGTAGCACATAGACTAATAGTGATACAAAGCTCATATGAATCTCAATCATGTAAGGCAGCTCATGAGATCATTGTATTGAAGTACATAGGAGAGAGATTAACCACATAGCTACCGGTACAGCCCTTAGCCTCGATGGAGAACTACTCCCTCCTCATGGGAGACAGCGGCGTTGATGAAGATGGCGGTGGTGTCGATGGAGGAGCCTTCCGGGGGCACTTCCCCGTCCCGGCGGCGTGCCGGAACAGAGACTCCTGTCCCCCAGATCTTGGCTTCGCGATGGCGGCGGCTGAAGGTTTCTCGTACCGTGGCTTTTCCGTATCGAAGATTTAGGTCAGGGAGCTTTTTATAGGCGAAGAGGCGGAGTCGGAAGGGGTACGGAGGCTCCACACAATAGGGCAGCGCGGGCCCAACCCTGGCCGCGCCGGCCACATGTGTGGGCCCCCCAGGGCTCTCCTCTGGTGGCTCTCGGATGTTCTGGAAGCTTCGTGGAATTCTAAGATGCTGGGCGTTGATTTCGTCCAATTCCGAGAATATTTCTTCACTAGGATTTCTGAAACCAAAAACAACAGAAAACAGGAACTGGCGCTTCGGCATCTCTTCAATAGGTTAGTTCCGGAAAACGCATCAAAACGATATAAAGTGTGAACAAAACATGTAGGTAATGTCATAAAACTAGCATGGAACATAAGAAATTATAGATACGTTTGAGACGTATCAGGACCTTTGAACCCGGACCACCTACCCAGTTCCTTCTCATGCGAGACTCGCCAGCCTCGAGTCGGTCTAGAGTATAAACCCCAGTCGGATATGGCTTGTAGAAGCCGGCCCAGCCACAGCGCAGAAGGCCGTAGCTAGGCCGACTAGGACTTAGAGTCAGCCGGCTCCCGAGGCAGCCGGCCATGGCTCCAGCCGGCTGCTCCTCAGCCGGCCTTTGCCGCCAGCCGGCCAACCTCAAGCCGGCTGCTCTGCGTCCATTGCCCTACCCGGGGTCTTTCCCCCGACAGTGCCGCAGTATGTCAGGTGGTCGGAAACTCCGTGTATGTTTGATAGGAAGGATCATCCCACTGTCATTCTGAAAGAGTGCTATGCCTTGGTTGTAAGTCCCCGCATCGACGGGTATGATTTCTCCAAGTGCCTCATGGACGGCGGAGCCAGCCTGAACATCATGTATCTGGAAACTCTGGAGCGGATGAACCTTACCAAGGAACAACTCAAACACAGCACCACTAAATTTCATGGTGTGGTTCCGGGTAAAAAGGAAAATTCCTTGGGCAGCATTAGACTTCCCGTGGCCTTCGACGATGCAAATAATTTCCGCGAAGAGATGATCACGTTTGAGGTCGTGCCCTTCAAGAGCTCCTACCACGTCATCTTCGGCAGGCCCACCTACCACAAGTTTCACGCAAGAGCGTGCTACATCTACAACAAGCTCAAGATTCCGGGTCCAAAGGGTATGATTACCGTATCCGGAGACTACAAGAAGGCTCACGAGTGCGAGTTAGGCGAAGCCGCCTTCGCAGAGTCTGTGATATCTGGAGAGGAGCTGCAAGGCTACAGAGCCGCGGTGGATCCGACTGAGATGCAGACCACCAAGAAGCAGATCTCCGAACAGAAGACCTCCTTCAAGGACGCGATAGAAACCAAGAAGCATGACCTCATCGTAGGTGACGGCTCTAAGCAGGTTTCAGTCGGAGCCAACATGGACCCCAAATAGGAAGACGCGCTCGTCGAGTTCCTCCGCACTAACATGGATATCTTCGCATGGCAACCTTCTGACATGTCCGGAGTACCTAGGGAACTCGCCGAGCACTACCTCAACATAAATCCGAGGGCTAAACCGGTGAAGCAAGCTATGCGACGCTTTGGAGATAAGAAGCGCCGCGCCATAGGAATGGAACTAGCTAAGTTACTAGAGGCAGGTTTTGTAGTAGAAGTTATCCATGTTGATTGGGTTGCAAATCCCGTCCTTGTACCCAAAAAGAACACTGAAATACTAAGAATGTGCATCGATTACTCCGGCTTGAACAAGCATTGTCCGAAGGATCTGTTCCCCTTGCCGCGCATTGACCAAGTCATTGACTCGACGGCAGGGGCGGAACTTCTGTGTTTTCTTGACGCATATTCCGGGTATCATCAGATCCGGATGAAGAAGTCCGACCAAAAGGCGACCTCGTTCATCACCCCCTTTGGCACTTACTGCTATGTCACCATGCCCTTTGGTTTGAAAAATGCAGGTGCCACCTACCAACGTACGATGTAGTGGTGCCTGAAGGATCAAATTGGCCGGAATGTGCACGCTTACGTCAACGACATCGCGGTCATGACCCGGAAAGGATCTGACTAAATCAGCGATCTCACAGAAACCTTCGAGAATCTCCGTCGGTACAAGATGATGTTGAATCCACTGAAGTGCGTCTTTGGCGTTCCAGCCGGAAAAATCCTTGGCTTCATCGTCTCTCACAGAGGCATTGAGGTTAACCCGGAAAAAATCAAGGCAATCCTGTGTATCAAAAGGCCAACTTGTCTCAAAGATGTGCAACGATTAACTGGTTGTGTCGCAGCAATCAGTAGGTTTGTTAGCCGTCTTGGCGAGAAGGCGCTACCTTTGTACAAGCTGCTGAAGAAAACAGACAAATTTGTCTGGGACGACGCAGCAGATGCAGCACTTCAGGGATTGGAGGAAATACTCACCTCTCCACCTATCCTAGCAGCTCCGGAAGAGTCAGAGCCCATGCTCCTTTACCTGGCAGCCACCAACAGAGTCATCAGTCTCGTCATCGTGGTAGAGCGAAAGGAAGAAGGTCACGAATACACAGTCCAAAGGCCTGTCTATTATATTAGCGAGGTACTGACGGAATCCAAGCAAAGATACCCTCACTTTCAGAAGCTAGCCAATGGCGTGTTCCTAGGTAGCAGGAAGCTGAGGCACTACTTCCAAGAGCACCCAGTAACAGTTGTGAGCAAAGCTCCGCTGTCGACGATTCTCAACAATGCTGACGCGACAAGACGCACAGCAAAATGGGGCATCGAGTTATCCGCCTTCGACATCGCTTGCAAAGCCAGGACTGCGGTTAAATCCCATGTCTTGGCAGATTTCGTCGCAGATTGGACAGAGGCTCCGGATGCAAATCTGGAGCCGGAACCAGAAACATGGGTCATGCACTTCGATGGATCCAAGCAGCATCAAGGCTCAGGAGCCGGAGTCACCCCGGAGTCCCCCACCGGAGAAGAACTACAGTACGTCCTGCAGATTCACTTCGAAGCTACAAATAACATGGCGGAATACGAGGCTCTACTACACGGTCTGCTCATCGCTAAGGAAATTGGGATCAAGCACATCATATGCTGCGGAGATTCCGACCTGGTGGCACAACAAGTTGCCGGAACCTGGAACGCCAGAAACTTCGTCATGGCGGCTTACAGAGACGAAGTTGACAAGATCGCCAAGTGTTTCCTCGGATACGAAGTCAAGTACGTCAGGCGAGACGATAACGCAGCGGCAGATATGCTATCCAAGCTCGGATCCGGCAGAAAACCAATTCCGCCTGGTATTTTCCTGGAGCATCTACGGATACCCTCGGTCAAGGGCGCTAACCCGGAAAATCCAGAAGTGGCAGTATCTCCGGCAAAGGAAGTGATGGTCATCATTCCGGCCTGGACGCAGCCTTTCCTGGACTACCTCATCGATCGAAAGTTGCCGGAGGACGAGGTCCTCGCACGACAGATCACAAGGCGAGCAAGATCCTACACAATAGTTGATGGACAGTTCTATAAACGAAGTGCAACTGGGGTATTTCTCAAATGCGTCTCCAATCAAGATGGCATTGAAATCCTCAGAGAGATCCATGCAGGGGATTGCGGGCATCACGCCGCCCCCATGTCCCTCGTTGCCAAAGCTTTCCGGCTAGGATTTTACTGGCTAACAGCTAAAGAAGATGCTGACAAGCTGGTAAAAACCTTCCAAGGTTGCCAGTACTACGCTACTCAACCAAACGCTCCAGCCCAAGAGCTGAAGACCATCCCTATCACCTGGCCCTTCGCGGTCTGGGGGCTTGATATGGTTGGTAAGTTAAAGAAATCATGTCCTAGCGGTTTTGAATACCTCCTGGTCGCTATTGATAAGTTTAGTAAATGGATCGAGGCAAAGCCAGTGAGAAAAGCCGATGGTGCTACGGCACTAAAATTTGTCTGCAGCCTCGTGACGAGATTCGGCATCCCACACAGCATAATCACAGATAACGGCACAAACTTTGCACAAGGAGAATTGAAGGATTATTGCCATGACGTAGGGATCCGGCTAGACCTGGCATCAGTGGCTCATCCACAGTCCAACGGTCAGGTCGAAAGAGCCAACGGACTCCTCCTATCCGGAATAAAACCACGCCTTGAAGAACCGCTGCGCCGCGCAGCCGGAGCTTGGGCTGAGGAGTTAGATTCCGTCCTGTGGAGTTTACGAACTACCCCTAACAGGTCAATAGGATTCACTCCGTTCTTCCTGGTATACGGATTCAAAGCTGTGCTCCCCCCCGACATCATCCATGATTCGCCGCGAGTCTCTGCCTATAATGAAGAAACTGCTGACGAGGCCAGACAGCTATATGTGGACCTGATCGAAGAAGCTCAGAATTTAGCGGACCAACGTTCCACCATTTACCAGCAGAAGCTCCGACGCTATCACAGTCGTCGAGTCCGAAATCGCTCGTTCATGGCCGGAGACTTGGTCCTCCGCCTTCGCCAGGTGAAAGACCATAAGTTGCAATCTCCATGGGAAGGACCCTTCGTCGTCAGCAAGGTGCTTCACAACGGATCGTACTACCTTGTCGATTTCCGGGAGCTAAAGGACAGACCTGCCAATTGGTACCGGAAACGCAAGCGAGAGGATCCGGATGACATATATGACGAAACAGAACTTCCTTGGAACATTGCACAGCTACGTCCTTTCCACACTTAGCAACAATTATATAATTACATACGTTGTAATAGTTATACATGATCAATGAAATAAAGCTTTTGGTTCACTCTTTGAGTCTTTTACCTCCTTTACTTGTTCATTTTTAGATCATGTATGTTTTCCTACTAAAACCGCAGAGCTGGATATTTCCGCCTAGGCGTGTATGAAAGTTGTGATTTTCAAAATCGTCCTTTAGGACGTAAGCTTAAGTTTTCTGGTGGAAATATCTTCTGTTGCAAACTCATGGATTCCTGGTAGCGACTTCCGGCACCTGGGCTGGGGGCTTGTTTCCGCGGTTATTGACGGATTGCCATTGGGCTTCGTCGCCGCTGGCGAGCGTTTCCGGTCAGAGGTTTTCCGGCTCGTGGAAGGTCAAATGGGCAAGCCGGAAAATTATAAAAGCCAGCACTTGCTTTCAATAAACGAAACATGCAAATAATATCAACGGATAGCAGGATAAGTTTTTTCCGCCCACGCATAAGTGTTTCGTCCCTAGCTACTTAAGAATTTAAGTTATGATTACAAACCCACTCCGGGGCCAAAATGATGCATCAGTTTGATTGTTTCACAGGTTCTACTCGGAGGATTGCTCCTCATCAGAAGCTACATAGGCGGAGCCATCGCCTGAGTCATTGCCGGAGCCATCGCCTGAACCTTCGCCGGAGTTGTCTTCGGATTCCTCCTCGAAGTGGTCAGCACTTGACCCGGAGCCCTCCTCGTCGCCTTCCTCGGCACCTTCTTCTTCTTCATCCTCCGCGTCAGAGAAGCCCTCGGGAAGATCATGCTTGTTGTACCAGAACGAGTGGTTAACTTGTCCAACAAAGAGGCGATCGTACCCTCGGGTCTCCGCGAGAAGGGCTTTCATGTTGGTGCCCTTGGGAGCTCCGCATGCAACGTCCGCAAACCTCATGGTTGGGAAATGCGCTTTGCAGGTGGCCAGAATGAGAAAAGCAACTCCGCGGGCAGATGATTCTTGCCAATCCTTGATGAGATCCGGCACTTGCTTCATGAGCTTCGACATGGTGTCAATCACCGTCGTCTTGGCTCTCTTCAGGTTCAAGGCCTTGGCAATTCCGCGGCATGCCTCGAAGAGGTCATCAATCGAGCTCCGCGCTTCGTCGTACGCCTCCGTCCTTGTGAGGGTTGAATCCTTGGTCCATTCGAAGCCAAGGCTTGCTGCGAAATAGCATGATCAGATTCTTCCGCGGACAGAGCAATTCATGAGGAAGCCGGAGTTAAACAGAAAAAGGTTCTTACGGAAGATCATCTTATCAATAGCCTCCGCCTCCGCCTCCTGGCTCTTATTTTTTGCCGCCAAGGTTGACACCCTTTGATGGCTCTTCTTAAGTTTGTCGGCAAGTTCCGCCATGTCGCGGGTATGTTTCTCCAAGAGCTCCTTCTTGGCCTTAGCCTCCTTCTCGGAGGATTCTTTCAAGAAATTCTTGAGAGATTCATTCTCCGCCTCTAGCACTTGGATCTTGGCGGACATGGCGTCGACGGCGGGGCGCTTAGCAGTTTCTTCTGAAGACGGAAAATCACACAAATTACACGTCATGATCGTTCATGATAAGATACGCAAGCAACCCGGATTTCTTACCTTTCGAGCGAGTCTCCAGGAGTAGCAGAGCTTGCCGGCTATTTTCAGCATTCTGGCGCAGCCCCTCTATCTCTGTCATTTGCTCCAGCACATGAACACGCAGATCCTCGTGCAGCTTCCGAGTGTTCTGTGAAGCAGGCAGAAGTTAGCCGAAAATTCAAAATTCTGGGGGCTGGCGAGAAGTTTAAGTCCTTAGATGAAGAAAATTTCGAATTTCCGCTAAGGGGTACACTTAAAAGCATTGGCTCGCACATGTCACTCGGAGAAATGTCCCAACCAATGCTTGGGGGCTAGTGTTACCTGACGCACATTCTTGTGCTTGGCGAAAAAGACCTTGAGACCACTTTCGAGGTCAGTTAGTTCCTGCTCTTCCGTATTCGCAGGCCCCCACACTTGGTCCATCATGGCGGAGATCTCCGCATGGCGCTGTGAGAGGGGGACCTTTTGCGGAAGTGGAAAGAGGTGAGGATGAGTCTGGGGCGTGCCAGTAGCACGACTTAAGAATAATTTCTTCTCAACTTCATCAGCCGGAGCTTCAGCTGAGGTAACGACGGGCTTCTCAGGCGGAGGCGCGGATGAGGATGCACCCTTGTCGGACTCGCCGTGGCCGGGTTCGGCAGCTGGATCTTCGGGGAGGTCATCAAGGTTGATGACATCCTTAGGATCCGGCTTAGCGGCAGAAGAGGCCTTGGGCGGAACATCCACCTCTGGCGTGACGGGCACAGAAGCCGGAGATGGCTTCGCTCTTTTCTTGGGGATCTTGGGGGGCTGGCTTCCGGAGCTTTTGCTGCGAAATAAGACAGGAATAACAAGTAAGTTTATGCTGATCCCTAGTAACAGACGAATCATAAGGCGGAAATCAAGCGCTTACCCAGATGGTTTGAAGAACTTGTGGATGATGGGCTGAGCATGGTTGCTGGTGTCAATAAGTTTGAGGCGCTTCTTTTCCGCCTCTGCTTTCCGGGTAGCCGCAGTGCTGGGCACTTCGCGGGCGCGTTTAGCAACAGGGCCGGAGGAAGAACCCCTTTTCCTTTTAGAGGAACCCGGAGCCTCGGGAGCCTCCGCCTCGGACGCGGCCTCCAGATCGGTGTTGCCCGTATGAGGTACTCGGAGGAGAGTACCGAGGTCTTTCTCTTCAAGATCCTCGATCTAAGTTACCCAGTAAACGCTCAGACGAATTCACCAAAAAACTTAAAATGAATCAGTAGTCGAGTCATAAAAACATACCGCGGTCCCGGAGCCATTGGTGTGAATATCCATATTGCACACATGGATCTTCAACTCGCGCGGAATCTTGATCAGCACCCGGAGGCGCTTGTCCAAGGCGTCGGTGGAGAGGTTGTCCTTGGAGGTCCGCATGGAATCCTCACGGCCTGTGTATTGGAACAGCAGGCGGTCCCGATGTTGCAGGGGCTGGATCCGCTTAGTGAACCAAGACATGGTCAGATCCTTCCCCGACAAGCCCTCGTCCGTAAGCTTGTGGATCCGCCTGACCGCCCGAGTCAGTTGAGGTGACTTAGAGAGATGGGGACACTGGGTCCAGGCCGGAGTCTCGCTGGGAGGGCTGTCCTTGAAGTCAGGCAATACCTTTGGAGATGCCGGATCCGATACGTCCTTCAGGTAGAAGAAGTTACCGGACCAGTACCGCACAGACTCATGTCGATCTGTGTGCGGGTACGTGCGCCCGGGGCGGAGCTTGAAGGTAACGCCGCCGCAGGTGGCCAGCGTAGAAGTCTGAGAAACTTTCTCGTTCTTCACGGAGAAGTAATATTGGAAGAGGGGAAGATCTGGGGTTATCCGGAGGTGGCCTTCACACAGCGCTGCGTGGTTGCTAATGGCCAAGATGCTGTTCGGAGCAATATGGTGAGGCTGGAGCTCGTACGCCTTCAGGATCTCGGAGAAGAAATCACTGGGCGGGAAAGAGAATCCATGCTCAATTAGCGCCTTGGTCACCACCCATTCTCCGGCTTCGGGAGCGGGATTTAGTTCGCCGGAGACCCTCCGCCAGGATCCGGGTTTTATGAAACCCTCCGCCTCGAGGTTGCGGAGGTCGATCTCCGTGGTGAAACAGGGCCACCACTTCCCTTTGGCTTTGTCATCTCGTTTCCGAGCCTTCGATTTCTTAGCAGCAGCCTCCTCCACTTTCTGTTCCATTTGTTCTGCCCCCGCGGTGTCTTCCGGGTTGGCAGACGTCCCTTCAATGCTTTTGCTGGAATCCTTTGAGGGCTCCAGCTGCACGGGGATGAATGGTGGAGGGGCGGAGGAGATTAGTGTTGCCATAATTGGCTCGGTGGAGGGAGGTAGAGTTGAAGAAGACATCTGAAGAAGAAACAGTGGCGGAAAAACTAACTTAGTCGGATCCAATGTTGAAATCCTAGTTCATCCCTACCAACTACGGCGAGAAGGAAAAGCTTGAGTGCTTACCGGAATGGCCTCTGCGGTGGTTGAGGTCGCCGGCGGCGAGGTTTTGTTGCGGTGGCTCGCCGAACTTAAGAACACGAAGAACAACTTGCGGTGGCGAGACGGCTCCGGCGAAGCTCCGGCGAAATTCCGGTGACTCCGGTGCGGCGGAGGAAGAGCTCGGAGGCGGCGCTGTGCGAGAGGTGAAAAGGGGGGCGAATGGGGTGAACGGCGGATATTTATAGGCTGAGGGGAGGAGATTCGTGCTCCGCATCCTATGGTCAGAACGCAAGCGTCGCACCGTTGGATGATCGACACGTGTCACAAACCCTAACGGTAAAAATGGCTAAGGATAAGTTACCGCTCAAATCGCGCGAAAATGGCGCCAGGATTGGCGGAACCGTTTGAACCTTTTAAGGTTCCGGGTTGCAGCGTGAAGATAAACAAACTCTTGTCCGCAGCAGGGGAGTAACCCGGAGACATGCCGTATGCTGTCAATGGATGAAGTCCCGCGGGATGGGGGAGATTTCCGACTGAGAGTTGGAAAATAGAAAAATATAAAGTTGGAGTTCTTCAAGTTTCCCCATGTTACCAAGATTGACGGAAGCTTTAAGGTTTTAGCAAGGCGGAAACAAGAGGTGAATCTCGGAGAACTCTGGGGGCTACTGTTGTGGGTATACTTCATGGGTGTACCATCGACAGTGCCTAGATCCGGCAAGCCCGGGTGGCCCATAGACGGTGATGTGGCATGTGGCCCATCGGGCGGCCCAGTTGCTGTTGATCATAAAGGATGAATTCCAGCCCAGGATCAGCAAGCCGGATCCTAACCGACCTTCGGAGGAAGCCGGATCCGTGGAGGCCCATAAGGAACCCGGATCCAGTACGACGTAGATGGAAGGCGGATCCTTGACGTACACGGCAAGACATTGTACCGTAGTTAGGCAATCTGTAATCCGGCTAGGACTCTCCATGTAAACCCTAGATCCGTGCGCCTATATAAGCCGGATCCCGGGAGCCCTAGAGGCACAACCACAACTCATTGTAACAACGCGAAAGCGCCCAGATAATTCCAGACAAGCAGTAGTAGGCCTTGTCCTCGTGCAGGTGTTCCGAAGCTGGGTAAATCGCGTACCACCGTCCCGAGTGCACTCCGCCCTATGGCCCCTACTTCTTCTCCCCCTCGTGAGGATCCCTCCTCCGAGGTACCGTCGAATAGGCAACGACAATTATGTTACTAAATGGGTGGAAGCCATACCCACAAAAAGTGATGATGGTGAGACCTCTTTAAAAATGCTTTTAGATGTTATCTTTCCTAGGTTTGGAGTACCTAGATATCTTATGACTGATGGAGGTTCTCATTTTATTCATGGTGGTTTTAGAAAAACTCTTACTAGATATGGTATTAATCATAGAATTGCTTCAGCTTATCATCCTCAAACTAGTGGGCAAGTAGAATTATCAAATAGAGAAATTAAATCTATCTTGCAAAAGACTGTTAATAAATCTAGGAAAAATTGGGCTAGTAAGTTGAAGGAAGCATTGTGGGCTTATAGAACTGCTTATAAAAATCCTATGGGTATGTCTCCTTATAAAACGGTTTATGGAAAAGCTTGTCATTTACCTTTAGAACTAGAGCACAAAGCTTATTGGGCTGTAAGAGAACTTAATAAAGATCTTAAACTTGCCGGTAAGAAAAGGTTGCTACAATTGAGTTCTTTAGATGAGTGGAGAAGTGAAGCTTATGAAAATGCTAGACTTTTTAAGGAGAAAGTTAAGAAATGGCATGATAGAAGAATTATTAAAAGAGAATTTAATGTTGGAGATAAAGTCCTATTGTATCGGTCTCGTCTCAGATTTTTTGCAGGAAAATTACTCTCAAAATGGGAAGGACCATATGTCGTTGTGGAGGTGTATCGTTCAAGGGCAATAAAAATTGCTTCGCTGAAAGATGATGCCACACAAGTGGTGAATGGACAAAGACTCAAACATTATATTTCTGGAGATTCTTATAATGAAGATGTTGATGTTATTCGAGTGGTGACTCCGGAAACTTTCATCAAAGATCAAATTGATAGTTCTGCAGAGTTCAACTTCGAATAGGTAACAGTTTTGGTAGTAAAAAGTCCGCGTTTAACTTTCCGAACAATATCTTTGCTATTTTTAGAAAATATGAAAAATTACGAGATCGAATCGGAGTGGAGGAGGCGCACGAGGGCGCGTCCCCATGTGGTGGCGCGGGCCCCACTCTGGCCGCGCCGCCATATGGGGACGGCTCCTCGGAGTCCCTCTCCCACTCAGGTTCGACCTGGTGCTTTCCTTTTGTCGTGAATTTTTTTGTTATATAATCCCCCGGATCCCCCGAGGTCCGTATATCGTCTTCTCGTCGTGTTTTGTTTCGAGCTGTTTTCTGCCAGGATCTGTTTTTGATCTAGAAGCACCATGGTCTCCAACAACAAGGGCAAGGGGCCTTCGGAGGAAGATATTCAAGATCCCGAGTTGAAAGAGGAAGTCAAGAATGAAGATGAAGGAGAAGTGGAGGAAGACCCGCGTGTATACCCGCGCGCCACCGTCGCAAGCATCCGGGTGGTGGAAAATTCGCTCAACCTCAAGAGAAGCGCACGGATTAGCACCGGAGGAAAAGTTCCACGTCGCTTCCTAGCTCCAAGGACATCTTCTCCAGGCATCAATAACCCCTTCCATACTCTAATTCATACGAGTCAAATTGAAAGGATTCCTGTGGCAGAATTGCCTAGTAGTTGGGATATGGATCGTTCTAACAATGCAGGAAGGATGAAACCTGAAGCTGAGGAGTGGGGAAACAACTCTAAGAGTTGGGACTCACGGTCTGACATACTCATTAACCGCGTCGAGCAAAACTCGGAGCTGATCCGCAACCTCACCTACGAGATTGATGAGCTAAAGGAGCTTGTTAAGAAGCTTATCAAGAATTCACCACCATCACCGAAGGAGTAATTCATCATTGGTATTGGCACCTCCTTGGCTTGTTCCAATCTTGCGGGGAGTGCCGCGGTATCACATCATCACTATCTTTTACCTTTTTACTGTCAAGTAGTGTCATATCATGAGTAGGGAAGTTATCATATAAGATGGTTTGCAGTGTGGAAGTATCTCTTTTTTAGTTGGTTATCTATGTATCCCTTGGTGTGAGTTATCGTTATGGAATATTAATGAGAAGTTTTATCATTTACTTTTTGCACACCTTATTTTAGTTTGTAATTTATGTTATATGATTGATCTTGTTGTTAGTATTGGTATCACTTTGGGAGCATCAAGTAAATTTATTTGGTTTTGGCAAACTTAGCATTGGTCAATAGCAAAGGCTTAAGTAGAAAAGAGGGAAGTACATGTAGATATATTATTTCATTATCTTTCTTTCTTGTTAGCTAATGAGCTTAGTATTCTGAAGTTAAAATTGTTTGTGCTTACAAGGAAGATGCATGATTGTTTCCATCACATGTATATTTGTTTGTTTCCCTCAACTCTTATGCTTGCTAACAAACCTTGCTAGCCAAAGACCTGTACTGAGAGGGAATGCTTCTCGTGCATCCAAAACTTTAAACCAAACCCATGCCATTTGTGTCCACCATAACTACCTATTATGTGGTATTTTGCGCCACTCTAAGTAAATATTTCATGTGCTACCTTTAAACAATCCAAAAGCTATTATCTCTTATTTGTGTCAATGTTTTATAGCTCATGAGGAAGTATGTGGTGTTTTATCTTTCAATCTTGTTGGACGGACTTTCACCAATGGACTAGTGGCATATACATCCGCTTATCCAATAAATTTGCAAAAAGAGCTGGCAACGGGGTGCCCAGCCCCAATTAATAACTTTCATTAGTAATTCTCTTCACATGTTTTGCCCTGATTTATCAGTAAGCAACTTAATTTTGCAATAGACACTCCTCCATGGTATGTGAAATGTTGGAAGGCACCCGAGGATTCGGTTAGCCATGGCTTGTGAAAGCAAAGGTTGGGAGGAGTGTCATCCATAAATAAAACTAAAGTACATGTGTAAACAAAAGAGAAGAGGGATGATCTACCTTGCCGGTAGAGATAACGTCCTTCATGGGAGCCGCTCTTTGAAAGTCTGTTTGACAAGGGGGTTAGAGTGCCCACTACCATTCGTTGACAACAACAAACACCTCTCAAAACCTTATTTTTTATGCTCTCTATATGATTTCAAAACTTAAAAAGCTCTAGCACATGATTTAATCCCTGCTTCCCTCTGCGAAGGGCCTATCTTTTACTTTTATGTTGAGTCAGTAAACCTATTTCCCTCTATCTTAAGCAAGAAATTGAGTTGTTGTGATCCAACCATTTATATTTTGATCTATTTAATCATGTCTTTTATTCTTCCCTGTTTAGTACAAATTTTATCTGAATGAATATGACTTTGAATGTTATCACTAATTATGAGAAGATTGTTATGATTGAGCATGTAAGTTCTACCATATAAGCTCTAATATAAAGACTCTGCTCGAAAGATAAGTACAATCTGTTAATTGTGCTTTGACCAAGAACGAAGTTTTCCATCACCAATTATGATTTCCTATGCACCTTTATTTGTGATTTCCCTTTACTTGTTTCAAGTTGGGTTATATGAGGAAGTTGTTTACTAGAATGTCTTGTGTGAATTAATAAATGTGATGCTTCTTGTCCGTATTTTATTTATCGACTCTTCACTCCATAAACATGTGGTCTTGTTTACTGAGTTCAGTTTCGCTTGGGGACAAGAGAGGTCTAAGCTTGGGGGGATTTAATACGTCCATTTTGCATCACTATTTTATATTATAATTTACTGTTATTCATTGATATATTTCATATTTAGAGATGATACTTATGTTATTTCACCTATTTTGCATGTTTCGTGATTATTGGAGAATTACTCACCGGAGTCAGGATTCTGCTGGAAAAAGCACCGTCAGGATACAATATTTCTGAAGATCAACAATTGACGGAAAATATACCGAAGCTCCTATTTTTCCAAATGACGGAGCCAGCCAGAAGGGGAGGCCGAGGAGGGCCGCCATGGGCCCTCCCCATAGGCTGGCGCGGCCATCAAGGCCGGCTCGCCGCCACGTGGGGAGGGGGCCCACGACCCCCTCGGCCATCGCCCTTTCGAGTACTTCATCTCCCAGAAACCCTAAGGTGCGGGGAGACATCGAGGATAGTCAGCGCTGCCTCCTCGAGGCGGAAAACACCAAAGAGAAAAGAGCTCTCCGGCAGGGCAGAAATCTGCCGGGGAAATTCCCTCCCGAAGGGGGGAAATCGTCGCCATCGTCACCGTCATCGAGCTGGAATTCGTTGGGATCATCATCATCATCTCCACCACCGACACCGTCATCTCCACCGCTGCACCTCGTCTTCGCTGTAACATCTAGGGTTGAATCTTGAGTATTTCATAGGGGAAACTCTCCCGATGTTAATTACTCTTTGTTATTGATGCTATTGAGTGAAACCGTTGAATCAAGGTTTATGTTCAGATTGTTATCCATCATCATATCACCTCTGATCATGTTCCATATGATGTCTTGTGAGTAGTTCGTTTAGTTCTTGAGGACATGGGTGAATTCTAAATGTTAGTAGTGAACTATGTTGAGTAATATTTAATGGTTTCGTATTTAAGTTGTGGTGTTATTCTTCTAGTGGTGTCATGTGAACATCGACTACATGATACTTCACCTTTATGGGCCTAGGGGATTGCATCTTGTATTCGTTTGCTAATTGTAGGGTTGCCGGAGTGACAGCAACCTAAACCCCCGTTGGTATATCGATGCACAAGGGATAGCAGGATCTCAGAGTTCAAGGCTATGGTTAGATTTATCTTAATTACTTTCTTGTATTTGCGGATGCTTGCAAGGGGTTTAATCACAAGTATGTATTAGTCCTAGGAAGGGCGGTGCATTAGCATAGGTTCACCCACACAACACTTATCAAAACAATGAAGATTAATCAACTATATGAAGCGAAAGCACTAGACTAAATTCCCGTGTGTCCTCAAGAACGTTTGGTCATCATAAGTAAACAAACCGGCTTGTCCTTTGTTCTAAAAAGGATTGGGCCACTTGCTGCAATTATTATTCTCGCACTTTACTTACTTGTATTTTATTTATCTGCTATATCAAAACCTCCTGAAAACTTGTCTGTGAGCATTTACAGTGAATCCTTCATCGAAACTGCTTGTCAACACCTTCTGCTCCTCGTTAGGTTCGACACTCTTACTTATCAAAAGTACTACGATACACCCCCTATACTTGTGGGTCATCAGTGTGTTTGAAGCAGCAATTCAATGACAAAGGAATGAATCTCATCAACGTTACCTACTTTGACGGCAACGGTCTCACAGTAGATGCGAAGCATGATATCATAGACGGGTTGAAGACCGGAAGTGAACCCAAGCTTGCATTTACCAGGCATATAGAGTGGCTCAAGAACATCCTTGGTGCTTGCATTAGAGTCCTCATGAAACCGCCAACCACTATCATGGTCATCTTCACAATTTTCCGGAATAGGATAGCCAAGAATCTGTCCAAAAAGTTGCTCCAAGTGGTAGTGAGGACCTCATCCCGAGTCATCCAAGTAATGGAGCGAGCCTTATCTTCATGAAAATAGACCGTGGCAAAGAACTCAGTCACAAGGTAAGGATCATAGTTGCATTTGAGAGACATAATGGGAAGCAAACCAAACTCCTCGCAAATCCCAAGTGCTTCATGAAAGTATGCATCCTTCTTCAAATGGTCAATGTTGACATACCATTGATATACCACCTTTACCTTGGGAGGATAGACTTCATGGAAAATGCGCTCTTGAACCTCGGTGTAGAAGTGGCGGTTGCGGGTGCGAGAAGACCGAGGCCCCAAATAGGGGTTAGAGGTGAGAATATCCATGTATGCATGAAGGCGGACATTGCCATAAGACTCAATAGCCTTCTTCCCTTTCTTTTTATTTTCCAAGGAAGCACCACGAGTAGTAGTGGCATGGGGTAACACTTCATCTTGTTCAACAATCTCATCCTCAACGGTCGGAACCCCTCGCCTCTTCCGTGGTCTCGCTGAACGAGAGCCACTAGCACGTGTGAAATAGACGGACATAGTCGAGGAACATATTGGATAAGTTCACAAGCTCATCTCTATGAAAAACAAAAATGTCTTTGACCCAAAACACACATGCATGATGGTAAAAAAAATTGGCCACACATTAGAGGTAAAAAGGTGCTACATACTAGAGGTTAATGGTGCTACATACTAGAGGACATAGATCAACAATAGATACAACCTCTTAGTGCAAGATTTAGCCAAAAATCTAAGCATGTAGAACCTAAAACCAACACATATGTGAGCCAAAAATACGGCCAAAATACGCGGGGAGAGGAGCCAATACCGGAGGCCATGGAGGAGGGGAGGTAGGGGAAGGCTCCCACGGAGCCGATCCGGCCGGAGAGCCGGCGGCGGCGTGGCGCCTGGGCGTGCGTCGTGTGTGTTGTGCGTGCATGGGGGATTGGGGCGCTGTGGTGTGTCGACTATGTGCGTGTGTGCTGGGGGCGTGGGGAAGCAGTACCGGCCCGAGGCCGGCGGTAGTACCGACCTGGTCAGGCCCGGGTCGGCATGCCCCCTGTTTTTTTTAACTTGGGCTTTTTTTTGTTAAAAAACACTTTTGGTTTTAGAAAGACACCCTTTTTAATATAAACACAATTTGATCAAAGATAAACATGAGTTTGGATATGCCATTTTTGAAACGAGCTTGTGCAAGATATAGAAAGTTTTAGAGGTGTGAGAATGGCTTAGGATGGACACTAAGAGAGGTATGGTACTATGAACTCAAGTTTGCAAAGATCAAATCAAGAAATAGCCAAACATTGAGCCAATTCCCATAAGAACATGAAAGGCCAAAAAGGAGCAACCTATTATGATCCAATTAAGAACAACTCTTCAGAAGAAGAGGTCAGTGGCCTAGGCCACCATATATGAGTGATAAGGTATGGCACCGCGAAGATATATCTTGGGCCCAAAACCAATACTCATCATTGAAGCTCACATATCATTAATTGATATAAAGAGAATGATTTTTCTTAATGTTGGCATGATGGGGGGAGGGATAGCTCAATAATTTAAACTGCACTCCCACTATTTCCATGCCCACACCTAAACCAAATAGAAGTTGAAGAATAGGTATGTATGCAAAGTGTTCAAGCCTACTTGAATCTATGATATTTAGCTCATTCCTCAAGTAACAAAATCTTGCTTCATCAAGAGGCTTCGTGAATATATCCGCAAGTTGGTCATGGGTACCAATGAATGACAACTCAATATCACCCCGGGAGACATGATCTCGAATGAAGTGATTCCGAATCTCAATATGCTTCGTTCTTGTGTGTTGTACGGGGTTGTATGCGATCTTGATGGCACTTTGGTTGTCACATAAAAGAGGCACTTTGTCACAAGTGACACCGTAATCCTTTAAAGTTTGCCTCATCCATAAGAGTTGTGTGCATCCACTAGCGGCCGCCACGTACTCGGATTCGGCGGTAGAGAGAGCTATACAATTTTTCTTCTTAGAAGACCAACACACCAAGGACCTACCAAGAAATTGGCATGCCCCGAAGGATGATTTCCTATCATCCTTATCTCCCGCCCAATCCGAGTCCGTATAGCCAACAAGTGAGAATCCATAACCCTTTGGGTACCATAATCCAAGTCTTGGGAAATGAACCAAATATCTAAAGATTCTTTTGACCGCCACAAGTTGCTTTCTTTAGGAGCGGCTTGATACCTTGCACATAAACCTACACTCAACACAATATCCGGTCTAGATGCGCAAAGGTAAAGCAAGGAGCCTATCATGGAGCGATATACCTTTGGATCCACGTCCTTACCACCGGGATCAAGTGCAAGATGGCAATTGGTAGCCATTGGGGTCTTTGCACCATTCAATTCCTTCATATTGAATCTCTTCAGCATGTCTTGAATGTACTTGGCTTGGCAAATGAATGTTCCTTCTCTCAATTGCTTGATCTCAAATCCAAGAAAGAACCTCAATTCACCCATCATGAACATCTCAAACTTGTTGGTCATAAGATTTGAAAATTCTTCATTAAAAGCTTTATTAGTAGAGCCAAAGATAATATCATCAACATATATTTGGAAAATGAAAAGCTCCCCATCAACCCTCTTAGTAAAAAGAGTGGGGTCGATTAGCCCGAGTTGAAATCCACGGTCTAGTAACAACTCTTTAAGGTGCTCATACCACACACGTGGGGCTTGTTTAAGGCCATAGAGTGCCTTGTCGAGTTGATACACATGGTTAGGGAACTCGGGATCCTCGAACCCGGGAGGTTGCTTAACAAAGACCAACTCTTTTAGAGGTCCATTAAGAAAGGCACTTTTAACATCCATTTGTAGCAATTTAAAGTTATGGTGAGAAGCATATGAAAGAAGGATACGGATGGACTCAAGGCGAGCCACGGGAGCATAGGTTTCACCGAAGTCAATGGCTTCCACTTGAGAGAAACCTTGAGCCACAAATCTTGCCTTGTTCCGAATGACAATGCCATGTTCATCTTGCTTGTTCTTGAATATCCACTTCGTGCCAATAACATTGCGACAATCCTTGGGCTTCTCTACTAATCTCCATACTTTGTTGCGCTTGAAGTTATTGAGTTCTTCATGCATAGCATCCAACCAATCTGGATCTTCAAGTGCATCATAGACTTTCTTTGGTTCCACCATGGAGATGTAAGCTTGGTGATCACTAAAGTTGGCTAGTTGTCTCCGGGTGGTCATTTGCTTCCTTAAGTCACCAACAACTTTGTCAATAGTGTGACCTCGAAGTTCCAAAGTTCTTCCAACTCTTATTTTGTGACGGGCTTCAATGTCTTCAAAAGAGCTTTGAGACATCACTTTGTCTTCTTGACTATTTTGATCCCCGTCTTGACCATCAATGTGAGCTTGCTCAATTGCTTGAGTTTGCTCTTCATCATGAGGTTGATCTTGGACATCACTTGGGTTTGCACCATCATCATTGGGTTGTTCTTGATCAACACTTGGTGCTTCTCCATCAAACTCATTAGGTTGATCTTGTCCTTGATCTTGCTCATGAGAGGGAGGGTCTTGAGCTTGTTCTTCGGTTGGTGTAACATTGTCCACAAGATCCGGAGCTTGTTGAGCTTATGAGGATGAGGGCTCCACTTGAGTAGAGCATAGTCCTTCCCAAGGCGCCACACCGTGTCCCTCAATGGGGAGGTGAAATCCTGTCCCCATTCTTACTATGGCGTCTTGAGGTATTTCATCATCTGCACAAACATCAACTTGCCCCACTTGGGAGCCATCATTTTCTTCGAATTTCACACTACAAGATTCAATGACAATAGCCGAGACTTTGTCAAAGATTCTATAAGTGTGAGATTCAGCACCGTAACCAACAAAAATGCCCTCCAAAGCTTTAGGTGCAAATTTAGACAAACGAATTCCTTTGATTTTATAGAAACACTTACAACCAAATACTCGGAAGTAGGAGATATTGGGCTTGTTTCCGGTGAGGATTTCATAAGGAGTCTTGTTCAAGCCCTTGCGGAGATAAAGCTGGTTAGAAGAATGACATGCGGCGGAGATGGCTTCGGCCCAAAAGTCATATCGGGATTTATACTCTGCCAACATAGACCTTGCCATATCCATGAGAGTCCGGTTCTTCCTCTCCGCAACACCATTTTGTTGAGGGGTGTATGCAGCGGAATATTGATGTCTTATCCCCTCATCACTAAGGAAGTCATTGAGTGTGTAGTTCTTGAACTCGGAGCCGTTGTTACTTCTAATTGACAATATAGTGAGGTTGTGTTGACGTTGCACTTCGGTGACAAAGTCGATGAAGATTTGTTGAGTCTCATCCTTCTTCTTGAGAAAGAAAACCCAAGTATATCTTGAATAATCATCAACAATAACCAAACAATGTTTCTTCGCACCAAGACTTGCATGAGTAGTTGGACCAAAAAGGTCCACATGAAGGAGCTCCAATATCCTCTTGGAAGAGATGATGGTCTTGCTTGGATGCGGAGAATCATGCATTTTACCTTCAACACAAGCCCTACAAACACGATCTTTGGCAAAACAAACATTGTCCTTTAGTCCCACAATATGGTTTCCCTTGTGGAGACTTTGCAAAGTCCTCATGTTGACATGGGCCAAGCGGCGATGCCACAACCAACCCACGTCCGCCTTTCCGAATAAGCACATCACATTTGTAGTGGTTTTCCCCGAAAATTCAACCACATACAAATTGTTTTCGACGTACCCAACGAAAGCGACTTTTAGAGTCTTGCTCCACAAGAGAACCACAATATCAATATCAATGAAGACGGCGAAACCCATCTTTCCTAGGGCATAAACGGATAATAAATTGTAACCAAGAGTCTTGACAAGCATGACGTCCACAAGAGTAATGTTGTGTGCAACCACAACCTTGCCAAGACCCAATACCTCGGATTTGGAGTTGTCGCTGAATGTAACGGTCCACAAATCCAAGTTAGGCCTCAACTCCGTAACGAGGTCCTTGCCGCCGGTCATATGACTTGTGCAACCACTATCAAGCACCCATTTTGATCCTCCGGCGGCATAGTCCTACATAAGATCAAGTCTTTGTTTTAGGTCCCCATTTCGCAATGGGTCCTCTTTTGTTAGTAACAAGGGTCTTAGGAACCCTAATAGACCACGCAATATAACCATCATATGGACCAACATATTTAGCATAGACATCTCCATAGTAATCACGGAATAGCACATAATGAGGGTTATATTTTCCCGCAAAATTATTATGAGTGGTATTGTCCCTAGTGACATCACCACCCATAACATTTTTCTCCTTTGATTGTGCGGGCTTGGCCTTCTTGTTCTTGTTAGTGTTTAGCCCATATCCAATCCCCTCCTTCCCATTGTTTGATCTTTGATTGCTCAAAAGATCATCCAAATTTTTCTCACCTTGGGGAGGAAATGACTTAGCAAACTTGGCCTTCAACCTACTGTTCTCCTTAATAACATTCACATGATCACAAGTAGAAGTAGAGGAACTAGGCATATCATTTTTAGTTAATTGAATTTGAAGTTGCTCATGTGACTTGGTAAGTGTAGAGAATTCACTTTCCAAGGCCTTGTGAGTCTTTTCAAGTTTCTCTAACTCCTTAGTTAGTTTAGCATGACCAACACCAAATTCAAATTTTTCCTTTTTAATCACATTAGATAAGGCAATAGCATGATCACGCTCTTTAGTGAGGTTGGATAAAGTTTCACTGTGAATTTCCTCAATGGAAGACAACTTTTCCTCTAAAGCTTCTCTAAGCTCTTGTTCTTCCCCAAGAGCTTGAGATAACGCACCAATCTCATCGGCATTTTCCCTCTCAAATCTCTCCTTGAGATCAAGGAGATCATTGGCATGTGCAAGCCTATCCAAGATAACTTGGACATGCTTTTTGGGTTCACCTTGCAAGTTAGAGATAAATCCATCCAAGCTAATAATTTCTCTCTTTATCTTGAGACTCTCAAGATCACATTCCGGAACAATAGTCTTGGAGGTGGGTTTGGATGAGGTAGTTACCTCGGAGGTCTTGGCCATGAGGCACTTGTTGAGGTTGAATGAGAGGTCCTCATTGGGAGATTTGAAGAGAGATGTCATAGGGGTAGAGGCACTAGAGGCCTTTTCACTTAATGTGTCTTCATGAGCATCTTCTTCATCTCCGGAAGTGAGAGCATGAGAGGCCTTGACCATGAGACATCTTGCATTGTTGGAGGAGTCCTCATTGGGAGATTCAAAGATAGATGATGAAGGTGTGGAGGTGATAGCAATAGCGGCCACTTCACTTCTTGAGTCATCTTTGTCATCGTCTTCTTCTTCTCCGGAAGAATACTCCTCTCGGGCAATCAACACATACTTCGATGGCTTCTTGCAAATGTCATAGCCACTCTTCTTGACAAAGGGCTTCTTGCATGGAGCCTTTGACTTGTCCTTGAGAATGAGCTTTCCACCATGATCTTCTCTATTCTCATATGGGCAATCGGCAATGAAGTGATCTTGATTGCCACAATTGTAGCAAGTTCTAGATCTTGGGCCCTTAGCATCTCCTCTTTGGTTTCCCTTTAACTTGTACTTGGAAGGGTCTCTCCAAAAGGATTTAGTGAGAAGAGCAATGTGACCATGTAGATCACGTTTGAGTTCTTCGGAGTGCCCTTCATATTTAGTTTCCCTCAATTCTTCTTCATCCTCAACACACACATGTGCCTTCAATGCTAAGTTTTCACTTGTCTTCATCCCAATGGCCCGAGCACGACTATCAACGGCAATCTTTGACTCAACTTTGAAAGCATCCATTTCTTGCATGACATCATTGGAGGTCATTTGCTCAAAGTTGTGCTTGTTCTTGAGAATCCTTAGATCGGCCGGTTCAAAGGGCAATAGAGCATTGATTTACTTCCTCTTGATCCAATCATCATCAACATAGGTGGCACCAAGGTCTCGAAAGGATATAGGAAGAGCCTTGAGACGGCAGTACATATCCTGATGATGTTAACCATCTTCCATGTAGAAACCTTCGGCTTTATTGCTAACCTCTTGGAACATATTTTGCCTCATGCTAGCTTGAGCTTCCAAGAAATACTTCGGCGAGAATATCCCAAGCATCCTTGGCGGTTGTTGCTTTCTCGATGTAGGGTCTATCATCCTCACTAACGGCTTGTTGAATCATATATAAGGAGGTGGCGTTGAGTTGGCAATCAACCACTTCCCTACGAGACAAGCCATTAGGATTGTGAGGCTTGTATCCTTCAACAACAATTCTCCATAGTTCAATAGATGAGGAATTTAAATAAGACTTCATCTTGGTTTGCCACAAAGAAAAAGCATTAGGATTAGGTGACGGTG
>NC_061513.1:201949828-201967115 GCF_022539505.1 Lolium rigidum
TTACCAAGGAAAACTTCTTTGGTAGATATGAGCGCTTTTGATATGAATAGCGCCCAGCATGGATGTCATCTTTATTGTGTTGATAATTTCCACGCAAATACTTATATACAAAATATTGTAAAAGATGAAACTTTACCAAAATATGACATGACTAATATGTGTTTTGTTCTTATTAATGAAGAGGAGGAATCCTCCAAAGTTTCTTCCATTATTTCTAACAATAAACCAGGGTATGTGGAGAAGCTTCCTTTAAAGCCTCTCCCTCTTAAAGAGGGGAAGTAGAAGAAGAAGAGGAGGAGTAAAAGGGGAGAGGAAACAGTATATATATTCCCCTAAACATGTTGCTCCTATTATAGTTTTTGTTGATGAGTCTGAACACGATGATGATTCTATGCCTGTTACCTATAGTAGTGATCATGATTGGGAAAAGCATACTACTTTTGATATTGAAAATCTCTTGGGTACTAATTCTGAAAATGATGATATTAATAATTGTTGTACTATTAGTACTATCCATGTTCCTTCCAATGATGATATGTTTATAAATGAATACACTTTGGAAGATAACTATTCTATTGCTTATGATGATACTATACCTCCAATATATGATAATTACAATGATGAATATGATATTTTCAGTCCACCTACTATTGAGGAGAAAATTAATTAGATTACAATATGCCTCCTATATTTGATGATTATGGTGATGAGAATAATAATGATAGCTATTTTGTTGAATTTTCTCCCACTACAATTAATAAGAATGACTATGCTTACGTGGGGAGTAATAATTATTTTATGCATGTGGCTCATGATAAGAATGTTTTATGTGATAGTTTTATTAATAATGCTACTGAAAGTTATTATGAGAGAGGGAAACATGGTTTTATGTATCTCAACAATATTAAGTTTCTCCTCTTTATGTTGAAAATTTTGAAGTTGCACTTGTTTTGCTTTCCTATGCTTGTTGCTTTGTGCTTCCATGACTTGTTTATTACAAGATTATTTTCATAGGAAGTGGGTTAGACTTAAATTTGTTTTATATTTGCTTCTTGATGCTCTCCTTTACTTCAATTCATATTTCTTATGTGAGCATCTTCTTAAACTACTGTTCCTAGCTGAAATGCTTTAAAGAAAATCACTCTTGGGAGATAACCCATGTTTTATTTCTGTAATTTTTCTTTTGTGCAGTATTGGAAGTTGTTACCTTTGTAAAAACTTCTCCTTCTCCTTTTTTATTTTGTTTTTGTGCCAAAAATAGCCACTAATAGGAAGAAGGTAAGATTTGGGAAGTTGCTCTCCCAAATAGATTTTGTGCTGCCACCAAAAAAAATATTACTCTCAGCCAGAACGTCGGATTGGTCTGAAACTTTTTGAGCACCTGCCCCAGGTTATTATATAACTTTAATTAGATTTGAACTTTTTGATTTGAGCAATAGAAGAGTTTATAAAAATCAATCTTTACCTACTGTTATGTTTTGACAGATTTCTGCCATTATTTGCATTTGCCTTTTAATCTTTTTTTTTGAGTTCTTTTGAGAGAAAGAGCTTTTAAAAGAAGTTGCTACAGTAGCTGATGTTCTAATGGATGTTTGAATTGTGTTGAAATTGAACCAAAGTGGATTTGTTATCTTGAATACACTAATGTTGCTAATGAAAACTGTGTTAAGTTTTGTATGAAGGAAGTTTTCACGTGTAGGAAGAGAAGAATGATGTGATGAGATGAAGGATGGATAAAAGCTCAAGCTTGGGGATGCCCATGTCACCCCAAGAAATATCCAAGAGGTACAATCGTCAAAGCTTGGGGATGCCCAAGGCATCCTCTTCTTCATCAACAAAAATATCAGGTCATCTTTCAAGATACTATATTTTTATTGCTTCATATACTATGTGTTGTTCTTCGAGCGTCTTTATTTTTGTTTTTGCTTTTGTTTTATTTTGTTTTGTTTGCTGTAATCAACTTGGTTGGATCCTAGCATTCTTGTGTGGGAGAGACACACGCTCCACTTTTTCATGTGAATACTCGTATTCTACACTTATACTTGTTGAGTATTCTTGTCTAGCTACTGCAATGCTTTTAGCTCCTGTTTTTCATGCATCTCTTGTTCAGAGCTTGTTAATTTTCTTTAGTTAGGTATGATTAGCTCTCTGGTCTTCATTGATAAATTATTATGAGAGTTGTTTCAAAAAAAGTTGATTGATGTTGGAGAAGAGTAAAATATTTCATGCTTGTAGTGGTGCAAAAGGAAGCTTGTTTAGACTGTGGCTTAGACTTTAACATGTCATGTTAGATATTATTTTAATTATATGATTAGTAGTTATTGTTGTAGAATGAATTGTCTCAAATATCTATGAGTGCTTAATGTGCCATGGAAATAATCTTGTGTTGTTTTAATCATACAAAAGCATAATATTGTGGTATTCTCCTTTAAATGTTTTATTTGAGTTGACTTGGCGCATGCTTACACCATGTTATGGCTACAAACCAGTCACCTCAAGCCTCTATGATAATTTATTTTTTTACTTGTAATATCACTTTATGCTTTGATTAATAATGTTTTGTCGATATGCATGATTATGGCCATTATTGCTCTCTTAGTTGGTCGCTCTCAGTCTCTTGCTAGCCTTCACCTGTACTGAGAGCTCTACTCGTGCATCCAACTCGCAAAAACCCAAAGTTTGACAAATGTGTCCACCATACCTACCTATATGTGGTATTTCACCGCCACTCCAAAGTAAATTGCTTGTGTGCTACCTTTAAAATTTTCAAAAGCTATTGCCTGTTTTGTGTTCCTGATTTAGCTCATGAGGAAGTGTTGGATGCTTTATTGTCTCTTTCATGTTTATTTGGCTTCACACATTGACTAGCATGCATAATGTTCTAGTCCCTAATATTGCAAAAAGAGCAGGCAAACAGGTGCCCAGCCCACTAAATATAAAATAAACAAATAATCAAATAAATCTTCTAACACTATAGGCTTGAGAAATCATGAACTTAGCATGTTCAAACAAAGGAGAAGAGGAACTTTATTGTTCTCTATATGGGATCCTCTCTTGAAGCCATTAAGCATGAAAGGATGATAAATCATTTGATGCCATTCGTTGATATAGACATACATACCTCTCAAAATTATATGTTAAATACATCTATTTTATTCAAATAAAAAGCTCTAGCACATGAATAATCTCTGCTTTCCTCTGTGAAGGGTCTTTCTTTTTTTACTTTTATGTTGAGTCTTCATCTTCTAACTTTATGCACCAATTAAGAGAATATAGTTGTCATTCTGAGTATAATGTGCATAGTCCCAAGATTTATTATTGATTGATTCATAATTATGTTATTTCTTGTTCTCAAATTATTTATATCTAGTCACCCTTTTGAACTTTAAAGGTGTCCTATGCATTTATGTTTTGCTATTTCATGAAGGACATGTTGAATACCACTTTGTTATGTTTTCTCTATGCTAAAAAAAACAGTTGCTTTCAGTGCACTATTATTCATGATCTTTTGTTTGAGTTACTTTTCATGTTGTAACATAGTTGCTAAGTTCTATTGTTAGAATTATATCTATCATGCCTATGTTTAGAGTAATTTGATCCCAGCTTACAATGCTTTTACAATAACTTGATCAAGATTGTGTTGGCTACATGTCACCTCAAAAATTATTTTTGTTATCATTTACCTACTCGAGGACGAGCATGAGTTAAGCTTGGGGATGCTGAAACATTTCAAACGTAACTGTAATTTTTGATACTCCATGCTTGTTTTACACCAATTGCTATATATTTTGTTTATACTTCGTGGCATTTTATGCATTTTTTGGAAGTAACCTATTAACAAGATGTCACAGTGCCAGTTCCTGTTTTCTGATGTTTTTGTATTTCAGAAAAGTTGTTATGGAAATATTCTCGTAATTAGACGAAACAAAACCCAAAGTTCCTATTTTTTCTGTCACGAAGACGGAGTCCAAAGGGGAGACGGAGAAGAGCCGGGAGGCGGCCACACCACCCCTAGGCGCGGCCCCTCCTGGCCGCGCCTAGGCATGGTATGCCCCCCCCCCGGGCGCCCACCAACATCGCCCCTTTGCCTATATATTGCTCCCGACACGGAAAGTTACGTAGCTCCGCCGCCATCTAAGACAAGTTTCGGGGGACAGAAATCTCTGTTCCGGCACCCTGCCGTGACGGGGAATTGCCCCCGGAGCCATCTCCATCGACTCCGCCGCCATCTTCATCGTTGTTGCTGACTCCCATGATGAGGAGGGAGTATTTCTCCCCCGAGGCTGAGTGCTTTACCGGTAGCTATGTGGTTTATCCCTCTCTTCCATGGTGTGATCTTTATGTGATCATGAGCTTTGTAATCTAGTTGAATAATTAGATGTTACTATTCATCTATTATACTACTCAAGTGGTTTTATTAATGTGATCTCCGGAGACACCTTGTCCCACGGTATGAAGGTGACAGTGTGCGCACCGTGTGTGGCTCTTAGGCTAAAGATTACAGAAATACTTATCACAAGTTATAATTTCTGCTGGATGTCTCTATGAAATTGTGGGTTTTGTTAGTACTATCTTTGGATGCTCAAAGTGACAGAGTGGGGTGTCCCTAGGTTTAGAATGCGAACTTTAATGTGTGGTTTTGCAGCCCTACGCGGTGAATTGATATTTGTTATTCAACCGGAGAGTGGTTCAGAGTAGCATAGTGAAGAGAAGATATTTATGTATTCAATAGCTAAATGCCCGTGCGTTGCCACGGGAGAAAAACATATAACTTATAAAACTATTAATCTAGTTAGTATTTCTTTCGTTATTGTAGATATCTTCTTTTATTTTAGATTGTCTATCAACTAGTTGCAAAGCCAATATGTTTTTTTAACTTTCAACCATCAACATCCTATTTACATTATTGCTGGTTGTTGCGACCATGCTTGACTTTTTGTTCAACCTAGGAAAATAAATATATACATCACACATGTAGAATATGAGTTGCATGTAGTTTGTGATTATATTACAAATCCTGGGATATTTTCACATCTCGTCCTCCACTCGTATCTTGCTAGGATACACATTGTTTCTCATCATTCCATCCTCTTGATGAAACCTCCCCCTCCAATATATCTGTTGCACTCCATGATCATTCAGACTTCACTTGGAGTCAATTCATCAATATGTCACCCTTCATTCTCTCTCCCTGCCACACAACCACACATGGTGGAAATCTCTCTAGCCTTAATTCATTCACCGGCATATCCTTACATAAGCAAATTTGTTTCCCCTTTTCTACAAGTGTTGCTCTATGAATGGCGGCAACATCGCGTACCTGTCCTTCGCTGACAACACATACTGTAGCAGTGCAGCCTCAGCATTGTGCTCCCCTAAAAGCTCATTCCTTATACCCTCAGAAGGAATAGTGTGTACAACACTTCATCATGAGTAATTAGTTGATATGGTTTGCAGAACCGGAACTAAAAAGAATTAAAAGAGCTCTGAGATAGAAATCTAAGAAGAATTTTGACTGTAGCATTTCATCGAACATATGACTGACCAAATCTAGGAGCGCTTAGCATCAATTCACATGCACAGCTGCACAGGTGCCCATGATATCGAGGAGCAGCTTGAGATCGTTGCAGGAGACACCGGTGTCGTCCACCTCGGCACCCACCGGAGACGATGTTCGCGCCAGTTGTGGCCTGCATCGTCTGCCTCAAGGTCTCCTTCCCAAGCACTCCCCCGGTCAGTGGCGTCGGCGGAAAAGCCCTCGGCTCGTCTGCATCAACAACGAAGCAAGGGAATTTCCGGAACTCCGTCGGGGCAGCGAGCTGCTCGAGTCGGATAATGCAAGAAGATCGGGATAGGGCCAAACCAGGAGGCGGCGGCGGCTCGGCCGCAGGAAAGACCGAATCGCTGGCCGAACATCGATGGACGGCAGCGTGATGGGGCACGAAGCTCTGTTTCGCTTCCTTCGGTGGAAGATGCGGGCGACATCAGGGCGTGGACCGTGGGGGCACGCGAGGAATATCGTGTTGGTACGTGATTTGGGGAGGGATCAAAAATCCGATGGACGAGCGACGAAGCAAAACGACGGACCGCGGTATAGATTGACGACGGAACACTCTCCCCTTTTTTAAGTAGTAGAGATTATGATATCATTGTTGAGAGTGTCCACTAGTGAAAGTATGATCTGTTGGCCTTGTTTCTAAGCATTAAAACACCGTTTACAACCAGTTCTGCTACATATTTGCTTGCTGCCATTTTTATTTCAGATGGCAATTACCACTTATAATGATCCATATTACTTGTATTTCACTATCTCTTCGCCGAACTAGTGCATCTATACACCTGACAAGTTTATTGGGTGTGTTGGGGACACAAGAGACTTCTTGTATCTTAATTGCAAGGTTGCTTGAGAGGGATATCTTTGATCTCTACCTCACTGAGTTTGATAAACCTTGGGTGATTCACTTAAGGGAAACTTGCTGCTGTTTTACAAACCTCTGCACTTGGAGGCCCTACACTGTCTACAAGAATAGAAGCGTGCGTAGACATCAATTTGCTCTTGACCTGAAGAGGGTTGTGGCTTCTTGCTTGCGCAGCCATCGGGGAGCTCGACGAGATTGTCGGCCTTGGCTGACCGCTTGGTCGCGGCTCACACCTCGAAGATGAACTGCTTTCTCCTTGCGGATCCGCATGTGTGCTCGACGAGATTTTCATCAATGGGAAATGCCGCCGCGGCCTCCTTGTAAACATGTTCGATAGAGAGGCGGGTGTTCGCCTCATCGCAGCGGATGGTGATGGTTCCTCCTGAACTTGGGATCTTCACAGTGTTATAGGCGTGGTGTGCGACCACCATGAATTTGGCCAGCGCGGGGTAGCCAAGAATCATGTCGTATGGCTGGCCGATGTGCGCGACGTTGAAGGTGATGTACTCCGTGTGGTATTTCTCGCGAGTACCGAAGGTGACGGGGAGGAGAACCTATCCCGGGGGTGTGGTGGCCCTGCCACTCACGCCGAAGAAGAGCCTCGTGGGCATTAGGCGCTCGAGCGGCAACTGTATCTTCTCGTAGGTGTCGATGGAGATGATGGTGAGACCAGTGTCTCCATCGATTATTGTTTCCTTGATCGTGATTTTTTTTTGATGGTGCGGACCCAGGAATTTATTGGAGCCTGGGCACGCGACAAGGCCACTAAATTTTCTGTCAAACATATACAAGCATCCCATGGAGAAAATCATGTTTTCACAATAGTTTTAATGCAGAAACATATATACAATACATTACACATTTAAAACGGAGGTCCCGCCTCAGCAAACGTGCCCCATCAAGCCACCGATTGTGCCCCTGATCAGATGCGTTTTTTCTCTCTATAATCGATCTCGTCCAGGAGGCCAGCAACAGTGAAGCGCGGGCACGCGCCCGGGCTGCAGGGGTGCTACGTCCGCCTATGCATGCATGCCAATGGTATGATACCCACGAACTTGGTGTTCTTGGGGTGGTCATCGTGATCGAAGGAGATCCGGTGATTCGGCCACTTGAGCTTTGGAGCCTCCGCTCCTAGAGCCGCAACGACAATTTCGCGGGATATTTGCTTGAAGTGACGATTTGAGGGGCGCTTGAGTTCTACCGAGATACATCCAACGAACCCCATGGGCTCCTGATTGCCTCTGCCATGATCCTCGGTGAGATGGTTGTCGGCCTGAGGAGGAGGTTGCTGCTGATGAGTGTCTTCACCTCGCGGAGGGTAGTTGTTCCCCCCACGGCTGTAACTGCGGCCGCCTCCACGGCCACCTCCGCAGCTGTTGCCACGGTTGTTTCCTCGTCTCTCGGCGGCCCGGTGCTCCTTGTTGAGTTTCTTGAGCTTGTAGTAGTCTTCAGTGTTGTGGGTGTCCCTCTTTGGAAACATGCAGTAGGTACGACTGAAAAGTGCATTTTACAATATATTTTAGTCATGTAAAATGTGCTACTTGCCAGTCTTATCATCTTCCATCTAGTTCTAAATATTCTATTGATGCATGATTACGAGTTCTCTTTTATTTTCAGCGAGTGTTACACAATTGTTACTTTTATTAATTTTTCCTGTATTTTATATGTGTGTAGGTGCAAGGTGCAATTATGGATGAAGCAATGAAATGGAGTAGCTGCAGCCACAAGACTTAGGCATTTGAAGAGTGAAAAAAGTGAAATTTTCCATAATCACAAAAAATGCAAATCCAAGACCATGCTGTCATGGCCCTCGTTCAACGAGCCAAAGAACACCAAAATTGAAGTCCGTATGAGAAAACGATGGCCATTTTACTGCAGAAATCGGGAGGGTTTTAACATCACCCATGCGAGCACAGAGTTCGTATAAAAAATAATGGTGTCCTGTAGCAAATTTCTCCATAAAAAAAAAGGTAGTTGTTGCGGGATCAAACTTGCAACCTCCTATTATCCGGCAAGCATGCACGACAGCATGATAAGACCAATTGGCCTAAAGTACCGGCCATCTAAAGGGATAATTTAGAAATTATGGGCCCTCAAAAGTTTGGGGCCTTATGTGGCCGCACGGGCTGCACTCCCATGGGCCTGGGCCTGGAAGAAAGGGCTAGATTATTTAATTTATAATTAGTAGATGTTAGTGGTAGAAGCAACAATTCCTGAGAACCCGCCACCTCAATAAGTCCTCCTATGTCTTTACTTATTCCTGTAAACATCTCTGAGGAATAAAAGCTAAGCGTGTTTTGCCCTTCAAAAAAAAAATCACTGAGAACCCTTTTATTATACCGCTTCACTCCACATTCACCTTAGCATTTACTTTCAGCTTTAATTACTTTATTTTGGTTAATTCTTTTATGAGGGAGTTTGTATATCGGACGGAGGGAGGGAAATTTGACGAGCACAAAAGCTTATACCTTTAAATCGGGGAGTAATTCCGGTGGATAAAATGTCATAAAGTCCAAGCCGAAAAAAGGACACATTATCTCAGCACATGATAGTAGAATAATTTAAACTGTTAGACTGTCACTTGTACAGTAAAAATTCTGTTAGGCTAGTCATAGTGGAGAGTAACATAAAATAGCAACATGCACATGTTAGAGCAAGTTCAATAGCAATTGCTGGTTATAAGCCAAGTGCCATGTTATCTGTAGCTAACATAGAGCCAACATTTATAATAGTGAGCCATAAATATGTACTATTTTATCAATGTATGACCCATATTTTACTCTCACAAAGTGTACATGATAGCGTGCTAGGGCTGATTCTTGCATGAGAGTCCACTCCTCTTCTCTCTCCTACTTTCTCTTCTAACTAAGCATGAGTACATTGTTTTAATTATTATATCCAGCTGACTAGGATATATTGTACTTGCTCCTACTAATCTACTCCATCCGTTCTCATTTAGTCTACATTCTATGAAAAATTAGACAAATTAATAGTGCAATTATTAGTACTACTTGAATTGGTAAACAACCAATCCAAACTACATTGAAAATAGTGGCATCCAATAGATAAAGGAGGAACACTTTGTTTTCCGTATTCTTATTGACTAAAATCTAGAATATAGAGTATTTCAAAATAAACATTAGACCTAGAATGCAGAGTATTTTAGAACGGAGGGAGTATGTTACTATTTTCATTGTGGGGAGTAATACATATGTGGTATCATGCAAATTCATATTTATTATGTTATAGACTCAACTTGTCTTGGAGTGTGTGATGTTATGATAACATAACTAGTTACCACCTCACTTGCCCTAAATTTTTTATCACCCCACTATCTTTCTTCATTTATTGTCATGTCATGTCACCACAATATGTTAGGTTATGTGATGTTAGAGCATCTCTACCGACACCCCCGATAGCATTTTGGGGGCCGACATCGAAAATGGGCTCACACCGGCGCGCCCCAAAAAGCGCCGACGCTTTTTTGAGCCCAATAGAAGCGCCGACAACCCCGTGACGGCCCCTTGGCGAAGGGCGCGAATCTGGCGCGCTGGCGCCTCGCGACACGAAATATTTTTGGGCATGGGAGCCGCCTGTAAGCCACACATCCCAAAAATATACATCTTTTCCACCACAACTCATTCTCCTCCGCCGCTCATTTCTCTCGCCCACCGCTCCATCTCCCATCCAGGCTCCACCCGAAAAACCCTCGCAGCCGCCATGCCGCCGATGAAGGCAGCGAAGGGGACGTCGAAGGCGCCTCCAAAGCCGCACAACGTGGCGCTGAAGGAGAAGCCGGCGAACATGTCGCAGGAGGTGTGGGAGGAGGAGGAATGCCGCTGCTCCATCTTGACGGCCGACCGCAAAAGGCGCCGCCTCGCCACTCTCGAAGCCGCGAAAGCGGGGGGCTGCTTTCGAAGTGTGCCTTAGCTTGGGCACCGGCCAACCCGAAGAGAGCCAGCAGCCCGCAGACCGCAACTTTGGAGGCGGGTTCTCGAGCTCACCCTCGTCGCCGGGGTACTACGCGGAGGGGCCGCCGCTCTCGTAGATGCATCTATCGCATATGGACGGCCACGCCCGCTACTTCCCCGAGTGCACCGATAGCGACATGACCTTCGACCCCAACGCTCCGTTCTCGTCGGATTCGGCGCCGAGGGGCAGCGGCGCCTTTCGCTTGGGTGTGGACCTAAACTCGTCGCCTGACCTGTGCCGCCCGGGAAGCACAGACGGCCACGTGGCAGATGACACCGGTCTCTCCCGCCACCTCTTCACCGACGAGAGCAGGATCGCCCACCAGGTGTTCGGTAGCGCGTCCAGCGTGTCCATGGGCGACGCCGACGTGAGTTTCCTTTCTTTTTATGTGTTATGTGCATTGTAGACACCGCCGGTGACTCAAAGTAGGTAACTTGTTGCGTAGATTTACGGTGGCGCCGAGATCCTCACCGGCTTCATACGTCATGGCCACGCCTACAAACCCCCCATCGACGAGTATGAAGAAGAGACCGACGAGGACGAAGGTGAGTGATGAGATTTGTAGCATAGAAAACAAAAAAATTCCTACCGCAAGAACAAAAACCAAGCCAAGATGCAATCTAGTAGATGGTAGCAATGAGGGGATCACGAGACTAACCCTTGAAGATTTCCAAAGCCTACGAGATTAGATCTCGTTGTTGCAGAAGATGATCACTTGCCGTAGAAGATCTTGACGGTGCCACAATCGGGCAGCACCTCCGTACTCGGTCACATGTTCGGTGTTGATGAAGACGACGTCCTTCTCCCCGTTCCAGCGGGCAGCGGAAGTAGTAGATCCTCCTCGGAATCCCGGCAGCACGACGACGTGGTGGCGGTGGTGGTGGAGAACTCCGGCAGGGCTTCACCTATGCGCTGCGGGAGTATTATGTGGAGGAGGAGAGGCTAGGGTTTGGGGAGAAGGGGGCTTGGGCGCCAGCCTCAAGGGGTGCGGCCAAGGTGGAGGCTTAAGTGGCCGGCCCCCTCCCCTTGCTCCTCTTTTTATAGGTGGAAACCCCCAAGAGTTGTAGTCCAAGTCTTCGAATAAGACCCCAACACAAAACTTGCCATAAGGTGGGAAACCTACCCAAGGTGGGACTCCTACTCAAGGTGGGACTCCCACCCCTTCCTTGGGGGGTGGCCGGCCACCATGGTGGAGTCCACCTGGGACTCCTTCCCCTTAGGGTTGGTCGTCCATGCTAGGTGGAGTCCCTCCGGGACTCCACTTCCATGGTGATTTCTTCCGGACTTTTCTAGAACCTTCTAGAACCTTCCATAAATGCACCGGATCATTTTCAAACTTGGAAAATGACTTCCTATACATGAATCTTATTCTCCGGACCATTCCGGAACTCCTCGTGATGTCCTGGATCCCATCCGAGACTCCGAACAAAATTTCAAACTCCATTCCATATTCCATATCTACTTAAACGACATCAAACCTTAAGTGTGTCACCCTACGGTTCGCGAACTATGCAGACATGGTTGAGACTTCTCTCCGACCAATAACCAATAGCGGGATCTGGAGATCCATAATGGCTCCCACATATTCAACGATGACTTAGTGATCGATTGAACCATTTACATACGATACCGATTCCCTTTGTCACTCGATATTTTACTTGTCCGAGTTTTGATCATCGGTATCTCTATACCTCATTCAACCTTGTCTCCGACAAGTACTCTTTACTCGTACCGTGGTATGTGGTCTCTTATGAACCATTCATATGCTTGCAAGCTAATTAGACGACATTCCACCGAGAGGGCCCAGAGTATATCTATCCGTCATCGGGATGGACAATATCCCACTCTTGATCCATATGCCTCTACTCATACTTTCCGAATACTTAATCCCACCTTTATAACCACCCATTTACGCTGTGGCGTTTGATGTAATCAAAGTACCCTTCTGGCATAAGTGATTTACATGATCTCATGGTCGAAGGACTAGGTAACTATGTATCGAAAGCTTATAGCAAATGAACTTAATGACGTGATCTTATGCTACGCTTAATTGGGTGTGTTCATTAGATCATTCATCAATGACATAACCTTGTTATTAATAACATCCAATGTTCATGATCATGAAACAATGATCATCTATTAATCAACAAGCTAGTTATACAAGAGGCTTACTAGGGACTCCTTGTTTTTTTTTTGAAACCCAAGACTGTGAGGCAACAGCCCCACAACATTTTATTACTCCAAATTAAATAAAGTTATGTACAGAAGACAAAAAAGAAAGAAAAAACTATGTACAACAGAGGAAAAAAGGCTCTAAGGCAGAGACCTAATCCAATCTAACAATCTATCCTTATGCTTCCTTTTAATTCTATGTTGCAACAAAGAGATGTCATGAATAAACTTCCCCTTCTACTTAGTGAAAGAAGGCACCTCAGCACTGAAGATCTTCCCATTTTTGAGTAACCAGATGTTCCAACAAGTCAATATGACTACTTCCATGAAAAAAGGCTTAGCAAAACTCCTCCTTGCTCCATTCAAGACCTGCTACATGTCATCAGTACCCACCCACTCAATCTGTAGATAGTTCCAAATTCTCTTGCTGAAATTACACTCAAAGAACAGATGGATACGATCTTCATAACTTCTGCTTGGACAAAGCACGCAATGCTCATCATCAGTGACATGCCAGTGTCTTCTCTTTAACAAGTCCCTTGTATTTATCCTATCTGATATCAGCAGCCAAGCAAACACCTTATGCTTCATGATACAACATGATTTCCAAAGCCATTTATATACACTAGGCACCTGTATGTGATCATGAATGTGCTTATAGAATCGAGCCGAAGCATAATGCTCTCCCCAAATATACACCCACTGATCATTGTGCTGTGACAAAGGATTATCCTGTAAAATTTGCTTGACCTCCCCCAATTCCTGGTAAGCTTGAATAGACAAAGGCCAATAAAACATTGACTCCAAATCCTCTTCATGATACATATCCACCAAAGATGTATTTGGGGAGAGTGCATAAGAAAACAGCCTGGGGTATCTTTGGCAGAAAGGCATAGATGAACCATTCACCCTCCAATTATCATACCAGAACAATAAGGTATCACCTTTGCCATGAATAACAGTTGCTACTCCTCTGAAATTATCAACCTGCTTCATAACATCTCTCCACCAAAAAGAACCACACAATTTCTCCTCATGAGGCACCTTACCCTGATAATATGCAAACCATACCAGATCCACCCAAGGTAATGCCTTCCTATTATAGAACTTATCCAGGAATTTAATGAGTAATGCAGCATTCTGATTTTGAAAGTTGACAATCCCCAATCCTCCTTTTAGCTTAGGTTTACATACCAATTCCCATGCAGCCAATGACTGTTTTGGCATACCATCCTTATCTCTCCACAGGCACTGTCTCAGAATTCTATCCAATTGATTAGTCAGCCCAATAGGCAGTTGCAAAGAGCACAAGAAATGCAATGGCATAGAAGACAGAGCAGAGTTGATCAGCTGCAAACGTGCCCCTTGAGATAAAAAACTAGAGCTGGATGTTAACTTCCTTTCAAGACGACACACCAGTGGTGACAATTCAGTGATTGTTGGTTTAGTAGTGCCAACAGGTAAGCCCAAGTAAGTGATGTATACGGGTGCTTCTATTCTTGTAGACAGTGTTGGGCCTCCAAGAGCAGAGGTTTGTAGAACAGCAGCAAGTTTCCCTTAAGTGGATCACCCAAGGTTTATCGAACTCAGGGAGGAAGAGGTCAAAGATATCCCTCTCATGCAACCCTGCAACCACAAAGCAAGAAGTCTCTTGTGTCCCCAACACACCTAATAGGTGCACTAGTTCGGCGAAGAGATAGTGAAATACAAGTGGTATGAATGAATATGAGCAGTAGTAACGGCGCTAGAAAAGTGCTTGCTGGCGTGCAGTTGATGGTAGTAATATTGCAGGCGGTATAAATGCGATAAAACAGTAAACAAGCAGCGATAGCGATATTTAGGAACAAGGCCTAGGGATCATACTTTCACTAGTGGACACTCTCAACATTGATCACATAACAGAATAAATAGATAGATGCTAGACTCTACACCCTCTTGTTGGATGATGAACACCACTAACTGTGTAGGATTACACGAACCCTCAATGCCGGAGTTAACAAGCTCCACAATATTCAATGTTCATATTTAAATAACCTTAGAGTGCATAACAGATCAACATAACCAAACCAAGTACTAACATAGCATGCACACTGTCACCTTCACACTACGAAAGGAGGAATAGATCACATCAATACTATCATAGCAATGTTGGAGATATGCCCAAGAGGCAATAATAAAAGTGGTTATTATATATCTTTATGTTTATGATAAATGTTTATATACCATGCTATAATTGTATTAACCGAAACATTAATACATGTGTAATATGTAAACAACAAAGAGTCCCTAGTAAGCCTCTTAACTAGCTTGTTGATTAATAGATGATTAGTTTCATAATCATAAACATTGGATGTTATTAATAAACAAGATTATATCATTATATGAATGATGTAATGGACACACCCAATTCAGCGTAGCATAAGATCGCGTCATTAAGTTATTTGCTATAAGCTTTCGATACATAGTTACCTAGTCCTTTCGACCATGAGATCATGTAAATCACTTATACCGGAAAGGTACTTTGATTACATCAAACGCCACTACGTAAATGGGTGGTTATAAAGGTGGGATTAAGTATCCGGAAAGTATGAGTTGAGGCATATGGATCAACGAGTGGGATTTGTCCATCCCGATGACTGGATAGATATACTCTGGGCCCTCTCGGTGGAATGTCGTCTAATGTCTTGCAAGCATATGAATAAGTTCATAAGAGACCACATACCACGGTACGAGTAAAAAGTACTTGTCGAGAGACGAGGTTGAACAAGGTATAGAGTGATACCGATGATCAAACCTCGGACAAGTAAAATATCGCGTGACAAAGGGAATTGGTATCGTATGTGAATGGTTCATTCGATCACTAAGTCATCGTTGAATATGTGGGAGCCATTATGGATCTCCGGATCCCGCTATTGGTTATTGGTCGGAGAGAGTACTCAACCATGTCCACATAGTTCACGAACCGTAGGGTGACACACTTAAGGTTTGATGTTGAAATGGTAGTATTTGAATATGGAATGGAGTTCGAAGATTTGTTCGAAGTCCCGGATGAGATCCCGGACATCACGAGGAGTTCCGGAATGGTCCGGAGAATAAGATTCATATATAGGAAGTCATTTTATGTGTTTGAAAATGATCCGGTGCATTTATGGAAGGTTCTAGAAGGTTCTAGAAGGTTCTAGAATATTCCGGAAGAAAGTCACTTTGGAAGGCGGAGTCCCAAAGGGACTCCACCACCATGGCCGGCCAACCCTAAGGGGTGGAGTCCCAGGTGGACTCCACCTAAGGTGGCCGGCCACCCCTCCCAAGGGAAGGTGGGAATCCCACCTCTAGTGGGAGTCCTAGCTTGGGTAGGTTTCATGTTATATGGAAGGTTTTGGTTTGGGGTCTTATTCGAAGACTTGTAGACCAACTCTTGGGTGTTCCACCTATATAATGAGGACCAAGGGGAGGGGCCGGCCACCCCAACACAACAAGGTGGCCGCACCACCTAGATGGCCGGCGCCCCCTCTCCCCAAACCCTAGCCGCCCCACTCCTCCTTCTTCCCCGCACGCTTAGCGAAGCTCCGCCGGGATTCTCCACCGCCACCGACACCACGCCGTCGTGCTGTCGGATTCAAGAGGAGCTACTACTTCCGCTGCCCGCTGGAACGGGGAGGTGGACATCGTCTTCATCAACAACCGAACGTGTGACCGAGTACGGAGGTGCTGCCCGTTCGTGGCGCCGTGATCAAGATCTTCTACGCGCTTTTGCAAGCGGCAAGTGAATGTCTACCGCAGCAACAAGAGCCTCATCTTGTAGGCTTTGGAAATCTTCAAGGGTGAGTCTCGATCATCCCCTCGTTGCTACCGTCTTCTAGATTGCATCTTGGCTTGGATTGCGTGTTCGCGGTAGGAAATTTTTGTTTTCTATGTAACGTTATCCTACGAGTGGTATCGAGCCGTGTCTATGCATAGATGGTTGCACGAGTAGAACACAATGGTTTTGTGGGCGTTGATGCTTTTGTTATCTTTAGTTTGAGTACTTTGCATCTTTGTGGCATAGTGGGATGAAGCGGCTCGGGCTAACTTTACATGACCGTGTTCACGAGATTTGCTCCACGCTCGACATGCAACTTGTATTGCATAAGTGGCTTTGCGGGTGTCTATCTCTCCTACTATAGTGAAGATTCAATTTACTCTTCTATTGACAACACTAGTATCACCGTTGTGGTTCATGTTCGTAGGTAGATTGGATCTCGCTCGAAAACCCTAAACCACGTAAAATATGCAAACCAAATTAGAGAACGTCTAACTTGTTTTTGCAGGGGTTTGGTGATGTGATATGGCCATAATGTGATGATGACTATGTATGAGATGATCATTATTGTATTGTGGCAACCGGCAGTGAAGCCTTATGGTTGTCTTTAAATTTCATGTTGAGTAGTATTTCAAAGTAGTTGTAATAGTTTCTACATGGAGGACAATCATGAAGACGGCGCCATTGACCTTGGTGCTTCGCCGACGATGATGGAGATCATGCCCGTTGATGATGAAGATCATGTCCGTGCTTTGGAGATGAAGATCAAAGGCGCAAAGACAAAAGGGCCATATCATATCACATATGAACTGCATGTGATGTTAATCCTTTATGCATCTTATTTTGCTTAGATCGCGACGGTAGCATTGTAAGATGATCCCTCTCACTAAAATATCAAGATAATAAAGTGTTCATCCTTAGTAGC
>NC_061513.1:201967215-201987805 GCF_022539505.1 Lolium rigidum
GTTATTTCACTACTGCTACTTGCTATAAAGCTGTTACTACTGATAAACTCTTGCGAGCAAGTCTGTTTCCAGGTGCAGCTGAATTGACAACTCCGCTGTTAAGGCTTACAAGTATTCTTTGTCTCCCCTTGTGTCGAATCAATAAATTGGGTTTTACTTCCCTCGAAGATTATTGCGATCCCCTATACTTGTGGGTCATCACTCCACTTTACCCCACTTCTCCTCACGTCTCCTCCTTCTCCTCCACTTCTCCTCCTCCTCCACCAGTCGGCCTCCACCTACGGATTCCTCCTCCTCCGGCGACCACCACCACCTTCTCCTCCTCCTCCGGCAACCCCCACCACCACCTTCTCCTCCTCCTCCGGCAACCACCACTACCACCACCACCTTCTCCTCCTCCTCCGGCGACCACCACCACCTCCTCCTCGTCCTCCTCCGGCGACCACCCACCACCACCTCCTCCTCCTCCTCCTCCTCACCCCACCACCACCACCACCTCCTCCTCCTCCACCACCACCACCAATATCTCCTCCTCCACCACCTCCTCATCCACCACCAACACCACCACCTCCTCTGACCAGCCTCCTCGGCCTCTTACTCCTCCTCTACCCACCCCACCCACCCACCCACCCAACCACTTACCTTCCTGCGAAATTCTAAAAGAAACCAGCGAAATTCTGGCGGCTAGATCTGACCGCATTTTTTTTAAAAAAAATCAAAAACAAATCTGTGGCGCACCACTGTTGGGTGCACCACAGAAGTTTTATGTGGCGCATTCCTACCTGGTGCGCCACAGAAGTTTTAAGAAATTATGTGGCACATATAGATATGCGCCACATAATTCAGATATATGTCGCGTGACAACTTTGGCGCAAGGCATATGCGCCACAGAAGTCCAAAAAGGTGCGCCACAGAAAAGGTATTCCCTAGTGGAGCGCACACGGTGCCCTTGTCTTACAACGAAATGGTCTTTTCTTTTGGAGCCGATCAATGGAAAAATGGAAAAAATTGACCCATGGCCGCAACAAATTCACGAAATGAACTCGCGCAGAAACTATTTGACCCAACTAACCCGTTTGTGTAGAGCCTTTGGCATCGGCGCTATGCTAGTCAGTGTAGTGTCATTCCGAGTGGTGCTAAAAAACCTTGCCAATGTGGCATGGCGGGTCCTATTGGGCCCTACCCCCGTTTATGTAGCACCGCTAACTCAGGTGCTACACTATAAATCGTAGCGCCGCTCTCATTGGCGATATACACCCAGTTAGGGTTTTTCTTGCCCGACTGACCCACCACTCCAGTACCCCTCATTTTCCCATCCAAGGAACAACAAAGCTCGAGGCTTGCGGCTTGATGAGCGCAGATTGCACACCGTTGGGGAACCCCAAGAGGAAGGTATGATGAGCATAACAGCAAGTTTCCCCCCAGTAAGAAACTAAGGCTTAATCGACCAGTAGGAGAAAGGCGTGACTTCTGAAGGTGTTGCTAGCTGACTAGTGGCAGGACGCCCTACCGGCGTCAGCAACAACATGGAACATGCACACAACGCAACCAAAATACTTTGCCCCAACTTACAGTGAGGTTGTCAATCTCACCGGTTTCGCTGAACACAAAGGATTAAATGTATCGAGTGGAATGAGATGTTTACAGTAAATAAAGAAAAATAGCTTACATAAGTAAACATAGCAGGATTGCAGTGGTTGAATTTATCAGTGCAAAGGAAAGGACCGAGGTTCACAGTTCACTAGAGGTGTCTCTCCATAAAGATAAACACTACTAGGGAAAGGCCCATTGCCGGCGCACCTAAAACGCCCATTGCCGGCGCACCACGAGCCCGCCGGTGCGAACGCGCCGGTGATAAACGGACACTGCCGGCGCACCTGGTAGTGCGCCGGCGATATGTCAGCTACTGCCGGCGCACCACCAAGCTTCGCCGGCAAAGATATATTCCACCGGCGCACAATCGGGTGCGCCGGCGAGTAGTGCTTCCGGCAGCACTGGCGCATGCCACGTGCGCCGGCAATGTGTCATTTAGGTGCGCCGGCAATTAATTCGAAAATTCTTTTTTCCAGCTTTTTTCCAGCATATTACAATACATATTTGACAGCAGTATATATTTACAACGCAGTTCATATTTATACAGTATTACATGCAAGGGATTTCTATTTTCGTGCCCTCGGTTCCTTAGTTGTACTCAGTTTTCCCCAGCTCCTTAGTTTTTCCTCAGTTTTACCCAAACTTTTGTCTGAAACCATCACACGTGATGTAACGGCCAGTTGCCGACGGTTGACCGTTATCTTCGACTAGTGGGGCCACGTAGAGCCCGCAAAGACACGTCGAGACCATCCATCTTTGTTTGACCGTAAGCATCGCTGTATCCACGACCAAAACGCGAACGAGTGGGGCTTCGGTATATCGAATGACAAGTGGGGCCATGACGCCGATACAAGGGGCAATACACGGGTAGGATTAGATTTTTAAATGGAGCTCTACAGCGATGGCACGGAGGAGGTGGCATGCGGGGTGCCGAGATGAGATCGACGTCCACAATGAAGCTGCATGAGGCGAGACCGGACGCATTAGATAGATATGAACTAGACGCGTTTAACCATGCAAAGAAGAGAAGAAATGGTCGACGACATCGAAGACTACGTCAAAACTTTGACTGACCGTGTCGGACACGAACACGAGCAATGTAGAGAAAACTAGTGTCTCTCCTTTACGGCGTGTATAGGTGGGTGCTAGGAGAGTGTGGTGGCGAAGGGAAAGACCTCGCGGCGGTACGTAGGCGTCCGAGCATAGCGGGTCGGCGTGGCCGTGCCCACGGCGGCGTGCATGCATGTTCGGCATTGGCATCGGCATGTACGTTCGGCATTGGCCTCGGCGGTATCTCCGGTGTGTCGGTGATCGAATGAGGGGACGGGATTGAGGGTGCATCCCGACGTTGACCTAGCGGTGGCGGCGAGCATAGCCGTTCGACCATGCCGATATCGGCATCGGCATCGTTTGGAGTCCGTGGTGCTCGAATCAAGTTGGGATTTGTTTCTCGTAGGCCAAAATGAATTTGAAACAAGTTTCATGTTGAAGGTTAGGTAACGAAAGTTTGTAACTATCCCAAAATTATACTAGCGCCATGGTGAGGTTCTTTTTGATAGAGCTATACGGTTGGGCAAACTTTTTTGACACTTTTTAGATAGGGTTCCTTGTTGTTACACGTATGGCATCATGTATGGAAAATTTGTGGTCATTTGGAGATGTTCGAAAAAATCACTTTGCTTAAGCGCATGCCGTTTCGTCTCGCTGAAACCAGACTTTTCTAACAAGGTGATTTTTTCTACCTTCTCTAAATAACCTCAAATTTCATACAGCTGATCTTCTATACATAGATAGATAGATTGTTTCGTTTTTACATTTTTCGAACTTTTTATTTCCCTTTATAATACCCAATTGATTTTCAGGTCAAAACCTCGAAAAACGGCATCATGTATGGCATCATTTCACCCTAAATTTCAAATTTTCTGAAACTTTCCCTTTTAGATATTCCTTGTTGTTATAGGTATGCCATCATGTATGCCAAACTTGGTTAGGTCTCACTTGAAACCAGCTTTTGTAACAAATTAGGTGATGGTTTATCATTTTTTTTGCGTGAAAAGTAATGGCAACAACAAATCGGTGATGGTTTATCATTTTTTTGCGTGAAAAGTAATGGCTACAACAAATTGTTGATGGTTTATCATTTTTTTGCGTGAAAAGTAATGGCAACAACAAATCGGTGATGGTTTATCATTTTTTTTGCGTGAAAAGTAATGGCTACAACAAATTGTTGATGGTTTATCATTTTTTTGCGTGAAAAGTAATGGCAACAACAAATCGGTGATGGTTTATCATTTTTTTTGCGTGAAAAGTAATGGCAACAACAAATCGGTGATGGTTTATCATTTTTTTTGCGTGAAAAGTAATGGCTACAACAAATTGTTGATGGTTTATCATTTTTTTGCGTGAAAAGTAATGGCAACAACAAATCGGTGATGGTTTATCATTTTTTTTGCGTGAAAAGTAATGGCTACAACAAATTGTTGATGGTTTATCATTTTTTTGCGTGAAAAGTAACGCCTAAAATAGTTTATAATTTTTAGCGCGTGAAAAATAATACGAGAAAACCGCCCTTCGACATACTTAGAGGGTGGAAGCTAATTAACCGCCAACGAGAGAGAGAGAGGGGTTATCCTGCCCGTTCCCTATATCATACGATCAACGGTCGGCGGGCACGATCCGCGTGACATGGGCTAGACCAATCGGGGCGATGATGCACGTCTGCGAGAATTTGTGAAGAGAGAGGGCAAAGCTGAGTACTATCAAGAAACCAAGGGCACTCGAGTAGTAAACGAGACTAAGGGATTCAAATTTGAGATTTGAAAAATGGAAAATGTGTGTTTTGTACAATGAAACCCATCTTGGCCTACCTCAAACTATTTGCAATACCAATATACATCGGTGTGAGAATTGTGGCCTCATTTAGACAAAGTATGATTTGGGGGAAGGCTGTTTTGGGAAGGGCTTGTTGTGGAAAACCATGCACCTTCATAGCTACTAGGTGATTTGAGAAGTGGCAATTTGTGGTAAAACTTGATTTATCTATGATTTATCTATGATTTGAGAAGTGGCAATTTGTGGTAAAGACTCCATGAGTAAGTGCCACTCTTTTTAGGATTTTTTTGCACATTAAATGACTCATTTAACTAGTTAATCCCATTTGTTGACTCTCTGTTGACCAGCCACTTGAGGGTAAAGCGAGTATATTGCACTAGCCGAGTATTAGCACTCGAGGGGAAAATTGAGCACACAAAAAATGCTAGTATAAGACTCGAGGGTATACCGAGTATATCTAAATTTCCGGGGTTAGACTCGAGGACACGTGCAATTGTTGACGCGTAGACGCGGGTCGCGGTGGAGAAGTCGAGACGTGCAATCGTGGACGCGTGTCGCGTTGCGAAGTCCAAGACGTGCGGACGTGCACCGGTGCACGCGTAGGGACGCGGGTCGCATTAACCACCCCTCGCCTTTATAGACGCCTCCTCGCACTCTCTCTGTCACTCTCACTCGCTCACGCATCGCCAACTCTCTCACGTCCCATCATCTTCTCCAAAGCAAAAAACCCTCTCCCTCTCCCTCTTCCTCTTCCTCCGCCGTAGAGATGGACAAGGAGAATGCCAATCCCATCGTCGAGGTGGGCGCAAAGCGCGACGCCTCCATCTTCGGCGCCGTCCCCTATACGGACGACGACGCCTCCGCCGCCGCCGCCGCCGCCGGTGCATCGGACGCTGCTGCCGCCGGTGGCGGTCGGATCCGGCGGGATGGTTCGACCCCTACGACCCCGTGCCGTACGTCCCGCCCCCGAACCCCTACGACACCTCCCTGGAGGACCCATGGAACGAGGTAACTACGGTTTGCTTCCTTTTTTGTTCCCCATTCCTTTTTGAACCCTATTTTTGCTGGTGTAGATGGATCTGTAGATGGATGAGTATTGGGCTAATATTTGCGCCGATTTTATTCCATTTTGTTTTGATCACTTCTTGATTTCGTTTAAGATTTGGGGTTCGGTATGTTCGGTTAATTTATGCAAGTAATATTGGATCTCAATCGGTTAATTTATGCAAGTAATCATGGGATCTCAATCGGTTATTTTATGCACTAATCAAAAGATATCAACCGTTTAATTTTGCAAATAATCTCGAATGTGTTCAAGTTTAGATCTAGTTCAGATCTAGAATGCTGTTTCTTTGCCTATGATGAATGGTTGGGCACAAATTTTTACGGGGAGGGTTCAGCGAACCATTGCTGTGTACAAATGCTGTTGTGCATGAGCTTTAGTTCGCTAACACCTTCCCTGTAGATATATAATCATGTCCACTCTAAGCGAGGCTGACTCTGTTTTTCTTAACTTTGTTATCATGTACGTTAGTCATCGTTGCAACTCATTCACTAGTTTACTGTTTGATATGGATCAGATGTACGGCAGCGACGTCGGCGGCGACGAAGAGGAGGAGGACGTCAAGACTCGCCGAGTCTGCGGAGGCTGCGAGTCGGCCGATACATCTCCTACTTCGCCAAGGAGGTGTACGGGTGCCCCTTCGCACCGGGAGACTCGGCGCCACGGACTTCAAGCTGCCTCGTCACGCATGCTGAGAACATCGGCCAACACCTTCCCCAACGTCGGCACGACGGTGAACGTCCACTCCTTCCGCGCCAAGCACGGGCGCTCGGCATGCACCTCCGCGGCTTGCGGCGGGTGGAGATCTCCGCCGGCCGCATGCCTCCGCTCAAGCCCAAGGCTCCCAAGGGGAGCAAGAGCAACAAGTGGAGGCAGAGCCGGATGGGGTAGGCGGAGTCCACGGACGTGTCTTTGCTGCTGCTTCGCTGCCTCCTAGTTTGTTGTTGGGATCCCTTTGTTGTTAGCTAGGGATCCCTTGTTGTTATGTTAATATGATGGTCTTTGTGAAGAACTTGTTACTATGTTGGCTGCTTGTGTATGCAGCCTATTATCTATCCATATTATCTAGGGATTATCTATCCCTAGTCTACTATATTTTGTTGGCCGTACTTAGTTTTCTTGATTTACTATGACTTGTGAATTTATCGTACATTATCCTGGAGATTTGCTTCTAGATTTAACTACATACATATGGACCGGAGGGAGTACTAGATTTGCTGCCATATTGGGCAAACAACGAGGGCCAAAAGGCACAAATAATTGAAGAAAGTCAGAAATGCAAGCTTCTCTAGATTTTATACTAATTTGGTGAAAAGGACGGAGAGAAAGAGGGGAAAAAGGTGCACTAAATAATGCCAATTTGGGGCCGAGAGAGACAGAACCCAGCTCCTGCTCACGTGCAACCAAACGCTTCTCGTCCTGTCCCACGCGGTCCCTTTCTACCAGCCCCACGCGACGCGAGCCCACACGACGCGGCCCCACACGACGCGGCCCCACACGTGACGAACGGTCAACTAAGCGGGAATCCTGCCGTCCGAGTTGCTTACGCGGGTTTCAGACAAACGTTTGGGGGTAAAACTGAGGAAAAACTAAGGAGCTGGGGAAAACTGAGTACAACTAAGGAACTGAGGGCACGAAAATAGAAATCCCTACATGCAATATGAGAAGCACATAGAGAGCCAAGTTTCATTTCGGTATCAGTACACAAATACGCAAGTCTCGTTTCGGAATGTGTTGATTCATACAACACATGTGCATATGCAACACCGAACGACGAAGTTTCACAAAGTTAGAAGTCTTGGTACATAGTCGTCACAAGTATCGTCATACACCTCACAATGTAGGTCCTAACCTAAACTAGAATCACATAGAACATGACCAACATGGTCATGACCATCATCACGAAGGCCATGGTCTTCATCCGGTTCCTCCTCATGTCCCTCATCTCTCCCGCTAGATAACGGGCGTATCTTCCTTCCGCCTCCACCCTAGTGGGGTATCCCTTGTAGCTGTTGCCGGCTGAAACGGTGCACTTGTCTCCGACAGTCCTCCCGATCGTCGTAGACTCCGGGAACCCTCCCCTTGTACACGACATATGTCGTCGGCATCTCCATTCACAAGACAAGTAAAACGTTAGTACCAATGCAATGAACAAGTGCCAACTCAAATAAGAGACAAGTAGTATGAACTAAATAGCATGTGCCTCATACTTTGTTGGTCGAAATAAATAATAACATACGGGGATGGGGTCGGTGAGGCTAGGTAGGATGCACAATAGATTGATATTTGTGGCCATCACACCAAGCCTCACGGCCCCACCCCGAGTGTACAAGTGACCGAACATTTTAATCATCGGCCAATGCAATTAAGAAGTGCGAACTCAAATAGAAGACAAGTAGTACGAATTAAATAGCGTGCCTCATACTTTGTCGGTCGAAACAAATATTAACATCCAGGGATGGAGTCGGTGAGGCTAGGTAGGATGCACAATAGATTGATACTTGTGGCCGTCGCACCAAGGCTCACTGGCTCCACCCCGAGTGTACGATTGACCGAACATTCTAATCATCGGCGAACTCCAAATACGAGGCAAGTAGTGGTCGAGTAAATGCAAATAATTATTAAGCTATGTACGCCATAATCTTGAAATATATAGCAAAGTAAATGAAACTACGAGACACATGTTCACATGCACATTCATACAACTAAATAAAAGCAACTAGTCGATTCTATGGGAATATATAGCAATTATTACAGTACGGAAGTTCAAGGACATATCGTTCAAGCTTTAGCAAGTGTTCCCGTCGTAGGATCGGGTTGTACGCCTAGGGGGGAATGGACGGCAGCCCTCAAGCGAGTTGAACGGCCTCTCATCACGCGACATCTCCAAGCGGAGGTCTATCTCGTCATTAGGTGGTAGACCATAGCCGTAGAAGAACTCGCCAGACCTATTGTTGACATCCTGCGGGATTATCGTGCAAATGAGCTGCTGGATGCGACCCCGGTTCTTTCTAATCTCTCTATCGGGGACATCCGCCATGTTTGCAAACCTGTTTACGAGATTATACGGCGGCAACATGTCATCTGCGTACTTTATGTACTCCTGCATACGAAGGATGGCGTACCACGCGTCCATCCCATTGTCGGGCGTCGGCGCACGAGGCGGGGAAGTTGGTTGTGTGGGTTAAGACCAAGCCTCCTCGGGATTTCCTCTCTACTTTGAGGGGGCTGCCTTGTTGGCGAAGCCGGTGAGAGCATCATTGAGAAGGGCCACGATGTGGGAGTAGTCTTTCTTGCGGTCCCTACCCGAGTCGAGATAGGCTGCATGCGAGTGTTGCGGGTGCACGACGATGAGGGTGCGAGAACTTGTCTCTGCGGAAAACACACGGATTAACCTTTGGAAATGCAAATGGAGATATAGGATAGAATGGTGATGGGGGACTAGCGAGTGATTACTTACTCGGGGAAGTAAGGGATGAGAATGGCGCCCTTCTTAATGTTCGCCGGCATGAAATCCTCGACCTGCTTGGGTGGCAATCGCGCGATCCCCGGGGTTGCGAGATGATGCTCTCCCGCATATAGAAGGGGTCCATGATGGCGATGGTCGGCGTCCCCTCCTTAACAATGCAGGCGAAGACATGCTAAGAGCAACTAGGCGAACCACACTAAAGTGGAGCGCTTGCATGCGATAGATGCTTGAAGATGTCGTTGAACCGGATGAAGCACAAGTCCGCGGGGTACTTCTCGACGAAGTTCATGCCGGTTGGCACCTTCGCCACGAAGAGAGGGTAACCGGGATCTTTTGATTTGAGAAGAAGGTTCTCCACATGCAAGACGAGTCTCATGCAAGCTCCTCATATCCGGGGTGAGTTTCTTCACGACATGCTCCGGCGGCATCGGTTGACCCAAGTGATGCGAGAGGTCGCCAATTGTTTGGCAACTTGTCAAGGAGTGGGACCTTGTCCTTGGATTTGGCCGCCGCCGCCTTGTCTTGGGCGTCCTTCTTATTTGCCCTCTTCCTCTTCTTGGGTTGTAGTGCTGGACCATCCATCGCCGTAGTGGCCGTAGCACGGAGTGTGTTTGGGCTCAACATATTTTTGACGGCGGCGGTGGCGACCTCCTCAGGATTTTCCTCCTCATCGGCCGTTTCTTGAGAATCGAACGGCTTCTTGGAGCACACATATTTCAAGCCCGGCGCATCCTCATGGACAACTTGTGAAGACGTAGGAATATCCCATTGGAAGTTGTCACGTTCATATTCCTCGGCCTACGGCGCAGGTGGCTGTTGTGGTGGGGCGGCGACCTGCAGCGCGGTGGCATTGTGGTGGGGCGCGACCTGCGCGCGGTGGCCGTTACGGTGGGGCGATGACCACGGGCGCCGGCGGGGCTGTCGTGGAGGGACGGCCGACATGTGGCGCCGCAAGGTGCTTGTCTTTGCTTGCCGTCGACCCCGAGTAGGTGTTGATCCGAATTAGGGTCTTCGGCCATAGCGGTAACCAACCCTTCGGTGAGGCCGGATTCAACGGGCTATCGTCATCGGCACCATGCGGTTGATTAGGAGGAAACAAATCCTCATAGCCCGGTAACGCCCGATCCACTTCAACCCGGTAAACGTCATCCGCCATATCTCGTGTGTGCCACTTCTTATCCGGGGGCCGAATGATGGACCCCCTCGCGACGTCTTTGAGTTCGTCGTTTACTCTCATCAAGAAGGTGCATGGCGTCGAGAGCGCTGCGAGAACATGTGTATGGCGTTAGAGAGAGGGCAAGGATGACGAAACTAATATATTAACTTGATGTACACATTAGTTAATTACCGTGAGGGCGTTGAGCTCGGCTAATGTCGACGGGCCGGCACATGCGGCGGCGGGCGTGCAAGTGACGGAGGGGCTGCTACCGGCATCGACGGTGAATCCCTAGCACCAGCGACATTGCCGCCGGCCGGAGGAGTCTCCATTATAACATTGTCATTGCCGGCGGACGGCGGCACCATCGAGTTGCTGCCGTCGAAGCTAACCACTTGCATTTTCGGGGGGGGGGGGGGCCTTGTTTGCCACCCTCATACCACGCGTGTAGAGCGTCGAAATCTGCTTGGACTCCGAGCGGCGACTTCAGCTTTGACTTCGAGGTACGAGCGTAGCTTTGAGTTGCGGTACCGGTTGCGGTACCAAACCAGCTTGGACTTGGGCTAGGATTGAGTCCCTCATTTCCTCCGCCTCCCGCTGCTTCCTCTCATTACGCGCATTTTTATCGGCCACGAGACGACAAGCCGTAGTGACCATGCTTGTAGCCTGTACCGGCGCCGGCCACACGGCCTCTATGCGGCCTTCTCGTCGGTGAATGCTCATTAACGATGTTTAGCGCCCGTACGAGAGGCTTGTCCCGAGCTACCACTGCCCGTCGACGCACGGGACGAGGAGCCTTCGTCACCTTGGGAGCCTTGAAAGTCTTTGTCTTTCTTCTTCCTGCGGAAGAAACGCGAACCATTTAGAAATGTTGCTACTATTATATGAACGATACTTGATCTAATTAAACCGGTAAATTGCTTACCGAGTTTTTCTCCAACGCCGAGGACCTTACGGTCGTTCGTGAACCAAATTATGTCGGTTACGACCTTCGGGTCCGTGACAAGTTCCCCGGTTAGTTTCTTCTTATGGTACGGGACACTGATGAATCTTCTTTCAAGCGGGTCCTTGTACTTGAGCCGAGGGGTTCTCAATGCGGCATTTACATACGCCTCGTCCTCCTTCGCCCAATAGGGCTCCTTTCCCTCGTACCCACGGCTCCCAAGGTTGTGGTTGCCGATGTTAAGCTCCCGCATTTCCTTCCCCCACAACTTGCGATTCTTGGTTGCTTGTAGCTCTTCATTGGCCACAAAAGCATCAAAGTCCGCACGGGTGACATGCGGAAAGGCGGAGTGGACCTCTTCGAAACCTTTGCCCTCGGCAATCGGCTTCCGCACCATGTACTTATAGGCTGCTGAGGTGTTTGGTGAACTTCAGGAGGGCTTGTGAGTTCACAATGTTGTTGGTTTGATGAGTTGGAGGCGTAGTCGCCTAGGAACTTGTATCGTGCGTGCAACCTCGCAATGAGCTGGGCTCGCAAAGGCGCTTTGCTCTCAGCTCGGAGGTCGCGTCTCGTTGAGATTGACGACCTCTCGGAGGATACATGCCGGTTGGTTGCCGTACCCCTTGGCAACATCCTTAGGCTCCACCGGCAAACCATGGCGGGGTCCACCTCTTTGGCTGTGTCTCTGCCGGTGCCGGCCGTGTTTTGGCGCCTTGCCTTCCGCGGCCTCTTGGCTCCACTTGTCCCGGTGCCACTACTCCCGGCGGCGCCGCTAGGATCGTCGCCGCTTGTCTCGCCGCCACCGGCGGCGCCGGTGCCTCATCGCCGCTAGGCTCGTAGGTACTACCCCGGCGGCGGCGCTTGCCTCGTTGCCGCTCGGCTCGTCGGCACTACCCCCGGCGGCATCCTCCATCTCATGGTCCTCGTCGCCGCCAACACCGGCGGCCTCGGCATCCTCCTCCGTCCTAAAGAAGTGCCTATTGTAGTGCTCCTCTAACTCTTCTTGAGACGACATGGTGGCTTGCACTAATAGAAGATGAAAAAGAGTTAGAATTCACGGAAAAATTCGGCATGACCTTTGCTAAAAATTGGTCATGCCGAGTGCTAGAATTGCCGGAACGGAAATGAATCGACATTCCGGCACTCAATAGCAACTCAATCCACTGTGTAACAGAAATGCAATTCACATATATATAGCCATGAACACCATAACCATCACCATAAACGAGAGACAATATAACTTGACCATTACGGTAGGGGAGCAGACTTCATTTTCATTTTTATTTCACAATAACCATCGGTAATAGCACTACGGTAGCATTACGGTAGCACTTAGCATTACGGTACATGAATGTAAATCAAATTCTCACACTCGAGACAACAACGAAATTTCATCATGCTACTCTCTGGCTACATAATTAAAACGGTGCCACTGCATTTTATCACCATAACCATTTTACATCAACACCATGCTAGCCACTGCATTTTACAAACGAGCTTGTACCCACTTATAATTTTACATTTTACATTTTACAAACGAGCTTGTACCCACTTATAATTTTATCATGCTAGCCACTGCATTTTACACCATAACCATTTTACATCAACACCATGCTACTCTACTGGCTACATAATTAAAACGAGTGCCAAACGAGATAAGGAACATAGCACCAGTTTTCATTTGTGGATTATCAGAAAGCTCCAATTATAAATCAACTAAATGAACCTGTCTTATAGACATTTTGATCCAGCATTTTGAAGCAGTAGCAATTTATGGCAAGGATCAAGAATGTGTAAACCAACATAAATCAACTAAATGCAATTTACTGCATCTGGTTCTACTTAATTCATAATGTCATAGCTATGATAAGTTTCATTGCCAGTAGCATGCATTTCAGTAGCATCTGGTTCTACTTAATTCATAAATTCGGTAGCATGCATTTTATTTTCTTTTTTCAACAGCACTTGTTCTTTTTATGAACTAAACCTACTTGCTAGCACTTGTTCTTTTTAAATTAAGTAAACCTACTTGCTAGTGAACATCAAAATTCATTTGATAGCACTTACGGTAGCACTTAGCATTTGATAGCACTTACGGTAGCATAAAGTAGCATAAAGTAGCTAGCTACTTCATTTGCATTTCATCTAAACCAACTAAACCAACATATATAAAGTTCATTTTCAACTTTATTGCTATATCATTTAAAGCTACTTGCATCATTTTATTTCTAGTTGAAAAATTACGAGAGAGCATTTCATATATATAGCATGAACCATTATTAAACCGAGAGAATAAATGCGGTAGCATTCTTTTCTCCTATGAACTTTATATGAATTGGCGGTACCATAACCAAAATGCTAGCATTTTTAAACCGAGAGAACACCGAGTCAAGATGCTAGCATTTTACGGGCATTTTATAAATGGTTTGGTGAGCTAAACCTGCTTGCTTCTTTACCTAGCAAACCGAGAGAATGCATTTAATCAAGAACTAACATACTTGCTAGCATTCATTTTCCTTTTTCAAACCGAGAGAACAAATTAACCTATGAATTTTTGCATATCACTAAATGAATTTTATATATCAACCAATTCTTGGCGGTAGGGATTTAAATGAAGAACCAACATACTTGCCTAAGTGTCTAGTTTCTATTTTCATCATAAACCAAATTCTTGAGAACATGTTTAAGATTTAACTAAACCAATTTATCTAGCAAAACATACTTGCCTAGTGTGTAATTCAACATCTTGCCTAGTGTGTAACCAATTTTCATTTTCATTTAATGAAGAACCAACATACTTGCCTAGTGTGTAATTCAACATCTTTATTTGCAACCCTAGTGTGGGTGAAACCCTAGCGGTGACATGGCAGCCGGGGCATTTTCTATGAACTAGTGGCCAACCGGGGCATCAAATTTGCTATGAACCAGAGCATCAAATTCAATTTGCTATGAGTAATACAAGAATCGGCGCAAGAATTCAACTACTTGCAAGAACAAAAATAAGATGCTCCTAGTGGGATTGGGGGCGGAGGAGGAGAAGGAGAAATTACGACTAGCGGTAGGGGGTCGACGGCGGCGGGCTAGCGGCAGGTCCGGGGCTCCCCTGCTCCTGCTCCTCCTCTGCTGCAGCGGCGGGGTAGCGGCGGGTCGATGCGGGGCTCCCCTGCTCCTGCTCCTCCTCTGCGCAGCGGCGGGCGGCGGTGGATCCGGGCCTTCCACGCGGCGGCGTACGGGGCGAGGTGGGGGGGGCTGGTGGAGGCTCCGGCGTGCAGCGAGGAATCTTGGTGGCGCTCGAGATCGATGGTGGCGGCGACGCTCGAGATCGACGGTGGCGGCGCGGTTCGATCGACTGGGAATGGGGAGGGAGAAGAGAGGATCGCGCGGCGGTTAAGTCCAGGTATGGCTGGGCTCACCTTATTGCCGGCGCACCACATGTTTGGTTCGCCGGGGACAACTTTACCCCGGCGAACCAAACGGGTGGTGCGCCGGCAATAAGTGAGCCCGGCTATGCACAGGACTTGTCCCCCAACCTGGCTGGCCATTTCTTTTTATTCTTTTCTTTATTTCTTTTCACTTTCTTTTTATTCTTTTATTTTTATTCTTTTCTTTATTTCTTTTCACTTTCTTTTATGTTTCTTTTCTTTTCCCACAAATCCTATACTATTTTATTTCCTTCTCTTTTCAAGATAATAACCAAGCAATATGAGTTATGCATTACAAAAAATATGAGTTATATACATGCATGCATACAATATTGACCAACACAATATTAATTAGTCATACATAAAATATTGGCCATGACAATATGAGTAGTTATGAATTACACAAAATATGAGTTATACATTGCAAATAAAGTTTTACATCATCGATTGAGAAGAGTGTTTCGCTTTCTTCTTGCTTTTCTTGCTCGTCGTTGAATAATTTAGCCCCGTGTCGTGACTTCTTCTTTTGAAGGGTCGACCGACCTCGGTAGCGTGGTCCTGCTTCTTCTTGTGGTGTATGTTGTGTCTTCGTCCTCGGATTCTTCCATCATTGGGTCTCAGAGCTTGTCCTTCGAAGTCTTCCTCGTTGGCGACTCCATCCATTCCGACGATGGTCCTCTTGCCTCTCCTCACGATAACACGGCTAGGCACTGGATGGGTCGGTTATGAAGAAGCATTGGTGCACGTGTTACGCCGGTACCCATGGCTCATTCGCGCGGTGGCGTTCGTGGACTTTGATTTGTTGGCTTCGGGTAGAAACATGGTGGTGAAATACCGGTCTTCTTTTCGACGCTCTTAGCCCATCGATACGGAACATCGGCACTTTCTCCCCGAGCGTAGCTAAGCTCCCAGATTTCCTCGATTCTTCCGTAGTATCTAGTCTTTACGTCACCCGTCCGGGAATCCATCGTTACCCACGAGTTACGGTAAACCTTGTTCTTGTCTTTTTCTTCAGTGTAGAATGTGTACCCGTTGATATCGTACGCTTGGTAAGTCATGATGTTGGGCGCGGGGCCATGTGACAAGGCCAATACTAGTTTATCCTTGTCGGAATCCATTGGTGGGGGATTAGCATCAATGTGGTCTTTGAACCGACGCGCGAAAGAGGAGTTGTGCTCTCGTATATTTACGCTTCCGTCATCATCGGCTTGCCATTGTTCTCTATCATGGTTTTGTGCTCTTTCAACCAAGGATCGATCAAGTCAATGTGTTGTAGCGCTACTAAGTTGGCCCTGTCAAAGTCGGAACTCCGACCAGACATGTGCACGTGCGGTTCCTTCCTTCCATTTTTGTGGCCTACTCCCTCGAACCTACGGAGGTACTTGTTTTGAGGCAAACCAACGGGGTCCTCGATGTCTAGATAATTCGTGCGAGAAAGAGATGCACTCTTCGGTGAGCCAGCCACTGTACGATGCTTCCATCCGGATGTGACCTGTTACGAACGTATCCTTTAATGACCCCATTCATTCTTTCAAACGGCATCATGTTGTGTAAGAATGCCGGCCCTAGACCGACGATATCATCCATGATATGGACCAACGAGATGGACCATCACGTCAAAGAATGCGGGCGGGAAGTACATCTCCATCTCACATAGGATCACCACGATCTCTTCACTGGAGCCTTGCGAGTTTCTTCACGCTTATCGACTTCCGAGTTATGACGTCGAAGAAGTTACTGAGCCCGATCAGCGTTGCACGGACATGGTCATCCATTATACCTCGGATTGCAACCGGAAGAATCTGCGTCATCATCACGTGACGGTCATGAGACTTCATGCCGCTGAAGTTTCGTTTCTTGGGGTCCATGTATACGCTTATTAGCCGGAGTAGCCGAAGGGCACTCGACTCCTACAAGGCAATTGAAAAATTGATCGACCTCGGCCGGACTAAAAGTGAAGCGGGGAGGGGGACGGTAATAGTCCGGCTGCTTAATCCTTTTGCGCTTCGACCGCCGTCCGCCTCCTCCTCCGTTGTCCCTCTTGGGCCGGCGGGATGCGAAGCTCTTCCACGATGCCCAAAACTTTCGAGGTCTTGTCTTGCTTTCGGCCCATCTTTGGTCCGGTCCGGCATGTTGAGAAGAGTGCCAAGCAAGCTCTCGCACACGTTCTTTGTAATATGCATGACATCAAGGCGGTGAGGTGTATCGAGAATTTTCCGGTACGGCAAGTCCCAAAACACGGACCTCCTTTTCCATACACCAATGAGCGGCGTCGTTTCCTTTTTCTTCTTCTTCTCTCCGCTTTGACGATCTTTCGGCGCAGGGCACTCCTTCCAACCTTTCGGTAATGTATCGATCTCTTCGCCGCTCTTCTTACGTGGAGGTCCTCGGGGTTCATTTGTACCATCGAACGGATCTCCACGCTTTCTCCACGGGTCGGTTTTACGTAGCCACCTTCGATGCCCCATGTAAGCTGTTTTCGAAGAGCCATCCTTACCAAGCTGCAAAAACATCGTCTCTTCCATGCACACGACACATGCCTTGTGTCCATGGCACACTGGCACGAAATGTAACCGTATCAGAGGTAGTCCTGCACCGTCGTGATCAACGCGGCTCTCAAAGGGAAATATTCTTCCGCGACGGCGTCCCATGTATCTACCCCTTCCTCCGCCCACAACGTTTCAAGCTCCTCCTTTAATAGTTCGAGATACATGTTGATATCGTTTCCTGGCTGTGTCGGCCCTTGAATTAGCATACTCATACTGTATGTACTTCCTCTTCATGCACGGCCAGGGCGGGAGGTTGTAGATCCATACAAACACGGGCCATGTGCTATGTGTGCTCTGCTACGGTTTCCGAACGGATTGAATCCGTCCGTGCTCGCACCCAACTTGATGTTTACGGGATCTGCCCCAAAACTTCCGAATTCATTGTCTAATGCTTTCCACGGCTTGCATCCGAAGGGTGCGTCGGCCTTGGGTGCTCAATCCGCTCTTTATCATTCAACACTGCCTCCTTTCTTTACGCGTGCCGGCGCATGAGCTTTGCTTCCTTGCGGTCCGCGTAGAACCGTTGAAGCCGGGGCGGCGGGAAGTACCACACAACTTTCCGAGGAGCTTTCTTCTTCCCTTTCTTGTACCGTTCAGCTTCACACACGGGACATTTGGTCTTGTCCATGTGCTCCTTGCGATACATGATACGGTCGTTGATGCGGGCGTGATACTTTTCGTGGGGTAAGTCGAGAGGGCACGTGATTCTCTTGGCCTCGGCTAGACTACCGGGACACGTGTTCCCGGCGGGGAAGGAGATCTTTCACGTATTCCGGGATGTCGTCGACGCTTGTGTCCGATCCATCCGTGTTTCGCCTTCATCTGCGGCACATCGAGAGCTACTCTCAAGCGAGACTCCCCCAACCCGCGACACTGAGTCGTACAACGGAGTATTCGAGTCTATCTCGAGTTGCTCAAGCTTTGATTTCCGCTTGGCGCCTTTCGTCTTTTCGAGAAGCAGATCTTGAAGATGAGGGTCCCGCACGGCTGAAGCTAGCGGCACCTCTTCGTCGTCGTCAAGGTTATTGTCGTCGTCAAGGTTATTGTCGTCGTCAAGGTTATCGTCATGTGCGACAAACTCTTCATCGTCATCAGTATCATGATGCCCTCCTTCTTGCCGGCCATTTTTACCACTGCCGCCGTCGCCCCATTGACCTCCGCGCCATCATCACTCATCCATTGAGTGTGTCCATGCATGAAACCATTAGTGAGCAGGTGCCCCTGCAATTTGCATGAATACGGGTCAAACCATTTCCCTCGTTTGCATCTCCGGCACGGACACAATACCTCCGTGCGGTTATTTTCATACATGTCGATGATCGCGTGTTTCGAGATATCTCATCACGATGCTTTCACTCATCTCGATAACCATTATCGCCTGCATGGTAAGATTACATAATTCATTAGAACCATGCATCCGTCGGTAGTTTTCACGGAAAATTTCGGCATGACCTTCCTACACGGTAGGACATAGGAGCGCCAGAAATGTGCCGAAACGGAAACTTGAAGAATCAACATTTCGGCGCAACGTTGGCAACTCATTTTCAACGCCAACACACACACAAGCACAAGCACAACATATATATATGCCACACACGAGAGCTTTTCTTCAAATGTCCAACATACATCGATTACATTCCTTAATTTGTTCATTAATCACCTATTTGTTTGATATATTCGTCGATAAGATCGAGACGACGCGCCGCGACAATGGCGTATGGAAGCCGACTTTCTAGATCTAGATCTAGATTGAGCGGTCAATGCGGGATAGTAGATCTAGATCTACATAGGGGGATGTGGGAGATGCATGTAGGAAGGGAAGATTTGCTCAAAAAATATGATTTTGTTTGGTCAAATTGGTGAAATTGGGGATAGAAATGGGCAAAAATGAGGCTGGGTTGGGAGAAGGCTCGGGTTTGTGTGGAGAAGTGGAGTGTAGTGAGTGTGTGAGTGAGTGTGCTGGTTGGTGGCTGAAATAACTCCCGAGGTTATTGCCGGCGCACCTGGACCATGGTGCGCCGGCAACATATACCCCTTTCGGCTATATCACCCCCGGGCCAGGCCCAAGAATCATTGCCGGCGCACCGGCCCAGGGGTGCGCCGGCAATAGCAAATTTTCCACCGGCGCACCACTGGGCCGGTGCGCGGCAATGATTCTTGGGCCTGGCCCGAATCGGCGAGGCCATGCCGGGAAATAGCGCCGGCGAGCCTTTCCCCGAGGTGCGCCGGCAGTAGTCCTTCATCGCCGGCGCGTCTGAAATGTGGTGCGCCGGCAATCCTTTCCACCGGCGCATGTCCAAGGTGGTGCGCCGGCACCACTTGCCTCCACCTATAGGCTTTTCCCTAGTAGTGAAATAACATGCTGGGTAAACAAATTACAGCTGGGCAATTGACAGAATATCGATCGTACATGACAAGATGATTACTATGAGATTCGTTTGGGCATTACAACATAATACATAGACCATAATCCAACTACATCTATGACTAATAATCCACCTTCCGGTTATCGTCCGAACCCCTTCCAGTATTAAGTTGCAAGCAACAGATTATCGCATTAAGCAATATGTGTAAAGTAACAATAGAATTACACTTGGATAAAACATTGTTGTTTTCACCCTAGTAGAAACAACACATCTACAATCTTAGAAGTTATTGTCACTCTTCCAAAAAACTAGAGGCATGAATCTACTATCGAGCATAAATATCCCCTCTTGGAGTCACAATCATCTACTTGGCCATAGTATCTACTAGCAACAGAGAGCACACAAGATCACAAATAACATATGACAATAATATATAATCGATCTCAACGTAGTATTCAATATTTATCGGAACTCAGCAAACACAACATGTAGCATTAGAGAAGGATGATCTTGATCATGTAGGGCAACTCACAAGGTCTAAACATTAGGCACAAATTGAAGAAGACAACCATCTAACTACTGCTATGGACCCATAGTCCAGGGATGAACTACTCACGTACCACTTCGGAGGCGGGCATGGCGATGTAGATGCCTCCGGCGATGATTTCACCCTCCGACAGGGTGCCGGGAAGAGCTTCATAACCCTCCCGAGCTAGGGTCTGCAATGGCAGCCGTGACGGAACTTTTCGTGGATGGAGGCTCGGGTGTCCAGGGTTTTCTCGAGAACGTGATTAAATAGGCGGAGGGTCGTTGTCGGTGGAGGCCAGGGGGCCCACACCACCCCTAGGCATGGGCTAGGGCCAGACCGCGCCTAGGGCTGGTCTGGCCGCCCTGCGCCTCTTCTTCGACCCCCCTCTGGACTCTATCTTCGTTACAGAAAAATATTGACTTCGGCTTTTGTTTCGTCTAATTTCGAGAATATTTAGTGTCCAACTTTTCTGAAATACAAAACAACAGAAAACAGGGAATTGGCACTGTGGCATCTTGTTAATAGTTTAGTGCCAGAAAATGTATAAAAGTGCAACGAAGTATGAACAAAACATATATAAATTGGTATAAAAAAGCATGAAGCATCATAAATTATAGATACGTTTGAGACGTATCAAGCATCTCCAAGCTTAACTCCTGCTCGTCCTC
>NC_061513.1:201987905-202137558 GCF_022539505.1 Lolium rigidum
TGTCATATCCGGAGAAGAGGCTGAAAGGCTACGGAGCCGCGGTGGATCCGGCGAGATGCAAACCACCAAGAAGCAGATCTCCGAACCAGAAAAACTCCTTCAGGGCCGCGATAGAGACCAAGAAAGTCAACTTCAAGGAAGATGACCCTAGCAAGCAAGTCTCGGTCGGAGCCAACATGGACCCCAAATAGGAAGACGCGCTCGTCGAGTTCCTCCGCGCTAACATGGATATCTTCGCATGGCAACCTTCGACATGTCCGGAGTACCTAGGGAACTCGCCGAGCACTACCTCAACATAAATCCGGGGCTAAACCGGTGAAGCAAGCTATGCGACGCTTTGGAGACAAGAAGCGCCGCGCCATAGGAATGGAACTAGCAAAGTTACTAGAAGCGAGGTTTTGTAATAGAAGTTATTCACACCGATTGGGTCGCGAATCCCGTCCTTGTACCCAAAAAGAACACTGAAATACTAAGAATGTGCATCGATTACTCTGGCTTGAACAAGCATTGCCCAAAGGATCCGTTCCCCTTGCCGCGCATTGACCAAGTCATTGATTCGACGGCAGGGGCGGAACTTCTGTGTTTTCTTGATGCGTATTCCGGGTACCATCAGATCCGGATGAAAGAATCCGACCAAAAGGTGACTTCATTCATTACCCCGTTCGGTACTTACTGCTATGTTACTATGCCTTTTGGTTTGAAAAACGCAGGTGCCACCTACCAACGTACGATGCGGCGATGCATGAAGGACCAAATTGGCCGGAACGTGCACGCCTACGTCGGCGACATCGCGGTCATGACCCGGAAAGGATCCGACTTGATCGGCGACCTCACGAAACCTTTGAGAATCTCCGACGGTACAAGATGATGTTGAATCCGCTGAAGTGCGTCTTTGGCGTGCCAGCCGGAAAACTCCTTGGCTTCATAGTCTCTCACGAGAGGCATTGAGGTTAACCGGAAAAGATCAAGGCAATCACTGTGTATCAAGCGGCCAACTTGTCTCAAAGATGTGCAACGACTAGCTGGTTGTGTCGCGGCAATCGGTAGGTTTGTTAGCCGTCTTGGCGAGAAGCGCTACCTCTGTACAAGTTGTTGAAGAAAACGAGACAAATTTGTGCGGGACGACGCAGGCGACGCAGCTCTTCGAGGGTTGAAGGAAATACTTACCTCCCCACCTATCTTGGCAGCCCCAGCGAGTCGAGCCAATGCTCCTTTATGCGGCGGCTACCAACAAAGTCATCGGCCTCGTCATCGTGGTGGAGCGAAAGGAAGAAGGTCATGAATATGACGTCCAAAGACCTGTCTACTACATAAGCGAGGTGCTGACGGAGTCAAAGCAAAGATACCCTCACTTTCGAAGCTAGCTTATGGAGTTTTCCTAGGCAGCCGGAAGCTGAGACACTACTTCCAAGAGCACCCGATAGCGAGTTGTGAGCAAGGCTCCGCTGTCAACAATTCTCAACAACGGCGACGCAACGGGACGGACAGCTAAATGGGGCATTGAATTATCCGCCTTCGACATCGCTTACAAGCCAAGGGCTGCGGTCAAATCCCAAGTCTTGGCGAGATTTCGTTGCAGATTGGACGAAGCTCCGGATGCAAGTGCTGGAGCCGGAACCGAGAGACATGGGTTATGCACTTCGATGGATCCAAGCAGCATCAAGGCTCGGGAGCGGAGTCACCACTGAAGTCCCCTACCGGAGAAGAGCTGCGGTATGTTACGCAGATCCACTTGAAGCTACAAATAACATGGCGGAATATGAGGCTCTATTACACGGTCTGCGCATCGCTAAGGAAATTGGGATCAAGCACATCATATGCTTGTGGAGATTCCGACTTGGTGGCACAACAAGTAGCCGGAACATGGAACGCCGAGAAATTCCGTCATGGCAGCCTACGGAGACGAAGTTGATGAGCTCGCCAAGTGCTTCCTCGGATACGAAGTCAAGTACGTCGGGAGAGACGATAACACGGCGGCGAGACATGCTATCCAAGCTCGGATCCGGCGAAAGCCAATTCCGCTGGAATTTTCCTAGAGCATCTCCGGATACCCTCGGTGAAGGGCGCTAACCCGGAAAACCCGGAAGTGGCGGTGTCTCCGGCTAGAGAGGTATTGGCTACCATTCCGGCTTGGACACGGCCTTCCTGGACTACCTCATCGATCAGAAGTTGCCGGAGGACGAGGTCCTCGCGCGCCAGATCATCAGACGAGCACGATCCTACACAATTGTTGATGGACAGCTCTACAAACGAAGCGCAACAGGGGTATTTCTCAAATGCGTCTCCAATCAAGATGGCATTGAAATCCTCAGAGAGATCCACGCGAGGGACTGCGGGCACCATGCCGCTCCCGGGTCACTCGTTGCAAAAGCTTTTCGGCTAGGCTTTTATTGGCTCACAGCTAAAGAAGATGCGACAAGATAGTCAAGACCTGCCGAGGTTGTCGGTACTATGCTACTCAACCAAACGCTCCGGCCCAAGAGCTGAAGACCATACCTATCACCTGGCCATTTGCGGTGCAGGGGCTCGATATGGTTGGTAAGTTAAAAAGATCATCTCCTGGTGGTTGTGAATACCTCCTGGTCGCTGTTGACAAGTTCAGCAAGTGGATCGAGGCCAAGCCGGTGAGAAAAGCCGACGGTGCTACGGCACTAAAATTTGTCTGCAGCCTCGTGATGAGATTCGGCATCCCACACAGCATAATCACAGATAATGGCACAAACTTCGCTCAGGGAGAATTAAAGGATTATTGTGAGACAATGGGGATTCGATTGGACCTTGCATCTGTGGCCCACCCACAATCCAATGGTCAAGTTGAAAGAGCTAACGGTCTAATATTATCAGGAATCAAGCCACGCCTTGAAGAACCGCTGCGACGAGCAGCTGGAGCTTGGGCCGACGAACTAGGCATCTGTCTTGTGGAGTTTGCGAACTACCCCTAACAGGTCAACATGGTTTACCCCTTTCTTCCTGGTATACGGATCCGAAGCCGTGATTCCCTCCGACATCATCCACGATTCACCGCGAGTTTCCGCCTATAATGAAGAAACAGCTGACGAGGCCAGACAGCTATCTGTGGACCTGATCGAAGAAGCTCGGAATCTAGGCTGACCGGCGCTCCGCCATCTACCGGCAAAAGCTCCGACGTTATCACAGTCGTCGAGTCCGGAATCGCTCCTTCATGGCAGGAGACCTGGTCCTCCGCCTTCGACAGGTGAAAGACCATAAGTTGCAATCTCCATGGGAAGGACCCTTCGTCGTTAGCAAAGTGCTTCATAACGGGTCATACTACCTTGTTGATTTCCGCGAGCTGAGGGATAGACCCTGCTAGCTGGCGCCGGAAAGCATAGCGTGAGGATCCGGATGACATCTACGATGAAACAGATCGCCCTTGGAATATCGCACAGCTACGTCCTTTCTACACTTAGCATATTCTTTCCGAGTTACAAACTACGTAATAGTTATACATGATCAATGAAATAAAGCTTATGGTTCACTCTTTGAGTCTTTTACCTCCTTTACTTGTTCATTTTTAGATCGTGTATGTTTTCCGACTAAAACCGCAGAGCTGGATTTTTCCGCCTAGGCGTGTACAAAAGTTGTGATTTTCAAAAATCGTCCTTCAGGACGTAAGCTTAAGTTTTACGATTAAGTTGTTGTGCATTTGCGAACTCGTGGATTCCTAGTAGCGATTTCCGGCACCGACGCTCAGGGGCTTGTTTCAGCGGTTATTGACGGATTGCCATTGGGCTTCGTCGCCGGCGCGACGTTCCGGCTAAGGTCTTCCGGCTCGCGGAAGGTCAAGCGGGCAAGCCGGAAAACAATGAAGTCAGCACTTGCTTTCCGACATAAAACGAAACATGCACATAACATTAAACGGATAGCAGGATAAGTGTTTCCGCCCCATGCATAATCGTTTCGTTCCTAGCTACTTAAGAATTTAAGTCTTATTACAAACCCACTCTGGGGCCAAAATGATGCAACTTGTTTCATTGTTTAAAGCAGGAACTCTACTCGGAGTCCTCTTCTTCGATTCTTTGGTAGGAGGAGCCGTCGTCGGCTGTCACGAGATCCGGCTTTGGAGTCGTCACCGAGTTTTCTCCGGAATGCTCGCCGCTTGATCCGGATCCTTCCCCGTAAAACTCCGGCTCACCTGCTTCTTCCTCGGCATCGGAAAAGCCTTGGGCAGATCATGTTTGTTATACAGAGCGAGGTGATCCACTCGCACGACAAGCGAGTTGTTCATATCCTTCGGTTTCCGCGAGGGCGCCCATGTAGGAACCCTTGGGGGCTCCGCGTGCAATAGTCGCCGAGGTTGAGCGAGGGAAGTGAGCCTTGCGGGTGGCCAAGACCGGGGAGGCGACTCCGCGTGCTGAAGATTCTTGCCGGTCCTTGATGAAATCCGGCACCGGCTTCATAAGTTTGGTCATCGTATCGATGGCGTGGTTTCTGGCTTTCTTCAAGAGACGAGGCACGTGGCGATTCCGCGACAGGCTTCAAATAGCAGCGTCAATTGATATCCGCGCTTCATCGTATGCCTCCGTCCTCGTAAGGTTTGACTCTTTGGACCATTCAAAGCCAAGGCTTGCTGTGGAAGAAAGAGATTCAGTTCCGTTAGGAAGGAATCATACAAGTTAGTCGGAGCAGCGTGATGGCGTGTATTTCACACGTTCGTTGGGCAACCCCAAGAGGAAGGTATGATGCGCACATCAGCAAGTTTTCCCTCAGAAAGAAACCAAGGTTTATCGAACCAGGAGGAGCCAAGAAGCACGTTGAAGGTTGATGGCGGCGGGATGTAGTGCGGCGCAACACCTGAGATTCCGGCGCCAACGTGGAACCTGCACAACACAACCAAAGCTACTTTGCCCCAACGAAACAGTGAGGTTGTCAATCTCACCTGGCTTCGCTGTAACAAAGGATTAACCGTATTGTGTGGAAGATGATTGTTTGCGAGAGAAAACGGTAAAAACAAGTATTGCGATAGATTGTATTTCGGTAAAGAGAATTGGACCGGGGTCCACGGTTCACTAGAGGTGTCTCTCCCATAAGACGAACAGCATGTTGGGTGAACAAATTACAGTTGGGCAATTGACAAATAAAGAGAGCATGACAATGCACATACATATCATGATGAGTATAGTGAGATTTAATTGGGCATTACGACAAAGTACATAGACCGCCATCCAAGCTGCATCTATGCCTAAAAAGTCCACCTTCGAGGTTATCATCCGAACCCCCTCCGGTATTAAGTTGCAAAGCAACGAGACAATTGCATTAAGTATGGTGCGTAATGTAATCAACAACTACATCCTTAGACATAGCATCAATGTTTTATCCCTAGTGGCAACAGCACAACACAACCTTAGAACTTTACATCACTCGTCCCGGTGTCAATGCGGGCATGAACCCACTATCGAGCATAAGTACTCCCTCTTGGAGTTAAAAGTAAAAACTTGGCCAGAGCCTCTACTAGAAACGGAGAGCATGCAAGATCATAAACAACACATAAGCATAACTTTGATAATCAACATAACAAGTATTCTCTATTCATCGGATCCCAACAAACGCAACATATAGAATTACATATAGATGATCTTGATCATGATAGGCAGCTCACAAGATCCGACAATGATAGCACAATGGGGAGAAGACAACCATCTAGCTACTGCTATGGACCCATAGTCCAGGGGTAGACTACTCACTCATCACTCCGGAGGAGACCATGGCGGTGTAGAGTCCTCCGGGAGATGATTCCCCTCTCCGGCGGGGTGCGGGAGGCGATCTCCAGGATCCCCCGAGATGGGATCGGCGGCGACGGCGTCTCAGTAATGTTTTCCGTATCGTGGCTCTCGGTACTGGAAGTTTCGTCACGGAGGCTTTAAGTAGGCGGAAGGGCAAGTCGAGAGGCGGCACGGGGGCCCCACACCACAGGGCCGCGCGGCCAGGGGGGGGGCCGCGCCGCCCTAGGGTTTGGCTCCCCCGTGGCCCCTCTTCGTCTCTCCTTCGGACTTCTGGAAGCTTCGTGGAAAAATAGGCCTCCGGGCTTTTATTTCGTCCAATTCCGAGAATATTTCTTTACTAGGATTTCTGAAACCAAAAACAGCAGAAAACGACAAGCGGCACTTCGGCATCTTGTTAATAGGTTAGTTCCAGAAAATGCACGAATATGACATAAAGTGTGCATAAAACATGTAGATAACATCAATAATGTGGCATGGAACACAAGAAATTATCGATACGTTGGAGACGTATCAAGGTTCAGTTCCGTTAGAGAGAAAAACATACAAGATGGACAGCGCAACGACACGGAAAAATGCTTACGGAAGATAAGTTTATCAATGGCCTCCGCCTCCTCCTCCAGAACTCTGTTCTTGGATATCACGGAGAGCACGCGGCCCTGGCTTTTCTCCAGTTTGTCAATCAGCTCCGCCTTGTCGTGGGCATGCTTCTCGGAGAGCACTTTCCTCGCCTCAGCCTCCTTACTAGAGGATTCTTTAATGAAGGTTTTGAGGGACTCGTTCTCCGCCTCAAGCACCTTGACTTTGGCGGAAAGCTCATCGAACGAGGAGTGCTTGGCAGTTTCTTCTGAAGGCAGAAAGTTGCACATATTATGCATCTCGAACAACTATGACGGCACAAAAAGTGAAGACCCGGATCTCGTACCTTTAAGGCGGGTCTCAAGCAGCTGGATAGCCTTTTGGCTGTTTTCCGCATTCTGGCGCAGCCCCTCGATCTCCGTGATTTGCTCTAGCACGTGAATGCGCAGATCTTCGTGCAATTTCCGCGTGGTCTGCGAAGCAGCGGGGAGTTAGCCGGATATTTAAAATCTTGGGGGCTAGCGAGGAATTCGGTCCGAGGTATAAAAATTTTAAATTTCCGTCTAAAGTACATTACGGGAAAGCATCGGATAATACATGTTACACGGAACTATATCACCCAATGCTTGGGGGCTAGTATTACTCGCCGCACTTCCTTGTGCTTGGCGAAAAATTCCTTCGAGCTGTCCTCCAGCTCGGCGAGATAACCCACCTCCTCCTCCGGTTTTCCCCATACCTTGTTCAGCATGGCGGAAACTTCCGCGTGACGTTTTGTAAGGGTAAGCTTTTGGAGGGACGGAGTTGGTTGGAGGTTGACTCGGGTCGCGTTGGTAACTTGGAGGAGCTTAGCCTTTTGCTGCTATTCTTCTCCAGTGGGCCCCGCGAAAGCGGAGCTTGGCTGATCTGGCGGAGGAATTGGTGAGGAGGTCCCCTTGGCGGAGTCGCCATGATGAGCGGGATCTTCAGGAAGGTCATCAATGTCGATGATATCCTTTGGATCCGGCTTGGTGGCGGAGGAAGCCTTGGGCGGAACTTCAACCTCAGGAGTAATGGGAAAAGAAGCCGGAGATGGCCTGACTCTCTTCTTGAGGACCCTTGGGGCCATGGGGGGCTGGCTTCCGGAGCTTCAGGAAAAACATAAAAGTATAAGAGCGAGCGTTAAATCAGAACTTAGGTCTCGGAAGTAGACGTTTACCCGGAAGGTTTGAAGAAATCTTTGGATGGCAGGCTGCCCCTTGTTGCTGGTATTAATCAGCGAGAGGCGCTTCTTTTCCGCCTCCAATTTCCGGGTAGCCGCAATGCTGAGCACTTCGCGGGCGCATTTTGCATGGGGGCTGGAAGGAGCCGGCTTCTTCCTCTTAGCAGGGCGTGGGGCTTCAGGAGCTTCCGCCTCCGATGCGGCTTCCGGATCCGCGTTACCGGTGGAAGGGACTCGGAGGAGAGTTCCGAGTTCATTTTCCTCAAGCGCCTCGAGCTAATGCAAAATTAAACACTTGGATAAAAAAGTTTGAAGAAAAACAATAGACCAAAGTCAAGACGACGTACCGCGGTTCCGGATCCATTCGTGTGGATGTCTTTGTTGCATACGTGAACATGGAGTTCACGTGAGATCTTGATGAGGACCCGGATCCTCTTGTCGATGGCGTCGGCGGAGAGATTGTCTTTGGTGGCGCGCATTGGATCGTCGCGCCCTGTGTATTCAAACATCAGGCGGTCCTCGTGTTGCGGCGGGCTGGATCCGCTTGGTAAACCAGGAAAGGGTTAAATCCTTCCCCGTCAGCCCCTCCTCCGTGAGCTTGCAGATCCGCCTAACAGCGCGGGTCAGTTGAGGCGAGTCGGAGAAGTGGGGGCAGTGCGTTCATGACGGAAGCTCGGTGGCGGGGCAATTCTTGAAAGGTGGAAGTTTCTTTTCACTCGCGGGGTCGGAGACGTCCTTCAGATAGAAGAAACCCCCGGACCAGTACCTCGCGGATTCGTGGCGGTCGGTGGGGGGGTAGACGCGGCCCGGGCGGAGTATAAAGGTGATGGATCCGCATGTAGCGAGTTCGGCGGATTGCCGGATCCTCTCCTTCTTGACAGTAAAAAAGTGTTGGAACAGAGAGATCTCGGGGGTTACCCGGAGATGGCCTTCGCAGAGGGTGACGTGGTTGCTGATGGCAAGCACGCTGTTTGGAGATATGTTGTGGGGTTGGAGTCCATACGCCTTCAGAATCTCCAGGAAAAAGTCCGAAGGCGGAAATGAAAATCCGCGCTCCACCAGCGCCTTCGTCAGCACCATCTCGTCGTCCCTCTGAGCCGGAGCTAGTTCATTTGGAACTGACCTCCAGCTTCCGGGTTGCAGAAAGCCCTCCGACTCGAGGTTCTTCAGCGCCATCTCGGTGGTGGTACAAGGCCACCATTTTCCTTTAGCTTCAGAATCTCGCTTCGAGCTTTCGACTTCTTTGTGACCTCTTCCGCCTCGGTGCTTCGTTTGACCCGCCCGGAGGCTTTCTCCGGGTGAGCGAGAGGTCCCCTCGGCCTCCTTGCCGGAATCCTTTGAAGGATCCAGCCTGACTGGAACGAAGGGAGGAGGGGCGGAGGAGATTGGGGTCGCCATGATTGGTTCCGAGGTCGGAGGCGGAGTCGTTGAAGACATCTGAAGAAAAAGGGTTTGGCGGAAACTTACTTCAGTCGGATCCCACATCGTCTTCCCCAAGTTCACCCCTACCGACTACGGTGCGAAAGTGAAGCTCGAAGACTTACTGTAATGGCGTATGCGGTGGTCGGAGTCGCCGGCGACGAGTTTTTCGCGCGGTGGCTCGCCGGAGTTAAGAACACGAAGAACACTGCGGTGGTGGACTCGCTCCGGTGATGCTCCGGCGGCTACTCCGGCAGGTTCCGGCACGGCGGAGGAATAGCTCGCGGGCGGCGCTCGGCGAGAGGTGAGAGGGGGGTGAATGAGGGTAAGGGCCTCGACGGCGGATATTTATAGGCTGAAGGGATAAGATTCGTGCTCCGCATCCTGTGGTCGGAACGCAAGCGTCGCACCGTTGGATGCGTGACACGTGTCCCAAACCCTAAACGGTAAAAATGGCTAGAGATAAGTTACCGCAGAAATCGCGCGAAAATGGCGCCAGAGTTGGCGGAACCGTTTGAGTCTTTTAAGATTCCGGGTAATTGCGTGAGGGTAAGTTAGTTCTCATTCGCGAGCAGGGAGTAACCCGGAAATGTTCTTTGGAATGTCGATGGATGAAGTCCCGCAGGATGGGAGCATTTTCCGACTAAAAGTTAGGGAAAGAAGAAAATGTGAAGTTGGAGCTCTTCAAGTTTCTCCGCGTTACCAACGTTTGCCGGAGATTGTGATGAACCAGCAAGGCGGAAACTGCAGGTGAAACTCGGAGAACTCTGGGGGCTACTGTTGTGGGTATACTTCATGGGTGTACCATCGACAGTGCCTAGATCCGGCAAGCCGGGTGGCCCACGAGATGGTGATGAGGCATGTGGCCCATCGGGCGGCCCGATTCTTGTTGATCATGAAGGAAGAAGTCCAGCCCAGGATCAGTAAGCCGGATCCGTACCGACATTAGGAGTAACCCGGATCCATGGAGGTCCATGAGGAACCCGGATCCAGTACGACGTATATGGAAGGCGGATCCGTGACGTGCACGGCAAGATATTGTACCGTAGTTAGGCTATCTGTAATCCGGCTAGGACTCTCCATGTAAACCCTAGATCCGTGCGCCTTTATAAGCCGGATCCCGGGAGCCCTAGAGGCACAACCACAACTCATTGTAACAACGCGAAAGCGCCCGGATAATTCCGGACAAGCAGCGGTAGGCCCTGTCATCGTGCGGGTGTTCCGAAAGCTGGGTAACTCGCGTACCACCGTCCCGTGTGCACTCCGCCCTATGGCCCCTACTTCTTCTCCCCCTCGTGAGGATCCCTCCTCCGAGGTACCGTCGATTAGGCAACGACACTCGCTCTGGGGAACCCTGAACATGTTGGACGGGTACGAGCTCGCCCAGGTCTCACCATGAAGGAAGCGTGGCCGGACAGCGCTGACACTTATAGAAGCCGTTCGCGAAAGAAGAAGAAGGACGCCGACATTGTAACGGAGTTGTTAACTAGGGTGGAGGCTCTTGAGAGAAATCGAGAGGGCACCTGATCAGCCGCTGTTTCTACGGGATCCACAAGCCGATGCTGCCCCATCTCAGCGAAGAAGCGATGTCGGTTCCTCGCATCTTGACGGATGTGGAGGAAGCTACCCCGTGGATTATGTCACGGAGAAGACAGATTGCGAGCTACATATGTTAATCGGGACCGCGTCCGTTAAGGTGGCGGTCGGCTATGTGTACCCAAGTGAAGATGGAGCAATGCACCATCATATGCCCATTCCACCTGGTTGTGTTCGTGTCGGGGTGGATGAAGTTGTTTCGGGTTTTGAAAAAGTGGAGCTTGATATTCCTAGAGGTGAAGATGAGAGGACACTGGCCGATGTCAAGCACGGTTTCTCCCTATGGCCGAAGAAGTACGTCGTCCTTTTGCAAAGGCCACCGACTCCTACACATGAGCAGCAAATGCCATCGACTCCTCCCGGTGGCGATCCCGGTGAGCAGCCAAGTCCACACCTACCTGAGAGGGACCCCAGCGTGAGTCCACCATCTCGAGATCCTCCGCGTAAGACAGCGTCCGTTAAGCGTACCCGTACGCCGCCTAGGAAGAAAGCTAGAAAGGAGAAACAACTGCCGCCTACTGAGAAGTTACCTTGGGAAAAAACTCCAGAGGAAAATGCGGAGGCCGTTCAGGCCGAGGTGAAGAAATTTTTTGCACCGAAAGTGCCAGAGATACCTTTCGAGAAGACACTAGATTGGGAGAAAGTTGTGCGTACCGTTGACAATCTATATGACCCTGTACCATCGCCGCCATCTGACTATGTGCGTTCTATTGAAAGGTCGTATGACAAGATGATCGAGGCGACAAAACCCGTTCAATCGGGTATCAGGGAGATAAAAGGGATACACAGTGTCTACCAGCTCGGACAACAACCCGTTCAATCGGTCGCCCCTCTCAAGGTGTTTGACGGGAAGACCGTTCAAAGTTCTCGACAAGACGCAACCGATTACGCCTTAGCTGAACGAGCATATCGGTTTGTTCAAGGGAAAGATTTGGTCGAGAATCTCGGGAAGGTACCAACATGTATGCGTAACTTGCATTCGTGGTACCTTAAGGCCTCAAAGGAAGGGATCGAGACTATCATGGTGCGAGTTAGGGAAGAGCACTACTTCCGGGAGTACTTGTGTGAACGTTGACTTCGCCGAACTCTTTCGGTTATACAATCTCCGGGCCCTCGACAAATCAATCATCGGTTGCTATTGTCACGTAAGTGATTTATTTATTTAATTTGAGAACTCGTTCATTGTCCGCAGATTATAATCTTTTGTGCGCTATATTATGCGGATCGAAGATGCTCGAATGCAAAAGGGACGATATCACGGACATTGGGTTCATTGACCCGAACACAATGCATGTTAAAACCATAGAGAATCTCCTCTATAACAAGGATACACCGCGAGACTTTGCTAAGGTTTTTGAAGCGACAACGTGACAAAAAGCTAATACTTTGGCCTTACAACTTCGAGTGAGTCTTACTTGTCTTATAACACATTATATTTTGCTCACCGTATGTCAAAATTTTAACTAATGACTTATGTATATGACACTACATATTGAAACGTGCGTAGGTTTCACTTTATTCTTCTCGTCATCAATTTGGAAATTGGAGAAGTTGAAGTCTTGGACTCACTAAGCAAAAAAAAGGATCTATACTTGTCTTGTTTTTTAATGCTCGGAAGGTAATTTTAATTCTTATCGGTTTGTTTCGTTAATTTCCTGCTTTGAACTAATTGATGACTCTTTTATGCATTTTCTTTTGTCGAGCAGCGTATGGCAAACTTTCATCAAGGAAGATACGTCCCGTGAATGGACACCGAAGCTGCGATGGCGTGCGAAAGTAAGTAGTACTACCTAGGTCCACACACCTTTTAATTATCATACTTGACTATTGTTTGATTGAATTATATTCTTGTAAAGAAATGCCCGCAACAACCTCGCGGGAACCGATCTCTGTGGATTCTTCGTTTGCGAGTACATCCGCAGAATTATCAACGAGAGAACGAATAATGAAAGAAATAAAGAGGTACAAAAACAATCTTCACAAATTTGTTTTCTTATCATAAGTTGTGCTGAGTTTCGGTAATAGTTGTTTCATGTATTCATTTGTATCTTATTCTTTTATAGTTGGCAAGAAAGCGGAACAAGCTCTCAATCGATGATCGCTTCATAGCAATAGGCGAGGAATTGGCGGGATTTTTCCTTCGGGACGTCATACCACCACTCGCAGAGTTCCACTATGAATGAAGATGTACATGTTACATATATAGTTGACTCGAAGAGTACCACTATGCTACATGTAATAGACATATATAGAGTACGCCTCGGAGAGTACCACTATGCATGAAGATCGATCTTCATGCATAGTGCTACTTAATTTGCGATCTTATGCAATAACATGTGTGTTATATTATATGCACCAACTTGCTATGCATCATCTTGATCTTCATGTACTACCTAAACCCAAACGCGTTTACGGTGCATCGACGCGATATGAAACAAACCGATATCCCTAAACCCCTCCAAAAACCCTAAAAAACCAATTCTGCCGCGGCGAGATTTGGGCAAATTCCCTGCCGCGGGGAAACCTTTGGTACCGGTTCGTATTACCAACCGGTACCAAAGATCCTTAGCCCCGAGCTCTCCTGGTGGCCCACGTGGAGGCCCCTTTTATACCGGTTCGTAAGCAACCGGTACGAAAGGGTGGGGGGCTTTAGTGCCGGATAATTAATACCGGTTGCTCAACCGGTACTAAAGCCCCTCTGGAACCGGTACTGATGAGAGATTTTCTACTAGTGTACTTTGATGGTTCTTTCTCCCAAACATCGAACGTAAATGCCGAGGAGGGCTTAAAAATGTACAAGACAAGAGACTATCATCAAGTGCTTATCATCGTCGTCACAAGCACCGTCTTCTCTTGCATCAATTCTTGGATCATCCATTCATCGTCACTATCTATAGTCTGCAATTGAAACAATGAAGCAATCAAACATCCAAACACTCTATCTAATTTACCTATGCAAAAAGCACTTGAGAGTAAGGCTTATGGCCTCGCACCAGAAGGGGTTCTTTTGCATGATATCCGTTCTTTTCTTCAGCTCAATTTTATTCAGGTCAATGTGGTGCATGTAAATCTTTTGTGTAATGGTGTTGCACATACATTAGCTACGTATGGTGCTAGTCAGCAACAAGTACGGCTGTTGTGGCCAGATGTAGTACCAGATATTGTAAACGTTTTGGTGGCCAGCGAGTCTGCTGAGCCATTGTAAAGGAACAAAGTGTTCCACGTCCAAAAAAAAGGTTTATGATACAGTGAAATGGCCATTCTTACAACAGACTTTGAGAATGAAGGGGTTTGCTCCTGAGTGGTGTAAGATGATCCACCAATATGTCCAAGGGGGAAGTGTTGGTGTAAAGGTAAATGATGATATCGGTCATTATTTTCAGACAAAAAAGGGTTTGAGACAAGGTGATCCGTTGTCTCCGATCCTTTTCAATATTGTTGTAGACATGCTTGCCATTATTCTTGAGAGAGCAAAAAATGATGGTCAAGTAGGGGGACTTATTCCTCATCTTGTTGAGGGGGGTATCTCCATTTTACAATATGCCGATGATACTATCCTCTTCTTGGAACATGACCTACGAGAAAGCTGTGAATATGAAACTAATTTTATGTCTTTTTGAAGAATTATCAGGGCTCAAAATTAATTTTCACAAGAGTGAGATTTTTTGTTTTGGTAAAGCAAATGATGAGATAGACATGTATAAACAGATTTTTGGATGTGATGTCTGGTTCTCTTCCTTTTAAATACTTAGGTATTCCTATACACTTTAGGAAGCTTAGAAATTCTGATTGGTACCCGATGGAGACCCGATTTGAGAGCAAATTGGGATGCTTGGAAAGGCAAATTATTATCCTATGGAGATAGACTTGTCCTTATCAATTCAGTTTTAACAAGCTTACCTATGTTCATGTTATCTTTCCTCGAGATTCCTGTTGGGGTACGGAAAAGACTGGATTTTTATAGATCCAGATTTTTTTGGCAATCTGAGGATAATAAAAGAAAATATAGACTTACCAAGTGGAATATCGTTTGCAGACCTAAGGATCAAGGGGGTCTAGATATAGAGGTCCTTGAACTTAAAAATAGATGTTTATTAAGTAAGTGGCTTTATAAACTTCTTAACGAACAAGGAGTGTGGCAGGAGTTGCTGCAGAATAAATACCTAAGACAAAAGACCTTATCTCGAGGTACAAGCTAAACCAACAGATTCTCCCTTTTGGAAGGGATTGATGAGGGTTAAGGACGATTTTTTTAGTAGAGGTTTTTTTTCAGGTAGGTAATGGAGTAAATACCCGTTTTTGGGAAGATACCTGGTTAGGTAAAATACCACTTGCCCAACAATATCCTTCTTTATACAATATTGTGCATCACAAAAATGTAACGGTAGCTCATGTGTTATCTCAAACGCCTCTGAATATCGGTTTCAGAAGGCTGTTGGTGGGAAACAAATGGACGTTATGGTTACAATTATGTCGTAAGCTTATGAGGATTAATTTATCTGATGAGAATGATCGGTTTGTTTGGATGTTGACAACAAATGGTTTGTTTACCGTGAAATCTATGTACGAAGACCTAATGAATGACCATACACCCTTCTTGCGAAAATATCTTTGGAAAGTTAAAGTTCCCCTAAAGATAAAAATATTTATGTGGTTCTTGAGCAATAAGGTTTTACTTACTAAAGACAACTTAGCTAAAAGAAGATGGCAAGGATGTACAAAGTGTGTGTTCTGTGGTGCACAGGAGACTATTGAGCATTTGTTTATCTCTTGCCCATTAGCTAAAATACTTTGGCGTACGATTAACTTTACGTTCGCTCTCCCACCTCCAACCAATATTACGAATATGTTTGGTAATTGGCTAAATGGAGTAGATAGACAATCTAAGGCTTTCATCCGTATTGGGGTTTCTGCCTTATGTTGGTCTATATGGAGGGTGCGAAATGATATTATATTTAATAAAAAAAATTCTTTCCACTTTTTGCAGGTTATCCATATGGTGGCACATTGGGTCCAGTTGTGGGCTCTCCTCTCACCGGAGGGACAGCGGGATGCTATGGCTACTTGGATGCACACGGCTCCGGATGGTCGCTCGGGATATCTTGTGCCGAGCTGGTGGCGACACGATGAGACGGTTACTATGATGTGTAATCTGTCTTTCTTAGTTCTTTTTCGCTGGTTGATTCTTGTATCAACTCTAGGTGATGACTGAGATGCTATAAACTTGTACTCTTACTCTTTTTAATAAAAGACCGTGTGCATCATCATGATGCAGAAGCCGGGGTTTCATTCCCCTTTTCGAAAAAAAAAACGTCCAAAAAAAAAAGGTGCCCGATTCGAGCTATTGATACACCGGGTCCATGATGTCGTGCAGAAGCTGGTCAAAATAGCATCGATCCATCATGCCTTGCAGAAGTAGCCGAAGGACACTCTGGGCGTGGAGAACTCTGCCGACAGGATCTTGGCGGCGACAACGGCGTTGGCGGCGTCGGTGTAGTGCACGCCGTCCCAGCTGAGGAACTTGGAGCCGTCCTCGCACACACGATAGCCGGGGCCGAGGCAGCTCACGTTGAGGTCGTAGTTGTAAGGCGGCCCGCCGTGGCCGCAGCACGCCATGAGCGGCTCCTCGAAGCCTGGTCGAAACATACACGTGAGCTTTACAGGGAGATCGCCCAAGTACGCGGCCGGGGACCTGTGGATTGCTGCACTCACCGTAGCCGCTGTGGTTGGCGACCAGGTCGTACTTGATGGACAGAATGTCGGTGTAGACGATGGTGGCGCCTTTGAGCTGCGTGGTGAGTCTGTCGCAGACGGAGCGGAGCTGGCTGTTGAATTCGTCGGAACCGTTGTTGAGTGTTCTGAGGCAGCCGCTGTCGTCCAGGTCGCCGTCGTCGGCCCTAGCCTCGGCGAGCTTCTGCGGAAGGCAGCCCAGGGGCCCGGTGCCATGGACCCAAAAGTTCTTAGCTCCATTGTAGTACAGAGTCTGCAATGCATCAACAAGACGATGGTAGGATGCAAACGAAGAAAATTGAGCACTACGATTTGGGAAATTTGCAGCATACCATAATAGCATCCTTTATCTCGGAGAGTATGGCCGGGATCCTCTTACGGACGACGTCATCGTACTGCAGCCTGCTAGAGAACGCGGCAGAGAGATCGTTCTGCCCGATGTCGATGACGTACAGCGCGTTTCGGAAACCCACCGCGTCGACGGGAACGTTCTCGCCTGCAAATTAGCCAACGAGCTAATCGGTCAGCAAATGATCAGACACAAACAACCCAGCTTGCCTGAACTCTTGAAATTGAACTGTTGAAGTGAAGATGAGAACCGTGGGTGATGAGCTCGAGGGAGCGCTGCTTAAAATGGAGGAACTGCTGCACCTGGACGTGCAGCGCGAATGGCCTGTCCCGCGGCATGGTGGTGGAGCCGGAGATGGCGAAGTTGGCGCCATTGCTGAAGTCGGACCCCAGCGCCTCCAGGTACGGGCTCAGGTAGCTCATGTTCAGGCTCTCACCTGCTCATTGTTGGATCGTCCGCCCACACACATGAGTAGTAATTATCATCAAGGTACGTACCATTAATCGACCGATTAATTGCTACTCAGTGGTCACTAATAAACTCAGTGATATGCCTATTAATCGCTACTCGCTAGCCCACTGAATTGATAGTGATAAGCGATTTTCTCAACATTATACTAAATTAAGTAAATTAAAAAAATGGTGAATCCTTGCTTACCAAGAATCACGGAAAGATTTTTTTTTTCCGCAACCTAAGCTGCAACGCTGCACGAACCGTCTACCCGCAACCTAAGCTGCACAGGGCAAACGACCGCAAACCACGGGCATCACACCAACTCATCCGAGGCCGCTGCCTCGACATAACGTCCGACCGTCCCCTCTAGGACGCGTCCGACCGAGCTGCTGCCCTACCGCCCACACAGCCAGGGTCGCCACCCAAGCCGTGACAAACCGCATCCCTGCACCATAGAGATGTTGCCGCACCGCCTTCCGGGGCCACCGCCCCGGCTCACAGCCACCTACCCGAGGCCGCCGCCTCGGCATCCTCCAACGCAGACGGTAAGGCAACGTAGCCTGGCAAACAAACCACCCTTGCCGAGTGAAGTTCATGCCCTCCAAAGACGACGCATCCAAGAAGGAAAGCGACAAGACCGCCGCCGTCGCCCGCTCCGGCCGAGGCAAGAGCTTGGGTTTTCACCCTGAGGGCACGAATCCTCGAAGGCAGGAGAGGTAGGAGCTCCACGACGATGCCTCCAAGAAGGGGAACGACGCCCTGAGATGTCGCCATCGCCGGCACCGACCAAGTTGGGCAGAGCTTTCACCCGGAGCAAGCACCCTCCCGCCGAGGCTCCTTCACCGGCAGGGAAGCCGGAGCACACCATCATGCGCACCAGCACCGTCTACCACGTAGCCCGCCATGACGCCACCGCTGCCCGGGGTCTCCGCCCCGGCACACCACCACCACCCAGCAGCCGCTGCAAACCTGCAGCACCTCCAGGGGGCCCACGCTGGCCTGCCGCAGCGCCGCCGCGACGCCCAGACCACCCGCACCCGCCGCACGCGCTGCCTACAGCCAGAAGCACCGCCGCGCCGCCACGCCCGCAGCACGCCGCCGCACCCGCCGCCCGAGCGATTTGAATTTGTATTGTTAGAGTAAAACGCAATGCAGAGTATGCAAGGCGAGGAAGGAACTAGCACCGTAACTCTAGGATTATTGGCTACATAGCCGACCCTCCCCCCCCTCCCAACTTAAAACAAAAGCAGAACATCACACGAGTGAACTCCTCAAGTCTCTCCCTTGCTTAGAACCAACCTGTGGTTGGATGGTTAGGAGAGCAGTGGCACCCCCAGCCCACCAGAGTTCAAATCCCAGATTTGACACTTTGGTGTCTCATAAAGGCGGAATATTCTTAGTGGGAGGCGACGTTCCCGTCGACAGCGAGGCGCCTGTGGTGACTTCGTCAACCTCAAAACCCGCTGGATCAGTTTCTTCGATGCAGTATCTTGGAGGTGCTCATAGGGGTAGGGTGTGCGTGCGTGCGTTCATAGGGGTGAGTGTGTGCGCGTATGTATGAGTGCCTTTGATTGTACTGTGTTTCGCAAAAAAAAAAGTCTCTCCCTTGCTACAGGAAAATGCCTCATTATATATCGGTGGTTTTTATCAGGCCGTTGGTATTTTTTATAAAGGGATTATATTAATACCAACATGATATCAGCACATTAAAAGAAACTTTGGTACACATAGATATATGCCAAGGGGAGAGTGGACAAATGGAGGCCGAGCTACATGTAGCTCTTTATTTTTAGAAATTCGGAAATCATATTTCAAAGTTTTAAAATATGCTAAAAAATCCTAGATGTAGCCAATGAGAAACATGCAAAACCTCAATGTGAAATTCTTAGTACTTTTAAGCTATATAAAAATGACAAATGTATGAATATGAGAACAGTGAATAGTGCACATTTCAAAACTCTATCAGATTTCGTTATTTTTGTGTAGTCTACACATTGAGACCATCATTGTCTACATCCAGAAATTTTTTTCCAAATCTTTTTAAAACTTAAAACTATGATTTTTTTTATTTTTCAAAAATAAAAGGCTACATATAGCTTAGCCTCCGTTTTGCAGTTTTCATGCCACGAGTACATACATCCATTGGCATATACATATATATATGCCAACGGCTGCCATCAGCCGTCGGCATAGACAAAGCGGACATCAGACATAAATCCACTCGATATGTATAGACATATCATGCTGGTGGCTGCCATCGGCATACACAACTGCCACATGGCATTAGTGTCCTCGGCTCCTCCCGCTTGCTTTTATGCCAACGGACACGTCAAAGCTGTTGGCATCCCCCATATGTTGAGGGTAGCCATCGATATATACATTTTTTCTTACTTTTTTTTTGCATTCTACTTTTATTTCATGTATGCTTAGGTTTTTTTGCTTTTAATTTTTTTGGCATGGTACTTTTACTTTCTAGACTATAGAACCTAAAATGACATAGTGCGAAGGCTTTATTTTGTTTTTTGGGAATTTCTTATGCTCTTCTTTTCAAAGTATGGTCAAAATGACGGGCCTCGGCATCTTTAGTTGGGGTTACGTCTTGCCGAACTGTTCACATATCTGTTATGAAATGACATCTTTTGGAAGAAAAAAATGAACAAAATAAGCACCCATAGTTTAAATTTGAATGGCTTTCTTGTGAATCCGAAATTTGTCTATTTGGTGAGAAGTGGCAGATTTTTTTTTGAATTTCAACCAGTTGATGACTTGTCCATAAAAAAGGTCAATTATTTTTGAAATTCTTGGTAGGTTATTAAAAAAAATTACTTTCGCCATTTCAACACGTATATTGTGTGTATTATAATATAAACTCGTTCGGACAAATTATGTACTCGGTCGCTAATAAAAATGTATCTAGACATATTTTAGTTCTAAATACATCCGTATTAGCAACAGTTAATACGAATGCTGCTTACGTAGAGGAAATAGACACTACATGAAACGTCATCTTTGCCGTGTATCTAAAATACCCAGCGAATGGCTAAAAACACCCGGCGAAGAGTTCGCCGTGTATAACACTCGGTGAAGACAAAAATACACGGCAAAGATGTGTTTTTCCTGTGGGACTTCTGGCCGGCCGGTTACTAATTGTTCCGCACACGGCACATGCCACTGCTGGAATAAATTGATGCGGCCGGCGCTTGAGCACCAACTCAAGCTTACAAAGCTGAAGGCACTCGATCACTCACCACCAACCCAGTTGAATGAGAAGTACCAGGATTTCAGTGGGAATTCGTCGGTGCGCACTTGTCAATTCCTTGAGATGGATAGTACGGGTGCATGCGCGCTTGTCATATCAGAGAGTCACTAGCTCACAATCTTAGCGTCACATTTCAACCGCCGCCAGTTGATGTTCTAGTAGCTACAACGCACTAACTAATCATATTTGGATAGCAGCACTAGAGCTGAAAATGACAGCACTAGAGCTGATGCAAAAAAAAAAAAAAAAAAAAAAAAAACCGACATGGAGCACTAGAGCTGCATGTTGTGGAAAAGAGGAAGCCGGCCAATATCGACGCAGACGTAGACACACATAGCCCAGCTAAGCAATGGCAGAGGCTAGTACAGAGTAGTATTAATTTCAAGATATGCATGGTTATTGTGCAATCAACGCATCTCCCCTATCGTGTGTTAAGCATGCATTGAACGTTCTCGTCCGTCCCGTCGAGACACAAGCATAGGCACGTTATCCAGCGGGCGACGTTGCCAACACACGTGATCAGACAAATTTCACGCTCTGTTTAACTTTACTGTGTAAATGCTCACTTACAAAGGTAGTCGATGACAAGGCGGCCGTCGCAGAGACGTCCGGTGGAGCGGCGGAAGTGGGCGCGGCCCTCCGGTAGCGGGAAGTAGTTCCCCAGCGCCGCCGCCGCGCCGCCCGTGTCTGTGTTCGAGTCGCCGAACGCGAACACCACCGGCCTTCGCGTGCACGGCGCCTCGTCGGCGCCGGCCGTCGCCACAACCAGGAGAAGCGTGGCCGTGAGCGCAGCTGACAGCGCGGAAGCTGCCATGTCTCGATCGAGAGCTGACGTCGCTGGCTAGCTTGAGCACGGCTAGACGAGAAAAGAGATCGATGTGTGTGTCTCTTCTCTATATGAAAGCGTGATCACGAATTCACGATGATAAGTTGAGGACGCGCGCCTATTTATAGCTAGCTGTGGAGTGGCCGGGTGCGGGCGTGAGGAACTGTAACCAAGCCGGTGGCGCACACGGCAGTGAACACGCAGAAGGATGCCTGGAATGAGTTCAGCTAGGGCCCCACCCTCCAGGTACATCATCGCGCAGCCGTCCGTTGGAACATGCCTGGAATGCTCAGATAGTATATCGAGCCTGATGACAAGATGAAAACCTGAACATGGCTCAATTTCACGTGTGTGTATATACCATTATACCTCCGAATTTGTTCCTAGCTAGCCACTCCCAGCTACTTTGTTTTTCTTTTGTTTTATTGGCTATATATGCGGGCCATATTCAATCTTTGGTGGAGCTGCTCCTGTTCTTGCTGTGGAGGGAAAATCCCATCTATAGCAGGTCTACAACTTGCAAGACGTAGTACATGTAAAAGGAGAACATTTGCAAATTGCAGGTCAGGGCATGAACGATGTGCAAACCATGGAATGCAAGCACAATGTTAGTGCGCTTGTGGGCGCATCGACTGAGCAGCGGTGGTCCACACTCTTAACATGCCTATGGTATGTGGTATCCCTCGGTCACAAATAACTTGCTCGATTTTTTCTAGGTACGGTGCATCTATAACTAAAATACGTCTATATGCTTATGTATCTATACAAAATTGAACGAATTATTTGAGTTGAGGGGTACATTATATCTATATACTAGATCGTAGAGGCGCGCGTTGCGGCGCGCGTCCATCTTAAGGAAATAATCAATTAAAATCTTTGATAATTTTTTAACCGAAGTATTAACTGATAAAACCCATGGTTCAAATTATTGTAGATATAAATGGGCATTTGCATCTTTCCTTACAAATTACAAAAATTGCTTACAATCGATGGAAACTATTCTAACATGGCTAGTAAATACATACTATGAAGACCACACCTTCAACATAGTAAATACTTAAGTCTGGAGAATTCTTGGTTCTTATGAACTTATAATCATTGCATGAATATCATCATGCGGTTGTACCTGATGAACTCATAGAGGTATCAGTTAATCCGAGAAGTACAATCCAAACAGTGATGCATATTGGCAAGCTAACTTGTTGCACAGAGATGCGTGGGTTGCCTTGCCCGTCCGTATTTATTAACTAACTGAAAATATATAAGTATAAAAGAAAGTTGTATAACTTAGTTGTTTTTCCTCAATTGTAACTTCATCTGCCGAATTACTGTTACATACATACAGTGACAAAATCATATGACCATGTTACGATTCTTACAATTCAGTACAAAGGCGTCAGAATTCAACATAACCAATTCATAGCACAACTTCTAGCTAGATGATCCACCCATAACATTTAATCTTGCATATAGCTTCTTGAGCTCCTGATAGGATGTGCAAAAGTGCTACAAGTCAACCAAGGGAACTTTAATGAAATGGTACAAAGATTGCTTTGTTGGAACTAAACTCGCTGCCCAAGAGTGGAAATATATTCCTGTGATTCTGTACCAAATTGTCTACTCACTTCTTATAAGACATGCGATGAACTGCGTACATAAAAGCTTAACTGCACATGCAAGTAATTTGGAAGTAAATCAATGAATAAATGCGAGATCAATATCAGATACCAAGAGGGTTGTTGAGAGAAGAGATGGTGAGTTGAAGAAAGAGGAAGGTCTAGATATAGTTGTAAGTAGCTAAACTACAGTAGCATGTATCACAATATATCATTCCAACCATACTGATATCTACAGTGAATATCACACGAGTAACTACAAGACAATAAAGTAGAAAAAACCACATGGCATAGTAGTAGGTTATATAATTCACAAAAATCAGTTGGCACCCCTACTTTCTACTCCTTTCTATAAGGCAAGAAATAATCATAATAACAGGGATGAGGAGATAAATACCAATCGTACAGATCTGGGAAATATGTGCTTGGCTATAAACTTTTTTCCTCCTATTAAAGAAGAATTCTATGCACAAAGTTTCGGTGAAACCAAAAGGCATAGTGGCAGATTGCATAATTCTCAGCATATCTTTCTACTTTTTTCCGTAACACAAAAGAAAATAGAGAAGGATGATGAGACCAATATCTATTCTTATAGGTATGGGATACCTGTGCTCCGAGACCTACTATTTTGACATGAGAGATTGAGAGGAATCAAAGTATTCCCTCCTTATCCTTCAATGCAAGGTCAAATTCCAACTGTAAATGACATAAACAGAGTTGGATTAGAAAAGAAAGTGGAATTAAAACAACAGGTCCAAACTCTAGCCATATATGAGATCATCGACTGAAGGAATATGAACCATGTCTCTCATAAGCAAGGACGCCCAAAATGCCTTTGCAATGCTGCGATAGCCATTCACTGCACAATTGTACAAGTAGTAAAGCACTTCCACAATTTATCATTTTACAACACAATAGCTGTTTCACTTTTAGGATAAGTGTTGTACCTTCAGAAGATCTCAGAGATCTACCATCAGAAACATAATCCCCAGAAGTCAGTAGTCTGTTGATTCTCGTGGTGCAAGAGGGACAAGATCACAAATCTAGAATAAATGACAAATTATCAAATAAGTATACTAAGAGACATAATTCAGAGTATTCATATATTGGATTTTCGTTGGATGATTTGCATAAGAACCACAAGAGGCATTAGTCTCTATGTGGATGAGTGCAAATAATAAGTAAATCATGATCTATTCATTCAGCAAATATCTCATACATGTGGAGCACATTACCAGCCTGCTTTGTCAAACTAAATCCTTTGCAAGGTATGATTCAGTTGATACGACATCCTGAACATGTATCAAAATCAGTGGATCAGTATAAGCAGACCTCTTTTACATGTCCAAATAGAAGGGGTGATAGTACCGGGTAACTTGTAACTGAAATCAACGACAGACAAAAAATTAAATAAAAGATTCATCTAATTGTTTCCTGCAAAGAAAATTAAATAAAAGATGAAGCAGATCCAGTCAACGTAGGACAATGCAATATGACGTGCTCACCTAGTGCCTGTGAATCTGAAAGAGCAAAGCAGAACTATTGCCCCATCTCCTCTCAACCCTAGCGTGCACGCGAATGTGAGAAGGCATCCCGTTGCTACCCGTCCATGATGCGCCGCCAGCAGCAAAACCACTTGCCAGATCAATCGTCGGGGTTTCGCGAGAGGGGTTGGAAGTAAGAACCGTGACTATCTTTGGAGAGAGATTCCGGCTGTAGAACATGTTTGCCGTGAGATGGATGTAGTGAGGAAAGAGGCTCCCTGTGTCCACATATTTATATGAAAGAGAAGGGAGAACTGACAGTAACGCTCGGATTAATCGTCATAATTGCAGGACGGAGCATAATTACAGGATTGAAGAATGGGTCGAAATTACCAGGGTCGTCAATCCATGATTACGACGGCAGGAGATACAATTAACTCGTGTAGTAGAACCGTTCTTCCGATCCGGATGTTGGGCCTGTTGTTCGAAACGGAAGGAGAACCTCTTTTGATTCTGATGATGAGCCTGGTGCCCTTTTGATTCTCCACGGCCTGAACGGGATGCAAAGTTGGTCGGCGATGAAGCCGGAGGAGAAACATATTTGGTCAACGCTAATCTAGAAATACGGCTGAAATTAAACCGAAAGATTGTGAAATTTCCGGCTGAAATTGAAGCGCAAGAACGTGAATTTCTTACTACTTCCCCTGTTCATACTGCGTTGCAGGCGGAGCAAGCGCAGGGGCGCAGGTGGAGGACGATCTGGGGACGGAGGAGAAGAGGCGAACCAGCCGGGTTGCAGGGGAAGGAGAACAAGACTTTTTTTTTTGCCCAAATACATGGGCCTTAAACCGTTTCGGGGCCCAAGTTTTGTGCTGCTACCTAACTAAATTTTGGGAGTAGCAGTCCTAGAACGAAAATGGACCTATAGGACGGCCAGGAACGAGATGCCCGCGTAAATAAGATCTGGATCGCTCATTTGCACGATCGGACGGCCAGCAAGCTCAAATCGCTGTGAAGAGCTCCTGGTGGTTCCATTATACTGTTAACTAATGATGAGAGAAGTTATACGTTGATAACATGTTAAAGATATTCTTTAGATGTTAGAACTAACATGGAGGAAATAAGCTTGCATACCTATTGTTATGTACACCAATCAAAGAAGAAAATAGAGACACAAGTTGTCCTCAATTTCCAATGGCGAACACCGGTTTGACAAGGGTTATGCGAATCTCTGCCCCTAAAATAATGGGTCAACCATACAACGGCGGTGGGAGTATGTATGCAGTGCCCGCTGGGGTTTGTTGGAGCAGATTTGTACTACAATCTCGTGATAGGGTGACTTGGTGATGCCTCAAATCTAGTTCGTTGTGTGTTGTTGTGTGTCCAGTGCAAATGCCCTAATGGCATATGATCTCCTCAGTTGTCGAGATTGTATCGGGATTGTATGAAGTTAGCTAGGATAGCGATGTTTGGTTGTTTGATATAACTAGATGACACGTTGCGCCACTAGCGCAATGCCGGACTCAGATAAGCCCATGAAAGAACACATCAAATTTACATGGTTTTCAAGAGAATTTGCTTAAACCCTTGGTAGAATCAAACCTAATTTTGAGGCATACATGTCTCCTGTTGTTGTCTTCACAAGAAGCGGCAATCAAAAGTGCAACACCTTTGAACATGCCATTTAAATGTCTTCGACCGTGTAGGGGTACTCCCTCTCCTTCCCCTCCATCCCATGCCTAGCGATACTTCGCCCAGATCCAGCACGCATCCCCACCAAAGTTGTCTGGTGCCAGGCTGTTCTAGACGGGCAGCTTCTCCATGGGTCGTGTGGTGGTGCCATGGTTGGTGGTTCTTCGGTCAACATCGTTCTCTTTGTCATGAAAGGCCTCTATTTGCTTTGTTTAGTCGGTGTGTGGGAGTTCGGTCAGTTAGACTGGAGGTGCCCGTGAGATATGGTTGTTGCTTGTCATGGTCGGTGCTTTGGTGGTGAGAGACATGTAGAGTTGGGATCGCGTGCACACGCAGTCTAGGGTGACTTGCTGTCATCAAAACCGGAGTTGGGGCTCCCATCCCCTCCCCCCCCCCCACACACACACACACCCGCCTCCTCCGTGTTCTTTCAGCGGCAGCACCCACAGGTGACGAGCACCTCCTGTTGGGCATCGCAGCAGAAAATAAAACTTTCCCTATGCGGCATTCCCAGGATCTAGTTGAGGAAGAAGGCCACGAGGATTACCACTAGATGCGCAGGTGCGGAACAATGAAGCGCACCGGGCCAGTGTAGTCCCTCGATCCATTCCAAGCCGATCCCACGAACAACTCCCAGATCCGCGAACTCCTTCGCCTCGAAGCATCACACGTGCAACGCCTCTGCCGGTATCCACACGTACGAGGAGGAGCACCGACGGTAGACTGCTAGATCCAGTATGGCGGCTAGACTGAGTGGGGCTAGGGTTTCCAACTCATGGGATGCTCTAACCGTGTCCTTTGGACAACACATGTCCCACTTTATATAGGGAGTGAGTGTGTGCTTCACAACACTAGGAGCCCACTCACTTGGGCCCTATATAGTCACTTGTGAGTCCAACTCACTTACAGAGTCCTTTGAGTCAAATTCGAACCGACTCCATTTCAGTCGGATCACATCCAACCGGCTCCTTGCTCTTAAGTGTGTGATCCTGCAGGTTTGCGACCACTTAGACATGACTAGAGTTACCCCTCCAAGTATCTCGTCATGGCACCGAGTCTCACTCGCTTCCATGAACACTTGGTCACAGGTCGATAACTGGTAGCGGCTCCTAGCAGCGCATGCCAGCTCCCAAGTGACGTAAAATCATGGCGACTAACCTTTCAATGTGACTTATGTCTAAGTCATTTTTGCCTCACGACATACCTTCAGGCGAGTTGTCATCATCCCTTTAATAGCTCAACTCTTTTCTCAACCAGTGATATGTTATTCACCCGACTAACCCTTAGTCGACCACACCTGGTTAACACTTAAACCAAGTCGCACCATGCTTTCTGAATCATATCATCCGAGAGGGCCCGTAGAATATGTCTCCAAGTGGAGGTGAAAAATCCCGTCTTGGTTATCCATGTCACGCAGCTTGTTCTCAGTAGACCCAAAATCTGCCTTTATAACTGCCTTCTTACAGAACAAAGGATTACATTGATTGAGACACGCAAATGCCGAATTTGCTCGTTGCATCTCATTGTGGTTCAGTCTGACTCGCTAAACACTTTAGTCGAGTTCGTGTAAGTCGGATTAGTATCACCATGCCCACGATAAGTGGAACAAGTTATCATCTGACTTGCACATTAGTCTAAGTCATGTGTCCAACACAACCTCGATGACTAAGGATAAATTAGCATGAACAACATAAGCATATAGTTCCACAACCGAATCACGTATTTGGTGATATATGCAAGAGCTCATACAAGGATAACCTTACTTTTTGAATACATTAGGAAATACATCATCCATGATTTCCTCTAGGGCATATTTCCAACATGTCTTATCCTCCATCATGTGCTCTCCGTGTTCGCTGGTTCTGCGCGGAAAAATTCCTCTCTTGTTGATTCCTTCGTCCGCCGCTGGAAGGGTGGTTGTATATCATGGTGGGTGCCACCACCTGAGTGACGTTGCAGTCTGCTCGGTTTAGTCCCAATTGTCTCTTGGTGCTCTTTGCGGCTTACCTGTGAGTATTTGGGGAAACTTATTGGAGTGGCTGATGTGTGGTTGAAGCCGATGGCTCGGGTGAAGGCCTTGCCCGGTCTGTTCAGTGTCAATGATGGTGACGCCCTTGGGTGCCATTCTCCTCCATGGAGGCGTCTTCAAAGAGCATCGGCTTTCTCCCCATCACGGTCTGATTTTTCTAGGTGAAAACCTAGACCTCGTTTGGTCAAGAAATGATGTCACTTCTGTGTCGTTTCCTTCTTGAAGGCATTGCTTCTTGAGGGCTCAACCTGCGCTGCTCTCTTGTTTTTCGATGTCATTTCTCTCTGCTATGTGCGCGTATTGTAAGCTGGTAACCCCGTGTGGATCAGTATTGTATTATAAAACCTGGGCTTTATTGATTTAAAGTTTTGCTCTTCGAGCCTTTTATCTAAGGAAAAAAAGTCCACCTGACTCATCCCGAGATTGGGAGACTGTCGAGATCCCGCGGCTGGGTTCCCAATCTGCCTTCGTAGTGTTCAAAAAGTACGGCCTCATTGTCAATAGAAACTCCGAGATATGATAGTATAGGAGATTAACTGGGACCAAAAATAATTAGATATAGCTTATCAAAGTTACAAGTTTAGACGACTACAAACTTATCCGTGAAATAAAGGCTTTAAGTAATCAAGGAAGAAATATTTCTCTTGTAAAAGCGAGTCATGCACAATAGGATTAGTCATAAATCTTGCAAACTTGGCAAGAGTGGAAGAAAGAACTGTAGTTTGGTTAGGATCAGGCACTGATATTGTTATGCAGGCCGCTGATCTGGAACGCCCTGTAATCTGTTTTTCTTAATATATTTCACTTTTACTGCAAGAAGAAGTTTAGACGAGTACAACATAGTTTGAAATATGAACAATCAGACTTTGCAGAACTGGTCAAACTTGAGCTTGGGTATGGAGTATGCAGAGCTCAGTATGGCTGCAGCTGCAACGGCATTGGCAGCCTCCGTGAGGTGCACGCCGTCCCAGCTGACAAACTTCGAGCCGTCAGTGCAGACCGTCGCATTCGGAGACTGGCAGCTTCTGGTAATATCGTAGTTGTAAGGTGGCCCTCCGTACCCGCAGCACGTCATCAACGGCCTGTCGAAACCTAAAAGAAAAAGCAATTGTCTTATGTCTCGAGACTCGAGGTAGCATGCGAAATAGAGAATTTGTGTAATTGATCAGCTCACCGTATTTCGTGTGGTTAGCCACAAGGTCATACTTGATAGCGAAAAGATCGGTGTACACAACGGTCGCGTTTTTCAACTGCACGTTCAGATCGTTGCAGAGGCTTCCAAGCGCTGCATTGAACGAGACTGCAGCTCTGTTGTATGTCTTGAGGCAACCATTCTGATCAATATCGCTGTCATTTTTACGCGCAATAGAAAGCTTCTGAGGCAGGCAACCAAGAGCCCCTGTTCCGTGTATCCAGAAGTTCCGACTCCCGTTGGCATACAGCATCTGCAAAATTCACAGGAACTATAAAGTTGTGGTGGTCTGTCTTGTCTGCAAGTGAAAGGGTACAGTAATGTATATATTCACAACAGAACAAAAAAGAAAATTTACCTGAACAGCATCCTTAATCTCGGCGAGTATTGGCGGGAATTTGGCGACTACTTGGTCGTAAGGCAAGTTGGATAGAAGACCGTTAACATCATTCTGTCCTATATCTATGGTATATAGAGCATTTTCGAACCCTTGTGCATCAATTGGAGCTTCCTGGCCTGTGTATAGCAAGAAATTTGCTCATTTACCATCAACTGTATAGCTCTTGGGCAATTCATTATGTTTGTATGCGAAGGAAAATGACACAACAAACATACCTTGATTGATGAGTTCCATGGATCTTGCTTTGAAGAAAAAGAATTCCTGAACCTGTATATGCAATGAAAAAAGAACGTCGCGTGGTAATGTCGTCGAACCTCCTATGGCGAAATTTACTCCGTTACTGTAATTGGAACCCACCGCCTTCAAATAAGGGCTCAAATAGCTTATGTTCAAGCTTTCACCTGGACATATTTTGGTCATTCAAACCCAATATTAGTTAGGCCATACTAACTATATCCAACAATAAATTAGTACTTCCCCTCAAGACGTAATAAATGCGTCAAATTACCAGTGGTTCCAAAGTAGTACGTATGGTAAAAATGTAAGCTTATTTGGACATTCATTTAGTCTTCAAAATGTAGCTTTGACATCAACATAAGTGCAAGCATGTTGTATAACATATATAAATAATAAAGGATTATAAGAATATCAACTTGATGTTAGAAATATAGAAATTCAATTCGGCTCTCGGGTGCATATGCTCCTCCACCCAAAAAATATATTGAACCATAAAGAAAAACGTAGCTTCATATGTAAGGTTTTGTGGGAGAGTATTTCCTTACAAAATTAATGTGGCCCAAATAAGCCTTGGTAACTTGACATTTGGATTTGAGCAATTTACGATCGTGGACCTGGGCTCTATCACTAGCTGGAATGTCCAAGGTAACAACATTCTTGTCAACTGAGGGGAGCATATGATAGAGATTACATACGAAGAGGGACTCATTTGATTAAAAAAACATTTTTGCTCAAATTTATAACACACTTTTGATTGTTTTCTGATAAGCTACACATGAAGGTATTTTACTCCTATTGTAAATAATGAATGCATTTAAGTACTTCTGTGTGGCTCAATTCAGTTTGTAGTCACTGTAATTTGATAAAAGCAATGGTAGAAGTATAATTAGCTTCAGTACAAATCAATGAGCATGTTGTTCTGTGCATTCCAGAAACTTGAACAATATTTGACGAAAATCGGTGTATTTATGCTCACAAGTACATCGTCTAACTATCTGCCGAACTTTCTTCAATATGAGATCAAATTTTACGAGTTTACCCGCTATCGTGTGTTATTTTATGGAATTTATTCCAATTTTCTGAGTCACTTCCAAATTCCGGACGGAAAATTTTAGGGAGAATCTTATTTTTCTTCTAAGTTAAGTGTAAAAATGAGCTCAAATTGTACAATACTTAATGAATTGTGTGTTTTTCGAAGTTTTTAAAAATTAAGGTTATGTGTTTCGGAAAACAAATCACATATTTATAGTTCATGCTCATACTTATATGTGAGAAAGAAAATCTAACATCTTTGCCGAACTTTCTTCAAAATGGGGTCAAATTTGCAAGTTTAGCCTGTTACGTTTTATTTACAGAATTTATCTATTTTTTTGGCACTTTGGAGTTCCAGATAGAAATTCAAGGGAGATTCTTAATAAGCGATTTTTTTTTCTAAACAACAAAGTGATTCAAACTTTATATATCTACTCAATGAATTATGATTGATATTTTTTGAAGAGTTTTAAAATTCAAGGTTCTATATTTTGGACACAAATACGAGGAAAAAGCCCTGGCATACTAAAACCAGCCAAAATCGGCGGCTGAAGTGGCGTGGATTGTTGCACTAAGCGAGAAAGGTGGAGGCGGCACACTCCTGAGGCAAAAGCCCTGGCATGTCCGCCGATTTTGCCTTTCTCGCCCGGCTTATCCACCCTAGTAGTGTGAGGTGTCGTCCCTAGGTGTTGGGGAAGAGTTAGGGTTACTACGACAAATAAATAATTATCATGATCTCACCGGCGAACGTTCAAAAAGCTAATTGCATAACTTTTTCAAGGTGAGATGGTCCTACGTGGACTAAACCTGTCCAAATCTGTCCACGGTGGTAAAAAAGAGACTCAAAAACCGGTCAACCATCGTTAAACCCCTACCAAGGACCGAAATTGGACATAATTAAGAGTTTGAGTGTAGGTTTAGACTAAAACAAAGTTAAGGGATCAAAGTTAGACTTTTGTAATACATGAGGGACCAAACGTGCACTTAACCCTTTTCTAAACTACGCATCAACATGAGCTCAAATTTTATGTTCTACTCAATGGATTATGAATTAATGATAGATTTTTTGGAAGTTTTTTAAAATTCTAGGTTCTGTAATTTAGACAAAATGTGATGAAGAATCATAATAAGTGGTGTTTCATCTGAATAACTTTTCATAATGAAATAAACTTTTACCTGATTACTCACCAAATAGCATCTGATGTTCTGAAAATATTTTCAAAAAACTAGTGGGCACTTTCCAATTCCAAAGAGGCAGGGAGAAGAGATGATGGTGACATGGACTAGCTAACATGGCGCCGTGCAGGTAGAAACCAGTCAAACCGCGGAGAGGAGATGTATTCAATGGTTTCTGAGTACTTTGAACGAGGTTTGCTCCAGTACAACCTCCTCCCCCAAATTCAATCAAGCCCATGTCCAAACCCATATCCAAAACCTGCCCACCTATAGCCTATAGGCATACGTACTTTTCAAACCCTAGCCCACACGAGTGGTACAAGTACAACCCCACCGCAAGACAATCCGGTGAAGAACCACAAGACAGCCCGGCATGGGCACCGCAAGACAGTCCGGTGTGGGCACTACAAGACAGTCCAGCCGCCGCAAGACAGTCCGGCGTGGGCACCACAAGACAGTACGGCCGCCGCAAGACAGTCCGGCACGGGCACCACAAGACAGTCCAGCGGCGCGGGTACCTCAATACACTCCGAACGCGTCGGACTGTCTGGCCAAATTTCCGCTAGTCCGGCCTCTCATCGCCGCCAACCCTGCCGGCACGCACCTACGAGGATTTGCCAAGGCTCCCGTCGGCCAGCGCCGTCTCGCAATGCCTTGTGGCCGACCACCTCCCGCCCGCCGGCCACGATCGTCACTGCTCTGAAGAGTAGCCGCCAATGAGCCTTTCCACAAAGATACTCATATCTATATGTATGCTACATATTCGTACAATTTAGTTGGATCATACAGGTTTTGTACAAGTGTATGTATGCCTGTTTAGTGTTAATAATAAAGGGGTATCGAGCGTGTAGAAGGATAGAGGGATATGCGGAATATAATGGATGTTGTATTGAGCCTCTCGAGCGAGTATATATAGGGGTACAAGTCTTGGGAGCCAAGAAGCCTATCCCAGAGATAAGGCAGGAGATGATTACAAATCAGATACTACCAAATATATCTCTACACTCCCCCGCAGTCGTAGTGGTAGTGACGTGAACAATAGAAGCGTCGCGGACGGTCAGACTGGAGAGAAACCGAAGGTATGAACCAACGGGCTGACACTCCCCCGCAGTCGTAGCGGGAGCGTCGTGGACGATGTCGCGTCGCGGATGCTTGGACTGTAGAGGAAGCCGAGGTGCTCGTGCGAGGTGGTAGCCCTTGTGCCGATGCCGAGGTAGCCGAGAGCGTGTGTGCTGCAACCTTGGTCGAGGGAGCCGCGCGAGGGATTGCCGTGGTCGATGTCGATGTCGATGTCGTGGCCGGGTGCCGATGTCAATATAGCCGCAGGCGAGGTGGTGTGCGAGGAGAGTGACGAAGACGCGCCGAGGCAGTCGTGGAGGTTGTCGATGCCGAAGTCGATGCAGTCCGAGCCGTCGAGGACGAGGTGCTGCCCTAGTTTTGCCAGAACTAGGCGCACATCGGGGACGAAGGCATACTCCGGGCTTTGCCGTAACCGAGTACGCAAGACGACTCGAGGAAGGCGAGGCGCCGATCCGAGCTTGCCGTGCCCGGGGACGCATCGGGGACGAAGGCATGCGGCGGTGTTGCCAGCACCGTGCATGCGTAGGACGGGACCAGTACAAATGGCGCGCCATGTCGGAGTAGACTTAGCAGAGGAAGACTCAACGACGGTTGTCGGAGTAGAGTAGCAGGTGTCGTGGTCGGGGAAGATGCGAGGACGCTTGCGGCGGAGATGTAGTGGACGAAGACGTAGAAGACGGGCGTTGCGGTGGTCGGCGAGCCCAGCGCGACCTGGAGTGGTTGGCGAGCCCAGCGGCGACCTGGGGTGGAGGCGCGGCGGCGGTACACGAGGTTGGCGAGGAAGACCCGGCGGCGTGACGAAGACCATGTGCAGACGAAGGCGACCCACGCCGAAAGGGCGGCGCTGTCGTGGCCTCGGACGTCGATGCGCGGGGGACGGCGAAGGTGACCGCGTGCAGTGACGCCACGGCCCGAGGGGCTGGCGTAGCTGCAGGGCGGAAGTCGGTGCAGCGGCGGGACACCACCAGCGACGTACATGCCTCGGAAGGCGCGTCGGAGACCGGTAGCGTGGACCAAAGGCGGTGGCGATGCGGCCCGAAGGGGCGACGCAGCGGCAACCCGATGCTTGATCGGTGGTAGGCGCGTGCTCGGGGACGTGCTTGGCGTAGACGTGTGCGGGGTCGGTTGATCAAACCGACGGTGGCGCTACACGTGCCATGGCGTGGACGACGCGCCGCAGATCGGAGTCGTTGGCGACATTGTCGGTGATGTCCTGGGCGATGACGGCGAAGACGAACCGGCGATGGAGACCGTGCAGGCGAAACAGCCTGCTGTGTCGCACGTAGGGGCGCCCCGTGTGCGGCACGTCCGGCTGTGCTGTGCGGTTGATGGCCGGTGCAGGTCGATGCCGTTGTCGGAGTAGAGGCGCAAGTGGACGACGGCGATGGGCGACTCAAGCCGATCTATGATCGGTAAACCAAAAGAGAAAACGCCGGTCGAGCGATCGGCGGGCAAAAAAGAAACCGATCTAAAGATCGGAAAAAAAAGACACGAGGGCAGCCGATCAACCGATCGGCGAACGAACCCTCATACGGGTTGCGCGGCCCCCGGAGTAGATCATGGAGATCGACCTCCCCGAGGGCGGCGCGGCGCGAAAACTTTGTGGCGGCTAGGTCAAGGAGCGTGCCGCTCTGATACCATGTAGAAGGATAGAGGGATATGCGGAATATAATGGATGTTGTATTGAGCCTCTCGAGCAAGTATATATAGGGGTACAAGTCTTGGGAGCCAAGAAGGCTATCCCAGAGATAAGGCAGGAGATGATTACAAATCATATACTACCAAATACACATATACCAAATATATCTCTAACAGAGCGGTCCAGACGTCCTTATGTTTGAGTTTAAATGAGTTTGCTCTAAGTTTGGAGGGAGGGGTTGTACACGTCTCAGGTCTGAGTACTTTGAACCGGGTTGAACCTCAGGTCTGAATTCCCAATAGGTGGGGAGTACTAGGAGAGTAGGAGAATATATTATATGGAGTACTCTCAAGAAAATTACAGTACTAAATTACGAAAATAGTGGCCTTCCTGAACTTAGCCTAAAGCAATAAAGAAGCTGAACTAGTTGCGTGTGTGTTGAATACTTAACAACCCTTGGATTGCAGATAAACAGTATAGATCCGTCAAAACAGTGATGGCCGGTATTCCCCTACAAAAATAGTGATAGTCAGCACGGTACATTACCCTGCTACAGGTTGTACTACTATCTGAAAGAAAATCGTATCCTCATCAACAGTGCCGCTCATCAATAATGCAGTAGACGTCGGTCGCACTGGTCGCTCTTGCAGCGGTGGCATGAATGCTACCTGTTGGCGCTCAAGCTGCCCCCATTCACAACAAGAGGAGGAGAGCACAAGCATTGAATGCTCACATCAATCAAAGGTTTGAGAGAGATTCGCGGGTCTCCCGTGTCTGTCCCAAGATTAAAGAGAAGAGCTGGGGTTTGATCATGGATATCCTTGTGTTCAGAGGACAGGGGATTGAATGAACAGATGGAGCGAGGGGTCAGCTGGGTTAGCTCGGGGATACTCCACATGGTCTGTGTAGACGATGGAGCACCAACTGTTGCTTAGCTAACTAACGCCGTGTTACAGTGCCACCATGTGTGTAAGACGGGACTCACCTTTAATTTTGGTAACAAGTCCCTTTGGAATGAATCTGAAACATGCGACAAAGTGCGCCGTGTTACATTTTTGCAGTACACTCCCCAAAGGCTAAAGGACAAGCTTCACGCTCATGGCACGAGATTCAGCTGACGACCAGTCTGTCAGTGTCAGTGTCGGCGAGTGATGTGTTTTTTTTTCTTTTTCGAGAATACGGTGAGAGCTATGTTTTCACGAGAAGTTTATACCGCGTAGACTATTTTCTATACTGAACGCTACGCACAAATCTACCCATGCACAGTGACAAGCACCTATTCATTTGTTAAACGAAAGAAAAGACAAGGAAAACGGAATCTTGACAAGAAAAAACTCTGGTCTGGAGCTGGGAGGATTGGAAGTGGAGCGGGACTCACAGAGGAAGTCGATGATGAGCCGGCCGTCGCAGAAGCGGCCGGTGGGGTGGTGGAAGAAGGCGCGGCCCTCCGGCGGCGTGATGTGCCACCCCTTGGCCGCCGCCATGCCGCCCGTGTCAGAGTTGGAGTCCCCGAAGTTGAACACCACCGGCCGGGCACCGGGCCGGCAGCTGAACCCGGCCGCGGACGCCGCCGGCAGTGAGAGCGTCAGTGCCAGCACCACTGGCGCCACCACCGCTAGCACGAGGGCGAGCCATAGTGCGCTGGCGCCCGCTGCCGACATTGCCGACCTTGGTTGGACCTATGTCTCTCTGCGCTCTACAGCATGTGCTGCCCCTGTCTCTATGACTATCCCTCTCGAGTCTCGATCGAGTAGCACTGGATTCTGCGAGGTCATGGGACGGCATATAGAGGGCCTCAGCCTGCCGATGAGTGTGTGGGCGCGGCGCACACCGATAACTCGTTCTTTTTCCCCTTTTACAAACACGCGTTGCACATTCACCAGACTCCCTACTTCTTACGCACACGACACAGATTGATGACACGCAAAATATCACCTGCCATGGCAGAGCAAGCACAATTGGAGAATGGAGAGAACCCAGGTGGAGCGCGCAGCTACAGGACCTTTCCGTCGCTGCGCACTTAAACAACTTTTAGGCACGCCTCTACAAAGAGACTCTACGTACACGCCGCTACTTTTACGAGGATAAGTGAGTTAGTGTTGCTATATAGAGGCACTGGCATACTTAATTGCTGGGATGATGATTAATCGCATCAGGAAAGATTGTGTGTATATCTTACTTTCTTTTCTTTAGAGAAAAGTTGTATCTATCTGATAGACTGATATAAATGCGTGAGGTGAAACAACAACCAAAAAGATGGTCTGCTCACTCGTAGAAATACTCTTCTGTCAAGGTCGACAGTATCGAGGACAAATACAACAATCCATCCCCCCCCCCCCCATCCTCTCCGAAGGAATGTTGAAAGTGGGTTTAGTCGGGCTGGGTATCTAGGCCCATCGATAGTGTATCATACGCCATGTCAGATTCTCCGTGTGGTGCCATGTCGTTCTCGGCCCCACCAATGTTTTCATATCGTTCTCGGTTCCATTGAAGACGCACGTCTGAATCAATCACGTAGCCGGTACCGACGCCGGATATATCACATGTGTTCGTCGCAGCGCCTTGAGATTTGTGGGTAGATCGTCGCTAGGGTGTGTCGCTAGCAGCAACCTCCAATACGCCAGTCTATGCCACGGTTGAAGGAGCGCCTCTGTGGTGTCCTGGTATTCGAGCAACCCGATCTTGCTTTGACCTAGAGGCGGATTTCTGAGAGGATCTCCTCCGTGTGCCTTGGCTGGGTGAATAATCCGTCGCTAGGGTTACTGTCTTTCGTGATTCAGCACACCCTCCGTGGTGGTTTTGTAAGCTAATATTTTAGTTCTCTCTTGTTCAATTTTCCATTGAGTGTTAGGTGTACTTAGTAGGAATTTTGCATCATGATTCGTAGTGTTGGAGGTAATGGCGGATCTTAGTGACACAGAAGTAGACATCGGTTAAGCCGAAGATGAGGAATCTAGTTTGGAGGGGGATAGTTCTCTATATGTCAGCGTTCCTCCCAAAGATGTCCCAATTGATGGAAAAGATGATGATGATAGTGTGAGTGGAGTCAACATTTTATGTGTTGTTGATTTGATGGCTACCTTAAAATTTACAATTTATGCTTACTAGTTCTTTAAATTGTGTAGATTGAGATTGAAGGTATGGGTGAAGACGATGCCAACGATGAGGACGATGCCGACAATGAGGACGGGGGTGACGGCGGTGATGATGTTGAATATGGTGAAGATGGTAATGTGATTGAACTTTCCAATTTATATGGCTTTGTTAGGACATCCTCGTAAATTGGATTTTTTATTATTATTATATTGTCTAGATGGAGATGGATGTTGAAAAAGAGCAGTGCATAGGTTTTTTTTGTTTTTGCAGCATGTAGTAAAAAAGTATAATGATAGTCCTATAATTAGCCATGGTTTTGTGTTGAGGTATTGGTTGGAAGTGATAGTTCGTACGACTATTATGGTGAATCCTACTTGGAGAATTGGGAAGATTCAAATAATTTTCAATCGGTAAACAAGAGTGAGGTATGATTCTAAGAAACAAAATAAATACGCAAGCATGAATGGAGCACTATATTTGTTATTTATATGTGTGTTTTGAATGTGTAGGTGTGTACAGTCGATCATATGGCAGTGATAATGGGAATCCTCAAAATAAATGGAATATGTATTGGAAGATAATGGAGATGACATTTGTATCTGAGACTGCAGCGTACAATTTCTAAAACAACTATGCTAGAGACCATAGATTCAGCATTAGAAAGAGCAATACTAAAAAAAATCAAAAGGAAGGAGCTGGCTTGTCTGTTCCAGGGAAGGGAAACGTCAAAGCAAGTTTTTGCTAACCGGGAGAGTTTCCCCTATGAAATAATCAAGATTCAACCCTAGATGTTACAGCGGAGACGAGGTGCAGCGGTGGAGATGACGGTGTCGGTGGTGGAGATGATGATGATGATGATCCCAATGGAGTCCATCTCGATGACGGTGACGATGGCGACGATTTCCCCCTCCGGGAGGGAATTTCCCCGACGGATTTCAGCCTGCCGGAGAGCTCTTTTCTCTCTGGTGTTTTTCCGCCCCGCAGAGGCGGCTGTGTCTATTCTCGATGATCCTCCGCACCTTAGGGTTTTCGGTAGATGAAGTACGCGAAAGGGAGATGGCCGAGGGGGGTCGTGGGCCCCCTCACCACGTGGCGGCGCGCTAGGCCTGGTGGCCGCACCGGCCTATGGGGAGGGCCCATGGTGGCCCTCCTCGGCTTTCCCTCTTGGCTGGCTCCGTCATCTGCGAAAATAGCAGCTTCGGTATATTTTCCGTCAATTGTTGATCTTCAGAAATATTGTATCCTGGCGGTGCTTTTTCCAGCAGAATCCTGACTCCGGTGAGTAATTCTCCAATAATCATGAAACATGCAAAATAGGTGAAATAACATAAGTATCATCTTTAAATATGAAATATATCAATGAATAACAGTAAATTATGATATAAAATAGTGATTGAAAATGGACGTATCAACTCCCCCCAAGCTTAGACTTCGCTTGTCCCCAAGCGAGACTGAACTCATTAAACAAGACCACATGTTTATGGAGTGAAGAGTCGATAAATAAAATACGGACAAGAAGCATCACATTTATTGATTCACACAAAACATTCTAGTAAACAACTTCCTCATATAACTCAACTTGAAACAAGTAAAGGGAAATCACAAATAAAGGTGCATAAGAAATCGTAATTGGTGATGGCAACCTTCGTTCTTGGTCAAAGAACAATTAACAGATTGTACTTATCTTTCAAGCAGAGCCTTTATATTAAAGCTTATATGGCAGATCTTACATGCTCAATCATAACAATCTTCTCATAATCATTGATAACCTTCAAAGCCATATTCATTCAGATAAAACTTGTACTAAACAGGGAAGGATAAAAGACATGATTAAATAGATCACAATATAAATGGTTGGACCACAACAACTCAATTGCTTGCTTGAGATAGAGGGAAATAGGTTTACTGACTCAACATAAAAGTAAAAGATAGGCCCTTCATAGAGGGAAGCAGGGATTAAATCATGTGCTAGAGCTTTTTAAGTTTTGAAATCATATAGAGAGCATAAAAGTAAAGTTTTGAGAGGTGTTTGTTGTTGTCAACGAATGGTAGTGGGCACTCTAACCCCCTTGCCAAACAGACTTCCAAAGAGCGGCTCCCATGAAGGACGTTATCTCTACCAAAAAGGTAGATCATCCCTCTTCTCTTTTGTTTACACATGTATTTTAGTTTTATTTAGGGATGACACTCCTCCCAACCTTTGCTTTCACAAGCCATGGCTAACTGAATCCTCGGGTGCCTTCCAACATTCACATACCATGGAGGAGTGTCTATTTGCAAAATTAAGTTGCTTACTGATGAATCAGGGCAAAACATGCGAATAGAATTATTAATGAAAGTTAATTAATTGGGACTGGGAACCCCGTTGCCAGCTCTTTTTGCAAAATTATTGGATAAGCGGATGTGCCACTAGTCCATCGGTGAAAGTTTGCCCAACAAGATTGAAAGATAAAACACCACATACTTCCTCATGAGCTCTAAAACATTGGCACAAATAAGGAGTGATAAAGTTTTGAATTGTTTAAAGGTAGCACATGAAGTATTTACTTGGAATGGCAGAGAGATACCACATAATAGGTAGTTAGTGGACACACATGGCATAGGTTTGGTTTAAGGTTTTGGATGCACGAGAAGTATTCCCTCTCAGTACAGATCTTTGGCTAGCAAGGTTGGTTAGCAAGCATAAGAGTTGAGGGAAACAAACAAATATACATGTGATAGAAACGATCATGCATCTTCCTTGTAAGCACAAATAATTTTAACTTCAGAATACTAAGCTCATTAGCTAACAAGAAAGAAAGATAATGAAATAATATATCTACATGTATTTCCCTCTTTTCTACTTAAACCTCAAAGTATTGTTGCTATTGACCAATGCTAAGTTTTCCAAAACCAAATAGATTTACTTAATGCTCCCAAAGTGATACCAATACTAACAACAAGATCAATCATATAACAGAAATTGCAAACTAAAATAAGGTGTGCAAAATGTAAATGATAAAACTTCTCATTAATATTCCATAATGATAACTCACACCAAGGGATACATAGATAACCAACTAAAAGAGAGATACTTCCACACTGCAACCATCTTATATGATAACTTCCCTACTCATGATATGACACTACTTGATAGTAAAAAGGTAAAAGATAGTGATGATGTGATACCGCGGTACTCCCCCCAAGCTTGCGACAAACAAGGGGGTGCCAATACCAATGATGAATTACTCCTTCGGTGGTGGTGGTGAATTCTTCCCGTCATCAGACTTCCAAGGAAGAGGCTCTCCATCAACAAACGACATCTTGGTCTCAGGAATCCTGAAACTGGCAGTATAGCTTATGTGTTTAAACATGTTTTCATACTCACAGTTTTGATTCTGAACATCATAAAGTTGTGCTTGGAGTTTGTTGGTAGTGTTGTGAAGCGAGAGGATATCGTCCCACAGCTTTGCAGTCTCCTTCTTGTGTCCATCAATAAGTTCAGACACAATTTTGTGGAAGATATCCACTTCACGTTCAGCCATCTTCTTGTAGGTGAAGACCTCTTGTTCTAGCTTCTCCATCCTGTCCTCCAAGCTTCCTTCTCCTTTAGGGCCCCGAACATCTTCAATCTGCAACTCTCCATCTACAAGCAGCAATTCCTTGGGATGCATCTTCAGCTCGTTCATATACGGGTTGACGACGTTCTCGAAGAAGCTGTCCCTCGAAGTTCCTGACGAAGACATGGTGGCTCTAGATCTGAAAACAATATCTGGCAGAAAACAGCTCGAAACAAAACACGACGAGAAAACGATATACGGACCTCGGGGGGTCCGGGGGATTATATAGCAAAAAATTTCACGGCAGAAGGAAAGTACCAGGTCGAACCAGAGTGGGATAGGGACTCCGAGGAGCCGTCCCCATATGGCGGCGCGGCCAGGGTGGGGCCCGCGCCGGCCTATGGGGACACGCCCTCGTGCGTCTCCTCCGCTCCGATTTGATCTCGTAATTTTTCATATTTTCTAAAAATAGCAGAAATATTGTTCGGAAAGTTAAACGCGGACTTTTAATTACCAAAACTGTTACCTATTCGAAGTCGAACTCTGCAGAACTATCAATTTGATCTTTGATGAAAGTTTCCGGAGTCACCACTTGAATAACATCAATATCTTCATTATAAGAATCTCCAGAAATATAATTCTTGAGTCTTTGTCCATTCACCACTTGTGTGGCATCACCTTTCAGAGCTCCAATTTTTATTGCCCCTGAACGATACACCTCCACAATGACATATGGTCCTACCCATTTTGAGAGTAATTTCCACCGCAAAAATGCGAGACGAGACCGATACAATAGGACTTTATCTCCAACATTAAATTCTCTTTTAATAATTCTTCTATCATGCCATTTCTTAACTTTCTCCTTAAAAAGTTTAGCATTTTCATAAGCTTCACTTCTCCACTCATCTAGAGAACTCAATTGTAGCAACCTTTTCTTACCGGCAAGTTTAGGATCTTTATTAAGTTCTCTTACTGCCCAATAAGCTTTGTGCTCTAGTTCTAAAGGTAAATGACAAGCTTTTCCATAAACCATTTTATAAGGAGACATACCCATAGGATTTTTATAAGCAGTTCTATAAGCCCACAACGCTTCCTTTAACTTACTAGCCCAATTTTTTCTAGATTTATTAACAGTCTTTTGCAAGATAGATTTAATTTCTCTATTTGATAGTTCTACTTGCCCACTAGTTTGAGGATGATAAGCGGAAGCAATCTTATGATTAATACCATATTTAGCAAGAGTTTTTCTAAAACCACCATGAATAAAATGAGAACCTCCATCGGTCATAAGATATCTAGGTACTCCAAACCTAGGAAAAATAACATCTAAAAGCATTCTTAAAGAGGTCTCGGCATCGGCACTTTTTGTGGGTATGGCTTCCACCCATTTAGTAACATAATCAACAGCAACAAGTATATGAGTGTTACCTTCTGAAGAAGGGAAAGGACCCATGAAGTCAAATCCCCAACAATCAAATGGTTCAATAACAAGAGTATAATTCATAGGAATTTCATCGCGTCTAGAGATATTACCAACTCTTTGACATTCATCACAAGATAAGATAAACTTCCTTGCATCTTTAAAGAGAGTTGGCCAATAAAAACCTGACTGTAGAACCTTTTGTGCGGTTCTATCTCCGGCGTGATGTCCTCCATAAACACTACCATGACACTTACTCAATATTACTTGTTGTTTATATTCGGGGACACATCTTCGCATAATACAATCCACTCCTTCTTTATATAAGTGTGGGTCATCCCAAAAATAATGCCTCAAGTCATAAAAGAATTTCCTCCTTTGTTGGGCTGAAAAGGTTGGAGGCAAGTACTTGGAGACAATAAAGTTAGCATAATCAGCATACCAAGGACTATCTCGCGAGCTCACCTTTATTACAGCCAATTGTTCATTTGGATAACTATCATTAACAGGAACAGGATCATATGCAATATTTTCCAATCTAGACAAATTATCAGCAACAGGATTATCGGCACCTTTCCTATCTACAATATGTAAATCAAATTCTTGTAAAAGAAGCACCCATCTAATAAGCCTTGGCTTAGCATCTTTCTTTTCCATAATGTACCTAATTGCAGCATGATCAGTATGAATTGTAACTTTTGAATCAACAATATAAGGTCTAAACTTATCACAAGCAAAAACTATAGCTAATAATTCTTTTTCAGTTGTAGCATAATTTCTTTGAGCAGCATCAAGAGTTTTACTGGCATAATGAATAACACTCAATTTTTTATCTACTCGCTGTCCAAGAACAGCACCAACAGCAAAATCACTAGCATCACACATAATTTCAAAAGGTAAATTCCAATCAGGAGGTTCAACTACAGGAGCAGTTGTTAAGGCTTTCTTTAGAGTTTCAAAAGCTTCCTTACAATCATCATCAAAAACAAAAGGTACATCTTTTTGAAGAAGATTAGTAAGCGGCTTTGAAATTTAGAGAAATCTTTAATAAATCTCCGATAAAAACCAGCATGACCAAGAACACTACGAATACCTTTAACATCCCTAGTATAGGGCATCTTCTCAATTGCTTCAACTTTAGCTCTATCAACTTCAATACCTGTCTCAGAAATTTTATGTCCCAATACAATTCCTTCATTAACCATAAAGTGACATTTCTCCCAATTAAGAACAAGGTTAGTTTCTTCACATCTCTGTATAACTTTATCAAGGTTTCGCAAACAATTATCAAAAGAATTCCCATAGACAGAAAAATCATCCATGAATACCTCTACAATCTTTTCACAAAAGACATGAAAAATAGCAGACATGCATCTTTGAAAAGTAGCAGAAGCATTACATAAACCAAAAGGCATACGCCTATAAGCATAAGTTCCATAGGGACAAGTGAAAGTGGTTTTCTCTTGATCTTTAGTTCTAACAGCAATTTGTGAAAACCTAGAATAACCATCAAGAAAACAGAAATGAGTATTTTTAGATAACCTTTCTAGCATTTGATCAATAAAAGGTAAAGGGTAATGATCCTTCATAGTAACTTTATTAACTTTTCGATAATAAATGCACATTCTATACCCTACTACTACTCTTTGAGGGATGAGCTCATCATTATCATTAGGTACAACAGTTATTCCTCCTTTCTTAGGAACACAATGCACAGGACTAACCCATCTACTATCAGCAATAGGATATATAATACCAGCTTCGAGAAGTTTTAATACCTCATTCCTTACCACATCCTTCATCTTAGGAATTAGACGACGCTGATGTTCAACAACAGGCTTTGCATCATCTTCCATGTTGCTGGCATGTTGGCCAATAGAGGGAGAAATCCCCTTCAAGTCATCAATAGTGTAGCCAATAGCTCCTCGGTGTTTCTTCAATATTTCCAATAACCTTTCTTCCTCAAAATCAGAAAGCTTAGCACTAATAATAACAGGATATGTTTTCTTATCATCAATAAAAGCATACTTAAGATTATCGAGCAACGGTTTCAAATCAAAAACGAGGATCTTCCTTTGGCGGTGGTGTTGTACCTAGATCTTCAACCGGTAAGTCATGTTTAAGAATAGGTTGACGAAGGAAAATTTCATCAAGCTCATTCCTTTCTTCCCTAAAGACTTCACTCTCATGATCCTCCAAATGTTGCTGCAAAGGATTATTAGGAGCAAGAGCAATAGATGCAAACTGTTCAACTCTAAAATCATTATTAGGCAATTCGAGCTTCATAAGGAACTTTGGCAAATTTAGAGAAATTAAACTCATAAGATTCACCAGCAAATTTAGTCACAATTTTCTCTTTCTTACAATCTATTATAGCTCCACAAGTATTTAGAAAAGGTCTACCAAAAATGGTAGGACAAGTCTTACTAGCAGCAGAACCAAGTACCAAAAAGTCAGCAGAATATTTAACTTACCACATAGAACTTCCACATCTCGAACAATACCAATAGGAGAGATAGTTTCTCTATTAGCTAGCCGAATAACCACATCAATATCTTCAAGTTCACAAGAACCAATTTCATGCATGATTTCCTTGTAAAGCTCATAAGGAATGGCACTAATACTTGCACCAATATCGCATAAACCGTAATAACAATGATCACCAATTCTAACACAGAGCATATGAACACTGGCTTTCCTAGACTTACTAGGATGTGAAACAATATTAGAAGCATCTTCACAGAAAATGATGTGACCATCTTCTACCTTTTCAGTCACAAGGTCTTTAACTATTGCAACAACAGGTTCAACATTTATTTGTTCCTCAGGTTCTATAGGTTTCTTTGCACTTTTATTAACCACACTAGTCAGGAAAAGGGGTTTTCTCAATATAAGCTTCAGGAAGAATGTGATCAACAGTTTTAACTTCAATACATTTACCTATAGGTGAATCAGTTTTATCTTTATAGGGTTCATGATACTTATTAAAATTCTTCCTAGGCAATTCAAAATGAGAGACAAAAGCTTTATAAAAATTTGCAACAGCTTGAGATTCAAGACCATAAGTAGCACTCATATTTCGAAATTTATCAGTATCTATAAAAGTTTCAATGCATTCGTAATCATAATTTATACCTGACTCTCTACCTTTGTCGTTCTCCCATCCTTCAGTATTCTCCTGAATCCGATCAAGAAGGTCCCATTTAAACTCTTCTTTGTTGCGTGTGAATGATCCAGAACAAGTAGTGTCCAGCAAGGTTTTATCTTGAAAAGAAAGTCTTGCATAGAAATTATCAATGATGATATTACCAGGAAGCTCATGAATGGGGCATTTGAGCATTAAAGACTTCAATCTCCCCATGCTTGGGCAATACTCTCTCCATCATGAGGCCAGAAATTATATATGCGGTTCCGGTCTTTGTGAATTTCACTTGGAGGATAGAATTTAGAATATAATAGAGGCACAATATCCTTCCAATCGAGAGAATTCCCATTCTTCAGCAATTTATACCAATGCGCCGCTTTACCAGACAGCGACATAGAGAATAGTTTCTTCCTAACTTCATCCATAGAAATACCTGCACACTTGAATAAACCGCATAATTCATGTAAAAACAGTAAATGATCTCCAGGATGGACAGTTCCATCCCCTTCATAGCGGTTATCCACAACACGTTCAATAATTTGCATAGGTATTTTATATGGAACCTCTTTCTCACCTGGCGCCCCATCCACTACCTTTCAAGTAGTAGTAGATTTCCTAAATAGGAATTCAAGAGAAGATCTCTCCATAATGAATTATAGCATCAGGCAGAAATAAAAACATCACGTACAGTAAAAGTTTTCCTTACCAATAGCGCTTCACTCCCCGGCAACGGCGCCAGAAAATAGTCTTGATGACCCACAAGTATAGGGGGTGCATCGTAGTACTTTCGATAAATAAGAGTGTCGAACCCAACGAGGAGCAGAAGGTGTTGACAAGCAGTTTCGATGAAGGATTCACTATAAATGCTCACAGACAAGTTTTCAGGGGGTTTTGATATAGCAGATAAATAAAATACAAGTAAGTAAAATGCGAGAATAATAATTGCAGCAAGTGGCCCAATCCTTTTTAGCACAAAGGACAAGCCGGTTTGTTTACTTATGATGACCAAACGTTCTTGAGGACACATGGGAATTTAGTCTAGTGCTTTCGCTTCATATAGTTGATTAATCTTCATTGTTTTGGTAAGTGTTGTGTGGGTGAACCTATGCTAATGCACCGCCCTTCTTAGGACTAATACATACTCGTGATTAAACCCCTTGCAAGCATCCGCAAATACAAGAAGGTAATTAAGATAAATCTAACCACAGCCTTAAACTCTGAGATCCTGCTATCCCTCATGCATCGATATACCAACGGGGGTTCAGGTTGCTGTCACTCCGGCAACCCCACAATTAGCAAATGAATACAAGATGCATTCCCCTAGGCCCATAAAGGTGAAGTATCATGTAGTCAACGTTCACATGACACCACTAGAAGAATAACACCACAACTTAAATACCAAACCATTTAATATTACTCAACATAGTTCACTACTAACATTTAGACTTCACCCATGTCCTCAAGAACTAAACGAACTACTCACAAGACATCATATGGAACATGATCAGAGGTGATATGATGATGGATAACAATCTTAACATAAACCTTAATCCAACGGTTTCACTCAATAGCATCAATAACAAGGAGTAATCAATACCGGGAGAGTTTCCCTTATGAAATAATCAAGATTCAACCCTAGATGTTACAGCGGAGACGAGGTGCAGCGGTGGAGATGACGGTGTCGGTGGTGGATATGATGATGATGATGATCTCAATGAAGTCCAGCTCGATGACGGTGACGATGGCGACGATTTCCCCCAACGTGAGGGAATTTCCCTGGCGGATTTCAGCCTGCCGGAGAGCTCTTTTCTCTCTGGTGTTTTTCCGCCCCGCAGAGGCGGCTGTGTTTATTCTCGATGATCCTCCGCACCTTAGGGTTTTCGGTAGATGAAGTATGCGAAAGGGAGATGGCCGAGGGGGGTCATGGGCCCCCTCACCACGTGGCGGCGCGCCAAGCCTGGTGGCCGCGCCGGCCTATGGGGAGGTGATGTCTACGGGAGCTTCTATTCTTGTAGACAGTGTTGGGCCTCCAAGAGCAGAGGTTTGTAGAACAGCAGCAAGTTTCCCTTAAGTGGATCACCCAAAGTTTATCGAACTCGGGGAGGAAGAGGTCAAAGATATCCCTCTCATGCAACCCTGCAACCACAAAGCAAGAAGTCTCTTGTGTCCCCAACACACCTAATAGGTGCACTAGTTCGGCGAAGAGATAGTGAAATATAGGTGGTATGAATAAATGCGAGCAATAGCAACGACACCAGAAAAGTGCTTGCTGGCGTGCAGTTGATGGTAATAATATTGCGGACAGTAAAGATGCAGTAAAACAGTAAACAAGCAGCGATAGCAGTATTTAGGAACAAGGCCTAGGGATCATACTTTCACTAGTGGACACTCTCAACTTTGATCACATAACAGAATAAATAGATAGATGCTAGACTCTACACCCTCTTGTTGGATGATGAACACCACTAGCTGTGTAGGATTACACGAACCCTCAATGCCGGAGTTAACAAGCTCCACAATATTCGATATTCATGTTTAAATAACCTTAGAGTGCATGACGAGATCAACACAACTAAACCAAGTACTAACATAGCATGCACACTGTCACCTTCACACTACGAAAGGAGGAATAGATCACATCAATACTATCATAGCAATAGTTAACTTCATAATCTACAAGAGATCACAATCATAGCCTACGCCAAGTACTACACGATGCACACACTTGTCACCATTACACCGTGCGGGAGGAATAAACTACTTTAATAACATCACTAGAGTAGCACACGAGATAAATTGTGATACAAAACACATTGCAATCATAAAGGGATATAAATAAGCACTTCACTATGCCATTCATAACGGTGAATAAGTATTCTGTGAAATATAGTCTAAGAGACCCACACGATGCACACACTCGTCACCTTTACACACGTGGGACAAGGAGTCTCCGGAGATCACATAAGTAAAACCCACTTGACTAGCATAATGACATCTAGATTACAAGCATCATCATATGAATCTCAATCATGTAAGGAAGCTCATGAGATTATTGTATTGAAGCACATAGGAGAGAGATTAACCACATAGCTACCGGTACAACCCCGAGCCTCGATAGAGAACTACTCCCTCCTCATGGGAGACAGCAGCGGTGATGAAGATGGCGGTGGTGTCGATGGAGGAGCCTTCCGGGGGCACTTCCCCGTCCCGGCGGCGTGCCGGAACAGAGACTCCTGTCCCCCGGATCTTGGCTTCACGATGGCGGCGGCTGCGGAAGGTTTTCCGTATCGTGGCTCTCGGTGCTCGGGGGTTTCGCGACGGAGGCTTTAAGTAGGCGGAAGGGCAATGTGGGGGCCACACGAGGGCCCCACACCATAGGTCGGCGCGGCCAGGGCCCGGGCCGCGCCGCCCTAGTGTGGCGGCGCCTCGTGGCCCCACTTCGACTCCTCTTCGGTCTTCTGGAAGCTTCGTGGCAAAATAGGACCCTGGGCGTTGATTTCGTCCAATTCGAGAATATTTCGTTACTAGGATTTCTGAAACCAAAAACAGCAGAAAACGACAACTGGCTCTTCGGCATCTTGTTAATAGGTTAGTTCCAGAAAATGCACGAATATGACATAAAGTGTGCATAAAACATGTAGATATCATCAATAATGTGGCATGGAACATAAGAAATTATCGATACGTCGGAGACGTATCAGGAGGACCCATGGTGGCCCTCCTCGGCTTCCCCTCTTGGTTGGCTCCGTCATCTGCGAAAATAGGAGCTTCAGTATATTTTCCGTCAATTGTTGATCTTCAGAAATATTGTATCCTGGCGGTGTTTTTTCCAGCAGAATCCTAACTCCGGTGAGTAATTCTCCAATAATCATGAAACATGCAAAATAGGTGAAATAACATAAGTATCATCTCTAAATATGAAATATATCAATGAATAACAGTAAATTATGATATAAAATAGTGATGCAAAATGGACGTATCACACGTTAGAATAAAACAACATACTTACTACTGTCAAGTCTCATGCAGCTCACCATGTTGATACACTCGTTGAAGATGTTCGATGTTGCCCTTATTTATAAAGGGAGTTTTTTGTTACTCTGCATCAAGACACGATCAGTCATGCACATACGAGTTCCAGCGTGATAAACAGTATGTATGTACTCATTTCATTCCAGTGGTATTCATGCAATAAACACCGAAAATAGTGAGCGATGGGTTACATAATTACACTATATATGTGGCTAGAATCTCTCAAGAATGTGTGTTCATGCATATATACACACACGCATGCCTATAGCAATACAAAAGGTACACGTAGAGTAGCAGTTACTGGCCTAGCTTATGAAAAACCAGATAGATACAATAGTTATATCATTTGTATTGCAGCAAAAACAGACCAACATGTTCAGTTACTTCCAAATTGACATGAACTACTACATAATAGAAGGCACTTACTTTTGTAATAAAGAATGAACCAGATAGTAGTTATAATGTCAACAACTATGGAGCAGGTAATGCAAACCAACATGCTCAATTACTTAAATTGGTCATGAATTACATAATAGCAACATTTTACTGTCATAGCTAGTAATAAACCGTAAATGAATTATAATCTGAACTTTGTTGTGCAGGGAATACTAATCAACGCATTCAGGGACTTAAAATACGTAACAGACAGCACATAGAGGGTAGTGTATAAACTGATAGCAGGCAGTTAATTTGTTAGCTCATGGCGAACCAGGTACACATAATAATGGTATTACTTGTACAGGAAATGCATAGTAACATGTTCAGTGACTTCAATTTGGCACGAACTACGTAATAGGAGGTTGTTACTTTTATAACAAATAATGAGCCAAATAGAAGTTAAGATGACAAAAGCTATAGAGCAGGGAACGTGAACCAACATGTGCAATTACTTCAAATTGGTCATGAACTAAATAATCGCAGGATGTTACTGTGATAGATAGGAATGAACCAGATAGGAATTATAACAGCATCGTTCTTAAACTTGTAGTGAAGGGAATGAAAATCAATATGTTTCGGGACATAAATTTGTAATGAGCAACACGCAGAGGATAGTTAATGTTGGAGCTAAGGATGGACCAGATACAGAATATAGTGGGATCACCTGTGAACTTGTACAAGAGCTAAAGAGGAAATGCAAACCAATATGTTTAGCATTTCATGTGTGAGTGCCATGCAAAGTAAGAGAAGCGAGTTAATGTTGCAGCTTTTGGAGAACCCGATGGCACACAAAATTATTATAGAAGTAGCTAGTGTGATGAGTTTTAATAAATTTATACTGCAGCATAGCAGAGCGATAGCATGCAGGAACTAATAGTAGTCAGTTATCAAATATCAGGAGCCAAAAATAATCCAAGAAAATAAACTTTTATTGTACATAGAGGATGACATGCGGGTCCCATTTTGCAGCAGCGGTTTCAACATTTCAAAGGCGGCATGAGATCGAAAGAAAAAGGCAAGTGACCAAATATCAGGAGACAAAAATAATCCAACAAAAGAAACTTTTATTGTACATAGAGGATGACATGCGGGTCCCATTTTGCAGCACCGATCTCAACGTTTCCAAGGCGGCACGGATCGAAAGAAAAAGGCAAGTGACCAAATATCAGGTGCCAAAAATAACTCCAAGAAATGAAACTTGATTGTACATAGAGGATGACATGCGGGTCCCATTTTGCAGCAGCGGTCTCAATGTTTCTAACGCGGCACAGGATCAAAAGAAAAAGAAAGTAGCCAAAAATCAGGGGGTCAAAAAAATCCAAGAAAAGAAAGAATTTTCATTCATAGAGGATTACATGCGGGACCCATGATCCTGCATCGTAAACGGCTCGATCGGAGAACATTGAACGAGATGGCGCGATCGAGAAAAAAAACAATGCTAGAGAGGCTGCCATCTAGGCCCTACATCCCTGGGCGGTGCGGATTTGCGTTGAGTCGGCCAACGCACCCGAGAATTCATCTTGCACCACGTCCCGGGCCACCATACACGGCGTTTTCCACGTTTACGTTGGGCTAGATGGCTTCAAAAAACGAGAAAAAAAAAGTTTTGACATGCACCACCGAGAGAGCAAAAATCGTCGGGCATGGTGCATCAGCAACCATGGCGCGACTTTCAATTCATCGGCCATGGGAACTTTTCTTGTAGTGTAGTTCTTCGACGATTCTCGAAAGAAGCTAGAAGTGGGTTGCCGGCAAGTCCCATCAACATATGTTTGCATTGGGTTTTGATGGGGCTGAGGTGCGAAATAAACATACGGAGCGTGTTAGTGTCTGAATATTTTCATGTCGCATGCAATGATGAATCTTTGTACATCCAGTTGAAAGCTAGTTTGCAGGACATAATTTCTAAGAGACGGGCATATGTTAATGCACCGTGTGGTCCTAATAGCCAGCTCAATACAGATGCGGTAGTAAGTACATTAAATGCAACTATAATAGGTGATCATATCAAAGTATCCACCAGAGGTGCCCTGGCGGTGCTTAATCGAAGCGGTTGGGAAACCCCAAGAGAAAAGTGCGATGAGCACAGTAGCAAGGTTTTACTTAGTAAAAAACCAAGGTTTAATCGACAAGTAGGAGAACGGTATGAATTCTGAAGGTGTTGCTACCTGACTATTGGCAGGGCGCACTACCGGCGTTAGCAACAATATGGAACCTGCACACAACACAACCACAATAATTTGCTCCAACTTACAGTGAGGTTGTCAATCTCACCGGTTTGCTAAACACAAAAGATTAGACGTATCGAGTGAAAATAGATGTTTGCAGTAATAAAAGAGAACAAAGCTTATAGTAAGTAAACAAAGCATGATTGCAGTGGTTTTATCAGTATAAAGGAAAGGACCGGGGTCCACAGTTCACTAGAGGTGTCTCTTCATAAAGATAAATAACATGATGGGTGAACAAATTACAGCTGGACAATTGATAGAATATCAACCATACATGACAAACATATTTTCAGATCTATGAAGGAACTCAATGAAGCTTACTACCTTCATATACTCATCCATTCTCTCTTCATCAGCAACATAGAAGAAACAACCATCTTCGCTCTAGTCGAGAGTGCGATCGGATTTGATCTTGCTTATGACGCTCCACTTGGTCCTCCACTTTCTGATGTGTTTGTAGATATGAAGAGTGCTCACATGTATGCCAGCAAACGCAAGAACATCAGCAGATACCTTCTTCATCTGTGCCTCTTTGAATCCCGGGTTAAAACAGACGCCGCTATGGACGAGCTCAATCAAGCGGTTCAGCACAAACTCTGAAAGCTTAGGTTGCCAAACCATGGCAATTCTTTTTGCAAACAGACAACGATGAGCATTGATAGTTGTAGCAGAAAAATCAAGGGAGCCTAATGGTATGATCGCCTACATGACAAATACCAGAAGAACGTAGCTATGCGTTAGCACATCAATGAACTACCACTACCACATCCATATCCTTAAGAATTAGCACATAAATAAACTAGCACTACCACATCCTTAAGTTGTACCACATCAATGAACTACCAGAAAAAAAAAGCGACCTTACAATCAGAGGAGCCACACGCAGCACCGAGGTCAGGGACACACGGGACCCGGGCGAAGAAGCAGCAGCACAACCGTCCACGTGGAAGAGTTAGATGCAACGTCGATAACCGTACCGTGGTAGAGTCAAAAGCAACCTCGACAACCGTCCTCGTGGTAAAGTTAGATCCAACCATGACTGCTGACGATGCTGACGAAGGAATGGCCTACAATGGATTCTATCAGATCCCCCTGTGTACCCAAAAGATCTAGATCTAAGGCTAGGGTTTGCTGAAGCTTACAACAACCGGAGTGATCGACGCAAAGGAAGAAGATGACAAGCCGCCGCCACCATCCTCGCCGGCCGTGCTGGTGAGGAAGAACCGACCATGTCGCTAGATCGGGAAGGGTGGATGAGCTCGAAATGGGGGGAATGGGGTATTTGGATTTCGCAGTGAGAGAGCCCCTATATAAAAATTTGGAGCGCGGTGACCGAATTCACCCCGCCGATTTTTCCCTCTTTCGGGCGAGCTTGCACCATCTCCCCTCGGTGGCTCTGCGGGAACGCGACTTTGTCGATTTTTTCGGACACGCGGGTGGCTCGCTGGATACGCCTGATCCGGACGTACCTCCAGGGCTTAGCCCAAGGGTGTTTTAAGAACCGTACGATGCGACAACGTGGACCAGGAAACCAAACGGACCAAAAAAAGGATACCCCATGCTAGCGAAAGGAAACACAAGCTACCAAACAGGCCCTAATTCGCCATCTAATGTGCGCGGAGCGCGGCAACATTTGACCGTTCCATGGGAGAAGCTATTTTCCAACAAGAACCATCGATGACCCTCACACGGACATCCGAGAGGTGAGAAGCTGAATCACCAAGAGGAGACCGCATTGCGCCCACAATTACCATGACCACATTGTTCTAGAGTCGGTGTTAAAAATGGCAAGATTGATATTGACTTAATTTGCATCTATGAATGTTAGAAGAAAATTTTAAGAAAACATGTATGCATTAGTATTTCATAACAATATTGCGTACAAAGTTTACGATTTTTATTACTCCCAACTTATGGATTTCAGTTTCGCCCCCGGCCCTGCTGCTACCCAACTTATGGAGGCCTTTCTTAATCCCTTCTCTAATCCCCTCCCTTTCTTCTCAGGCCTCTCTCCCTCCCATTTCGGCCACGCTCGTCCTCGACCGCCGCGCCTGATGCCATGGGTGGCTTCATAATCAGCGCCTACGAGGACTCGACATGGCGCTCGTGTACCTCAGCCTCGACGGCGACGACGCGTGCGTGGGGCTAGTGGAGGACGACGTAGTCGACGCACTCTGCGCTGTGCTGCGCTGTCAGGCGGCGGCGCGCACTTGGCCACGGCGCTCACCAGTGTAGCCACCGTGGGCGTGAACAAGTGCACCATCGGGGCATCCCCGTACTATCCAGGCTGATCTGGCGCGGGAGCACCGCGAGGCTGCGACGACCCTCTACGAGCTCTGCAAGCTGCCAGAGAACCGTCGGCGCACGGTGCGCACCGGCGCGGCGCCCGCGCTCTTCGAGCTGGCCGTGGCCGCCCACGCTGTCAAGGTGCTCGGCCTCCTCGCCAAGAACCGCAAGGGCCGCCACGACCTGTCTAGAATCGCGTACATCGTGCCCGTGCTCTGCAGATGGCAACGCCCGTGAAATTGACCAGGCCTGGCCGTTCTGAACTGGATTTGCTCCGACAGCAACGAATTGGCAATGGGAGCAATAAAGTTGGGAGCTTTCCAGCTCTGCGAGGCTCTAGTGAACGACGACAACTGCAAGATTGCCAAGAACGCGGTGAACGTTTTTGATGTGCATCACACATCAGCCGGGGGACAACATTTTATTTCGCGACTTGACCCCGATCTGACCTAACCTCTCTCCCCCGAGGCGGCGGCGCCGCCCGCCGTCCCCGGGGAGTTCCCCTTCACACCGCTCTCCTCCCCTCCCCTACAGGCCCCCCTCCTCCGCCGCCGTCGCCGAGGACGCCGCGGGGCAAAGCCCCTGTGGTGAGGCGGCGATGGCGGCTCGGTCCTCCGTCGGCAGAGTGCAGCGCGGCCTGCGGGAGCGTGTGGGGGCGGCGGCCTACACCCTCCTCCTCCGTCGACTGAACGCAGCGGGATGGTGGTGGCCGGCGGATCTCCGGCGGCCGGCGGCGGATGTTGGTTGTGGTGTGGTCGGATCTGGGCCCGAGGTTTGGATCGCGATCCATCGCGGCTGCGTCTCGTCAATGGCACGACGAGGCTTCGCTGGGTCTTCTTCGCGGCTTGAGGACGTCCGGGTCTTCGGCCCGGGCATGGTGGTGGTGGCTGACTTCATCCACCGAAGGCAGTCAGCCAGGCTAGCTGTGTTGGATTTTTTATCCCACTTTCAGCGCCAGCAGCGAGACGGGGAGGCATAGTAGCCGGTGAAAACCGAGCCGACTCCGGTCATGGCGGGCGATGGCGGCGTCTGCGCCGTTATCTTGTTGAAGGCATCGTCAAGCAACTATCGCTAACCTACTCGTTCCGGTGGCGAGATGGAGGAGCTTGGAAGCCGGCGATGGTGTCGCCGGTGGAGGGTTGGAGTGGCCATCCCAGGATGGTCGCCGACGTGGGGGTCCGACCTGAATAAAGGCGGCGGTCCTAGGGCCTCTCTTGCGTGAAGAGGAGGACCTACCGGAGGCCCGGACTCGTGATCCGGCCGGAGTGTTGAGTTCCGGAAGGCTCCGCCGATGAATGTAACAGATGCTTTTGCCTGGAGTTTGTTGGATCGGAGGTATTCGGTCGTGCGCACCCATGTTTTTATTCCGACCGATTGGTTCTGGAGGGAGCGGCGCGAAGCTCTTTTTCTTTGTTGACATCAAGTGACTATGGATCCATGATGAAAGTCGGAAGAAGAGAATTTCATGAAGGCCGGAGGGGGGACTAGCTAAGGGAGGTTCAAGTCTCGCGTTGTTGAGGGACTTGCTTGGTGTTCCGGGCTTCACAGCAGCGGTATGAAAGTGGGGGCGACAACACAGGTGAAGTGCGAGTCCTACCTTTCGGGGTGAAAACCCAAGGTCTGGCCTTAATTGGTTGTGCCTGGCAATGTCCTTGGTGGAGGCATTATTTTGAGAGCGGGGACTATCTTCAGGGTGAAAACCTAAGATCTTTGATCGAGCGACGACGGTGTTTGAGCATTGTTCCCTTCTTGGAGGCATCGTTTTTGGAGAGTCTATAATTCAGGTGTTGTCTTGGCGGTGGATGTATTGCTGTTGTTAGGCCCGAGATACTGTAGCGGGACTTTTGTTTCTTAGTTTTCTTTTCTTGTTTTTGGCTGTGTGCATCCGTAGTGCCATTAGGGTGGTGCGTTGTTGCAGAGGCTGGGTGTAATTGGTATCTTCTTGATATTAATATATTCCCTTTATCGAAAAAAAGATTCGAACGCCGCCGAAAACAAAGGAGAAAGTGACTTTGCGGGAATTGAAGAGGAAGACCATGGACACTTTGCTGATCAAGGCAAGCCACCTCTTGATGCATATCTCATCCTAATTATCTTACTCTTGCATTATTAGCAGTTTGAATTTAGATGGAATCTTCACGTAGATGGCGCTTACTCGCTCAAATCATTATACAATGCGCTCCTTCATTCGGATTTACCAGTTGATAATAATAAGAAAATTTGGAAGATGAAGATACCATTAAAAATATTTTTTTTGGATGGTATCTTCGTCGAGGAGTTATTCTCACCAAAGACAATCTTGTTAAGCGGAATTGGCACGGAAGTACACGGTGTGTTTTCTATCATCATGATGAAACCATTAAACACCTTTTCTTCCGGTGTCAATTTGTGAGATCTATATGGTCAGTCATCCAAGTAGCATCTTCCATGTATCCTCCGACTAGTGTGGCCAATGTTTTTGGCAATTGGCTTCATGGTATCGATCCAAGGTTCAAGTTGCTTCTTAGCGTGGGGGCACTAGCAGTTATCGCTATGACTAAGTAAAAATGACAAGATCTTTAACAATAAGAATTGTTCTTTGTTGCAAGTCATCTACAGATGTAAAGGTATTCTCCGTTTGTGGTCACCTCTTCAGCGAGTGGAGAACATAGACCTATTTACGGAGGTCTGTACACGGTTAGAGGCTACGGCGAGGGATACTTTTTCCCTAGATGGGTGGCAGCATAGTCTACGGATTGAAGCCCCACCTACATCTTAGGCGTCATATGATTCATCGTTCCGATATGTATCTTGATACGTCCAAAACGTATCTACTTTCCCGAACACTTTTGCTATTGTTTTGCCTCTAATTTGTGTATTTTGGATGCAACTAACACGGACTAACGCTGTTTTCAGCAGAACTGTTCTGGTGTCTCGTTTTTGTGCGTAAATCCGACTTTCGGGAAAATCCTCGGAATTTATGCGAAGGTCCTATTTTCCCGGAATATTGGCGGAACCAGAAGGGAGAGCCAGGTGGGGGCCCGAGGGCCCCACACACTAGGCCGGCGCGGCCCAGGAGGGGCCCGCGCGGCCCTAGTGTGTGGCGGCCTCGGCTGGCCCCCGACGCTCTCTTTCGGACTACTTATTGCCTTCGACCTAAAAACGCACGGGAAGAAGTCGAAGTCGCCAGAAACCCTCCAGAACGCCGCCACATCGCGAAACTCCGTCTCGGGAGCCAGAAGTCTCCGTTCTGGCACTCCACCGGGACGGGGAATTGGAGGAGACCATCGCCACCATCACCACCGACGCCTCTCCATCGACCAGCCATGTTTCCCCCATCCATGTGTGAGTAATTCCCCCGCTGTAGGCTGAAGGGGATGGTAGGGATTGGATGAGATTGGTCATGTAATAGTATAAGATTGTTAGGGCATAGTGCCTAGTGTCCGTAATTGGTACTTTGATGATATTGTTGCAACTTGTTATGCTTAATGCTTGTCACTAGGGCCCGAGTGCCATGATCTCAGATCTGAACATGTTATTATTTCATCATGATATTCATTGTTTATGGTCTTACTCGCAAGTTGTATACACATGTCGATGTCCGGAACCAATGGCCCCGAAGTGACGAAATCGGGACAACCGGAGGGGATGGTAGTGATGTGAGGATCACATGTGTTCACGAGTGTTAATGCTTTGCTCCGGTACTCTATTAAAAGGAGTACCTTAATATCCGATAGATTCCCTTGAGGCTCGGCTGCCAACGGGCTGGTAGGACAAAAGATGTTGTGCAAGTTTCTCATTGCGAGCACGTACGACTATAATTGGAACACATGCCTATTGATTGCTTTGTACTTGGACACCGTTTTATTATTATCTGCAAATGCCCTGCTTGATTGTTACATGAGTTTCTCTCATCCATGCAACGCCCGTTAACCGTCCCCGTGCCTACAGTATTTTAATCCTGCTGTTTATTATAATCACTATTGTTGTCTCTGTTACTCTGCTGCTGTTATTTCACTACTGCTATCGCTATAAAGCTCGTTACTATCGATAAACTCTTGCGAGCAAGTCTGTTTTCGAGTGCAGCTGAATTGACAACTCCGCTGTTAAGGCTTTCAAGTATTCTTTGTCTCCCCTTGTGTCGAATCAATAAATTGGGTTTTACTACTCACGAAGACTCGCTGCGATCCCCTATACTTGTGGGTTATCAAGATCGTTTTCTCGGCGCCGTTGCCGGGGAGCATAGCTTTATTTGGAAGTTCACTTGGATTGGTATTGTTCGCTGCAAATTCTCCATCATGGGTAAAACTCGCGATCCTAAAGTCGCCATATTACCATCCACTACAAGAAAAGGTACAACTCTGAGTACCTCTGCTACTCTTGATTCACCATATGTGATAAGTCGACTCATTTCACCGCCACAAGCTTCACTTGCTGGTACTTCTGCTGAATCTGAAAACTCTCATAATATTGATAACGTTTGTGCTGTGCTTGATGATAGTGGTTCATTGGGATCCTTTCTAGATGCTACAATTGCTAGGTCTAGACAAATTGAAAATACTGAAACTCCTAATGCTACTACACCTGTTAATTCACCTGAACTTGATTATTCTAGTGATGATCCCGATGAAGATTATGTGGAGCTTAATGATGATTTTATTAATAGATGCAATGCTACTCGCTGATGCAAGTAAAATTAAAAAGTTTCTCACACAATATACTTGTTAGACATAAGTTATCTCCTGATCCTAAATTTGCCACATCTCCTATATGCATTAAGGATAAAGATTATGATTTTTCTCTTGATCTATCTCATATAGCTATTGTAGAGAAAGCACCCTTTTGTGGTACTGAAAAAGAAAGTGCTGTAAAACACATGATTGAACTTTCTTCTATGAGTAGCTTGTTTTCTGATGATGTCAAGATGCGTACTTATTTCGTCGCTAAATTTTTTCCTTTCTCATTAAAGGATGATGCTAAAAATTGGTATAATAATTTGCCTCCTGGTTCTATTAAAAGTCCAACTGATTTGCGTGATGTTTTCTTTCGAAAATACTTTCCTGGTAGTGCTCAACATATTGCTTTACAGAAAATTTATAGATTTGACCAGGGAGATGAAGAGAAATTGCCTGAAGCTTGGGCAAGATTTTGTTCTCTTATCAGAGCTCGACCTGGACATGATTTAGAAAAGAATGATCTACTTGATATATTTTATAATGGACTAACCATTGAGTCTAGGGCATATTTGGATAGTTGTGCTTGGTTGTGTTTTCAGGAAAAGAACTCCGGATGAAGTTGAAGAATTATTGGCTAAAATAGGCCGGAATCATGATGATTGGACTACGCCTGAACCAATTCCAACGCCAATATTGAAGAAGAGGGGTTTAATTAAATTGAATGATGAAGATATGAGGGAAGCCAAGAAGTCTCTCAAGGAGAAAGGTATTAAATATGAAGATGTGAAGAATCTACCTCCCATAGAAGATATATGTGAGATAATTCCCCCTTCATCCATGATTGAGGTAAACTCCTGCGCAATGCTTAGATGAGTTTGATAATTATATTGTTAAGCAAGAAAATTTTAATATGAGAGTAGAGAATCATCTAATGGAAAATTCTCAAGCTATTAGCAATTTGCATGATATTGCGGAGAGAACCTCCAATGATGTTAAGATGCTTGTTAAACATTTTCAAATGGTTCAAACTCAAATTGATCAGCTTACTAAAGTGCAAAATGACTTATTAAAAAATAATTCTAAAGAGAAACATGCTTATGAAGTAACAACTAGAGGTGGTGTCTCTACCCAGGATCCTCTATATCCCGAAGGGCATCCCAAAAGAATTGAACAAGATTCTCAACGCATTGAACCTAGTGCTCCTTCTAAGAAAAAGAAGAAGAAACATAAAAATGTTGTAGAATCCTCTGAACCTGTTAATGATCCTAATAGTATTTCTATTTCCGATACTAAAACTGAAAGTGGTAATGAACATGATAATAATAATGGTAATGATAAGAATGATGTTTCTGATAAAGAAGAAGTTGAAGATGAACTCGAAAAGCAAGATAAAAATAAAAAGTATACTAAAGAAGATTTTATTGCTAAGAAACATGGTAATGAAAGGGAACCTTGGGTGCAAAAGCAAATGCCTTTTCCTGCTAAGAAACTAAAATCAAAGGAAGAAGAACACTATAATAAATTTTGTGATTGGATGAAACCTTTATTCTTGCAAATCCCTTTGACTGATGCTATTAAATTGCCTCCTTATTCAAAGTATATGAAAGATATTGTTACTAACAAAAGGAAAATCCCCAATGAGGAAATTTCCACTATGCTTGCTAATTACTCTTTCAATGGCAAGGTTCCAAAGAAGTTGGGCGACCCGGGTATACCTACTATTCCTTGTTCTATTAAGAATAATTATGTTAAAACTGCTCTATGTGACTTGGGAGCCGGTGTTAGTGTTATTCCTTTTCTCTTTATAAGAGACTTTATTTAGATAAGTTGATACCTACTGATATATCTTTGCAAATGGCTGATAAATCTATTGTTATTCCTGTTGGTATATGTGAGGATGTTCCTGTTCAAGTTACTAATAACTGCTTGATATTAACTGATTTTGTTGTGTTGGAAATGCCTGAAGATGATAATATGTCTATTATTCTTGGGAGACATTTTATTAACACCGCGAGGGCTGTTATTGATTGCAATAAAGGAAAGGTTACTTTCAATGTTGATGATAGGGAGCACACCGTCTATTTCCCCAAGAGGATTGATAAAGTATGTGGAGTTAATACTATTTCTAATGTGAGAACTATCAAAGTTGGAACTATCGATTGTCCTATATATGAGCCTAAAGAAGGATATCAAAATCTTATGATTGGATCCATATCAATACAATTCAAGGTAACATGATTGATTTGAGGTTTATTTCTTCTTATTCTATGTAAAATTTATTTGGTGGCAAGACTTGATCAACCTTGTTAACAAATAATTTTTATATGCATAGAGGAGGTAAACAATATCTCTTTCTTCCTCCACTTGCTTTACTTGCTGTAGCACTATTTGTTTTGCAAGATGCTTTAGTTATTTAGAAGTTTGAACCAAGTGCCACTTCATGGACACCATGGGATTGAACTCCACTTAGGCCAAAAGCCTAAGCTTGGGGGGAGGTATACCGGCATCACTCATTCTTTGCATATTATGGTTGCTGGATACTTGTACATACTTGTTTAGTTTCTTTGAGTGGTTTTCTAATGATAGGGAGATGATATTTGGGGAAGTGTTGTCTGAAAACAGATTCTGGACTGTTACTAAAAAAACTCGTGCGCACAGCCAGAACGTTATTTTGAGCTGCCAATTTTTGTGAATGTTCCCCAGGTTGTTATCTAACTTTCATTAGTTGAACACTTTTAGAGCTGAGCAGCTTCAGAATTTCTTTAAAATCGATTATTGTACTGCTGTCAAGTTTTGGCAGATTTCTGCCATCTTGCTTTTCTGTGTTTCTTTTAGTTTTCATTTACTTATTCTTACTTTGTTTATTTCCTAAAACACAAAAAGACCAAAAATATTTCTGTTGTTTCTCTTCACCACTTGTTTACTTTAGTTTCTTGCCTTTATCTTTCTTTATTTGCTATCGTTGGTTTGCTATAAGAAAACCCAAAAAGATTTTGCTTTGTTCGCTTACTTCTTTTTATTCTTGTTCTCAAATTCGAAAACACCAAAAATATTTGCTGTTCTTCTTTGGTTTGTAAAGTTCATGATGAGTTCAATGATCTTCGGTGGCTGGAGCGTGGTTTTGATTTCATATTATCCAAGCTACACAAGTGAAAGGCAATAATGACGATATTCGACGATCTGATTGTGGTGAGAGGCTGGTATGAACTCTATTTGTTTTCATTTTTGTACATATACTCATCCATGTGAGCATGCTTAGTTGGTTCATGTGAGGTATATGTCATTTAAGAAAGTCTAGTAGTTCATCATCTCTCATGTTTAGCTCCAATTTATTAATATGAGTAGCATGTCATGGATGTTTGCTTGCATTGTTTTATTCACAAATAGGTATGATATTGTGGTATCCTCCTCTGAATAATCCGTTTGAATTAATTTGGCACATGCTCACACATGCATATGACTGAACAAAAGTCAATTAAGCCTCGATGATTTACATTGCTTCAGAATTCTTGTATCACTTTTATGCCTTAGTTAATTTATTGGGATTTCTATTTTCGTGCCCTCAGTTCCTTAGTTGTACTCAGTTTTCCCCAGCTCCTTAGTTTTTCCTCAGTTTTACCCCCAAACGTTTGTCTGAAACCCGCAGAAGCAACTCAGACGGCAGGATTCCCGTTTAGTTGACCGTTCTGTCACGTGTGGGGCCGCGTCGTGTGGGGCCGCGTCGTGTGGGCCCGCGTCGCGTGGGGCTGGTAGAAAGGGACCGCGTGGGACAGGACGAGAAGCGTTTGGTTGCACGTGAGCAGGAGCTGGGTTCTCGTCTCTCTCGGCCCCAAATTGGCATTATTTAGTGCACCTTTTTCCCCTCTTTCTCTCTCGTCCTTTTCACCAAATTAGTATAAAATCTAGAGAAGCTTGCATTTCTGACTTTCTTCAATTATTTGTGCCTTTTGGCCCTCGTTGTTTGCCCAATATGGCAGCAAATCTAGTACTCCCTCCGGTCCATATGTATGTAGTTAAATCTAGAAGCAAATCTCCAGGATAATGTACGATAAATTCACAAATCATAGTAAATCAAGAAAACTAAGTACGGCCAACAAAATATAGTAGACTAGGGATAGATAATCCCTAGATAATATGGATAGATAATAGGCTGCATACACAGCAGCCTAACATAGTAACAGGTTCTTCACAAGCACCATCATATTAACATAACAACAAGGGATCCCTAGCTAACAACAAAGGGATCCCAACAACAAACTAGGAGGCAACGAGCAGCAGCAGAAGACACGTCCGGGGACTCCGCCTACCCCATCTCGGCTCTGCCTCCACTTGTTGCTCTTGCTCCCCTTGGGAGCCTTGGGCTTGAGCGGAGGCATGCGGCCGGCGGAGATCTCCACCCGCCGCAAGCCGCGGAGGTGCATGCCGAGCGCCCCGTGCTTGGCGCGGAAGGAGTGGACGTTCACCGTCGTGCCGACGTTGGGGAAGGTGTTGCTGATGTTCTCAGCATGCGTGACGAGGCAGTTGAAGTCCGTGGCGCCGAGTCTCCCGGGTGCAGAAGGGGCACCCGTACACCTCCTTGGCGAAGTAGGAGATGTATCGGCCGACCCTGCAGCCTCCGCAGGACCTCGGCGAGTCTTGACGTCCTCCTCCTCTTCGTCGCCGCCGACGTCGCTGCCGTACATCTGATCCATATCAAACGTAAACTAGTGAATGAGTTGCAACGATGACTAACGTACATGATAACAAAGTTAAGAAAAACAGAGTCAGCCTCGGCTAGAGTGGACATGATTATATATCTACAGGGAAGGTGTTAGCGAACTAAAGCTCATGCACAACAGATTTGTACACAGCAATGGTTCGCTGAACCCTCCCCGTAAAAATTTGTGCCCAACCATTCATCATAGGCAAAGAAACAGATTCTAGATCCGAACTAGATCTAAACTTGAACACATTCGAGATTATTTGCAAAATTAAACGGTTGATATCTTTTGATTAGTGCATAAAATAACCGATTGAGATCCCATGATTACTTGCATAAATTAACCGATTGAGATCCAATATTACTTGCATAAATTAACCGAACAGCCGAACCCCAAATCTTAAACGAAATCAAGAAGTGATCAAAACAAAATGGAATAAAATCGGCGCAAATATTAGCCCAATACTCATCCATCTACAGATCCATCTACACCAGCAAAAATAGGGTTCAAAAAGGAATGGGGAACAAAAAAGGAAGCAAACCGTAGTTACCTCGTTCCATGGGTCCTCCAGGGAGGTGTCGTAGGGGTTCGGGGGCGGGACGTACGGCACGGGGTCGTAGGGGTCGACCCATCCCGCCGGATCCGACCGCCACCGGCGGCAGCAGGCGTCCGATGCACCGGCGGCGGCGGCGGCGGCGGAGGCGTCGTCGTCCGTATAGGGGACGGCGCCGAAGATGGAGGCGTCGCGCTTTGCGCCCACCTCGACGATGGGATTGGCATTCTCCTTGTCCATCTCTACGGCGGAGGAAGAGGAAGAGGGAGAGGGAGAGGGTTTTTTGCTTTGGAGAAGATGATGGGACGTGAGAGAGTTGGCGATGCGTGAGCGAGTGAGAGTGACAGAGAGAGTGCGAGGAGGCGTCTATAAAGGCGAGGGGTGGTTAATGCGACCCGCGTCCTACGCGTGCACCGGTGCACGTCTGCACGTCTTGGACTTCGCAACGCGACACGCGTCCACGATTGCACGTCTCGACTTCTCCACCGCGACCCGCGTCTACGCGTCAACAATTGCACGTGTCCTCGAGTCTAACCCCGGAAATTTAGATATACTCAGGTATACCCTCGAGTCTTATACTAGCATTTTTTGTGTGCTCAATTTTCCCCTCGAGTGCTAATACCGGCTAGTGCAATATACTCAGTTTTACCCTCAAGTGGCTGGTCAACAGAGAGTCAACAAATGGGATTAACTAGTTAAATGAGTCATTTAATGTGCAAAAAAATCCTAAAAAGAGTGGCACTTACTCATGGAGTCTTTACCACAAATTGCCACTTCTCAAATCATAGATAAATCATAGATAAATCAAGTTTTACCACAAATTGCCACTTCTCAAATCACCTAGTAGCTATGAAGGTGCATGGTTTTCCACAACAAGCCCTTCCCAAAACAGCTTCCCCCAAATCATACTTTGTCTAAATGAGGCCACAATTCTCACACCGATGTATATTGGTATTGCAAATAGTTTGAGGTAGGCCAAGATGGGTTTCATTGTACAAAACACACATTTTCCATTTTTCAAATCTCAAATTTGAATCCCTTAGTCTCTGTTTACTACTCAGTGCCCTTGGTTTCTTGATAGTACTCAGCTTTGCCCTCTCTCTTCACAAATTCTCGCAGACGTGCATCATCGCCCCGATTGGTCTAGCCCATGTCACGCGGATCGTGCCCGCCGACCGTTGATCGTATGATATAGGGAACGGGCAGGATAACCCCTCTCTCTCTCTCGTTGGCGGTTAATTAGCTTCCACCCTCTAAGTATGTCGAAGGGCGGTTTTCCGTATTATTTTTCACGCGCTAAAAATTATAAACTATTTTAGGCGTTACTTTTCACGCAAAAAAATGATAAACCATCAACAATTTGTTGTAGCCATTACTTTTCACGCAAAAAAATGATAAACCATCACCGATTTGTTGTTGCCATTACTTTTCACGCAAAAAAATGATAAACCATCAACAATTTGTTGTAGCCATTACTTTTCACGCAAAAAAAATGATAAACCATCACCGATTTGTTGTTGCCATTACTTTTCACGCAAAAAAAATGATAAACCATCACCGATTTGTTGTTGCCATTACTTTTCACGCAAAAAAATGATAAACCATCAACAATTTGTTGTAGCCATTACTTTTCACGCAAAAAAAATGATAAACCATCACCGATTTGTTGTTGCCATTACTTTTCACGCAAAAAAATGATAAACCATCAACAATTTGTTGTAGCCATTACTTTTCACGCAAAAAAATGATAAACCATCACCGATTTGTTGTTGCCATTACTTTTCACGCAAAAAAAAATGATAAACCATCACCTAATTTGTTACAAAAGCTGGTTTCAGTGAGACCTAACCAAGTTTGGCATACATGATGGCATACCTATAACAACAAGGAATATCTAAAAGGGAAAGTTTCAGAAAATTTGAAATTTAGGGTGAAATGATGCCATACATGATGCTCGTTTTTCGAGGTTTTGACCCGAAAATCAATTGGGTATTATAAAGGGAAATAAAAAGTTCGAAAAATGTAAAAACGAAACAATCTATCTATCTATGTATAGAAGATCAGCTGTATGAAATTTGAGGTTATTTAGAGAAGGTAGAAAAAATCACCTTGTTAGAAAAGCTGGTTTCAGCGAGACGAAACGGCATGCGCTTAAGCAAAGTGATTTTTTCGAACATCTCCAAATGACCACAAATTTTCCATACATGATGCCATACGTGTAACAACAAGGAACCCTATCTAAAAAGTGTCAAAAAAGTTTGCCCAACCGTATAGCTCTATCAAAAAGAACCTCACCATGGCGCTAGTATAATTTTGGGATAGTTACAAACTTTCGTTACCTAACCTTCAACATGAAACTTGTTTCAAATTCATTTTGGCCTACGAGAAACAAATCCCAACTTGATTCGAGCACCACAGCACTCCAAACGATGCCGATGCCGATATCGGCATGGTCGAACGGCTATGCTCGCCGCCACCGCTAGGTCAACGTCGGGATGCACCCTCAATCCCGTCCCCTCATTCGATCACCGACACACCGTAGATACCGCCGAGGCCAATGCCGAACGTACATGCCGATGCCAATGCCGAACATGCATGCACGCCGCCGTGGGCACGGCCACGCCGACCCGCTATGCTGGACGCCACGTACCGCCGCGAGGTCTTTCCCTTCGCCACCACACTCTCCTAGCACCCACCTATACACGCCGTAAAGGAGAGACACTAGTTTTCTCTACATTGCTCGTGTTCGTGTCCGACACGGTCGGCCAAAGTTTTGACGTAGTCTTCGATGTCGTCGACCATTTCTTCTCTTCTTGCATGGTTAAACGCGTCTAGTTCATATCTATCTAATGCGTCCGGTCTCGCCTCATGCAGCTCATTGTGGACGTCGATCTCATCTCGGCACCCCGCATGCCACCTCCTCCGTGCCATCGCTGTAGAGCTCCATTTAAAAATCTAATCCTACCCGTGTATTGCCCCTTGTATCAGCGTCATGGCCCCACTTGTCATTCGATATACCGAAGCCCCACTCGTTCGCGTTTTGGTCGTGGATACGGCGATGCTTACGGTCAAACAAAGATGGATGGTCCGACGTGTCTTTGCGGGCTCTACGTGGCCCCACTAGTCGAAGATAACGGTCAACCGTCGGGCAACTGGCCGTTACATCACGTGTGATGGTTTCAGACAAAAGTTTGGGTAAAACTGAGGAAAAACTAAGGAGCTGGGGAAAACTGAGTACAACTAAGGAACCGAGGGCACGAAAATAGAAATCCCTAATTTATTTTGCCGCAAGCATGATTATGACAGTTACTGCTCTCTTGATTTGTCGCTCCCTAGTCTTTTGCTAGCCTTCACTTGTACTGAGCGGGAACACTGCTCGTGCTTCCAAACACATGAAAACCAAGTTATTCCAAAGTGTCCACCATAAATACCTATGCATGGCATTTCAAACCATTCCAAGTAAATTCTCATGCGCTACCTTTAAACCTTCAAAATGCTTCTCAATTTGTGTTAATGTTTCATAGCTCATGAGGAAGTATGTGGTGTTTAACTTTCAACCTTGTCATTTACTCTTGACGGACTTTCATATGGACTAGTGGCACATCCGCTTATCCAATAATTTTGCAAAAAGAGCTGGCAGTGGGGTTCCCAGCCCCGATTAATCAAACTTTACTAATAATTCTCTTCACATGTTTTGCCTCGATTCATCAAGTAAGCAACTTAATTTTGCAAATAGATACTCCTCCATGGTATGTGATTGATGGAAGGCACCCGAGGATTCGGTTAGCCATGGCTTGTGTAAGCAAAGGTTGGGGGGAGTGTCACCCATAATAAAACTAAAATACGTGTTGATGACCCACAAGTATAGGGGGTGTATCGTAGTATCTTCGATAAGTAAGAATGTCGATCCCAACGAGGAGCAGAAGGTGTTGACAGGCAGTTTCGATGAAGGATTCACTGTAAATGCTCACAAACAAGTATTCATGGGGTTTTGATGTAACAGATGAATAAAGTACGAGTAAGTAAAATACGAGAGAAATAATTGCAGCAAGTGGCCCAATCCTTTTTAGCACAAAGGACAAGCCGGTTTGTTTACTTATAATGACCAAACGTTCTCGAGGACACACGGGATTTTAGTCTAGTGCTTTCGCTACATACAGCTTGATTAATCTTCATTGTTTTGATAAGTGTTGTGTGGGTGAACCTATGCTAATGTACCGCCCTTCCTAGGACTAATACATACTTGTGATTATACCCCTTGCAAGCATCCGCAACTACAAGAAAGTAATTAAGATAAATCTAACCACAGCCTTAAACTCTGAGATCCCGCGATCCCTCCTGCATCGATATACCAACGGGGGTTCAGGTTTCTGTCACTCCGGTAACCCCGCAATTGGCAAACGAGTACAAGATGCATTCCCCTAGGCCCATAAATGGTGAAGTGTCGTGTAGTCGACGTTCACACGACACCACTAGAAGAATAACACCACAACTTAAATATCATAACATTGAATATTACTCAACCATAGTTCACTACTAACATTTAGACTTCACCCATGTCCTCAAGAACTAAACGAACTACTCACGAGACATCATATGGAACATGATCAGAGGTGATATGATGATGAATAACAATCTGAACACAAACCTTGGTTCAATGGTTTCACTCAATAGCATCAATAACAAGTAGAAATCAGTATCGGGAGAGTTTCCCCTATCAAACAATCAAGATCAAACCCAAATTGCTACAGCGGTGACGATGTCCAGCGGTGGAGATGGCGGTGATGATGGTGGAGATGATGATGATGGTGATGGAGATGATGTCCAGCTCGATGGCGGTGACGATGGCGTCGATTTCCCCCTCCGGGAGGGAATTTCCCCGCGGATTCCTGCCCGCCGGAGAGCTCTTTCTCTCTAGTGTTCTCCGCCCCGCGAGGCGGCCGTAACCCTTCGTGAGGATTCCTCTCGTGGCTTAGGTCTTCGGGACGAAGGGTTTCGCGAAGAAAAGGAGGCGAAAGAGGCCGAGGGGGCTCCACACCACATGGTGGCGCGGCCGTGCCATGGGCCGCGCCACCCTATGGTGTGGGCCCACCTTGGGTCCAGCTCGGCTCCCCTTCCGGCTTCCTCCGTCATCCGGAAAAATAGGATTTTTGGTAAAACTTCCTTCCACAAGTTGATCTTCCGAAATATTGCATCCCGACGGTGCTTTTTCCAGCAGAATCTCGGCTCCGGTGCTCGATCTCCAAATAATCATGAAACATGCAAAATAGATGAAATAACATAAGTATTGTGTCCCAATATGAAATATATCAATGAATAACAACGAAATTATGATATAAAATAGTGATGCAAATTGGACGTATCACCCACTAGTGCTAAACAAGAGATGCCATTAGAGGGACTACGTCCTACCCTACATGAGTAAGACGATAACGTGCACTTCATGGGAGCCGCTCTTGCGAAGTCACGATTGGCGAGGTACTTGGTGTACCCATTACCATGTCGTTGACAACAACAAGACACCTCATCGACAAAGCAATTTTATCTCCTGTGTTTCAAAATGAAAAGCTCTAGCGCATGTTAATCCTCGCTTCCCTCTGCGAAGGGTCAATCTTGTAGCTTTATGTTGTTAGTCTCCATCCCATGTCTTTGATGCAACTTTCTTGAGCAGCCTACATGATTGCGATTCTTAGTATAATGATGCTTGTCATCCAAAATGTGATTAATTGTGGTATAACTTTGATGCTTTTATCTTTGACAATCACTATTTCTAGTCTTTCTATGAACGTCATGAGGTGCACCTGTGAGCATCTTATGTTTCTTCGATCAAACATAGGCAAGCGAGATACCACTCTGAGTCATACGTCTTTTATGAACATTGTAATGTGTTGGTACCTTTCCATGATTGACATAGCTATTAGATGATCTTATTTGCATGTATCTTATTATGAATCTGCCTAAATGTTAGCCATAGCATGAGAATAGTTTACTATCATATGAACAAATGTGTATCGTGAAAGTTCTATTTATCGCTCGCTTGTATAACTGAATTGCTTGAGGACAAGCGATAAGCTAAGCTTGGAGGGAGTCTGATACGTCCAAAACGTATCTACTTTCCCGAACACTTTTGCTATTGTTTTGCCTCTAATTTGTGTATTTTGGATGCAACTAACACGGACTAACGCTGTTTTCAGCAGAACTGTTCTGGTGTCTCGTTTTTGTGCCAAATCCAACTTTCAGGAAAATCCTCAGAATTTATGCAGAAGGTCCTATTTTCCCAGAATATTGGCGGAGCCGTAAGGGCGAGCTGGTGGGGGCCCGAGGGCCCCACACACTAGGCCGGCGCGGCCCGAGGGGCCCGCGCGGCCCTAGTGTGTGGCGGCCTCGGCTGGCCCCCGACGCCCTCTTTCGGACTACTTATTGCCTTCGACCTAAAAACGCACGGGAAGAAGTCGAAGTCGCCAGAAACCCTCCAGAACGCCGCCACATCGCGAAACTCCGTCTCGGGAGCCAGAAGTCTCCGTTCTGGCACTCCGCCGGGACGGGGAATTGGAGGAGATCATCGCCACCATCACCACCGACGCCTCTCCATCGACCAGCCATGTTTCCCCCATCCATGTGTGAGTAATTCCCCCGCTGTAGGCTGGAGGGGATGGTAGGGATTGGATGAGATTGGTCATGTAATAGTATAAGATTGTTAGGGCATAGTGCCCAGTGTCCGTAATTGGTACTTTGATGATATTGTTGCAACTTGTTATGCTTAATGCTTGTCACTAGGGCCCGAGTGCCATGATCTCAGATCTGAACATGTTATTATTTCATCATGATATTCATTGTTTATGGTCTTACTCCGCAAGTTGTATACACATGTCGCTGTCCGGAACCAATGGCCCCGAAGTGACGAAATCGGGACAACCGGAGGGGATGGTAGTGATGTGAGGATCACATGTGTTCACGGAGTGTTAATGCTTTGCTCCGGTACTCTATTAAAAGGAGTACCTTAATATCCAGTAGATTCCCTTGAGGCCCGGCTGCCACCTGCCGGTAGGACAAAAGACGTTGTGCAAGTTTCTCATTGCGAGCACGTACGACTATAATTGGAACACATGCCTATTGATTGCTTTGTACTTGGACACCGTTTTATTATTATCTCGCAAATGCCCTGCTTGATTGTTACATGAGTTTCTCTCATCCATGCAACGCCCGTTATCCGTCCCCGTGTCTACAGTATTTTAATCCTGCTCGTTTACTATAATCACTACCGCTGTCTCTGTTACTCCGTCGCTGTTATTTCACTATCGCTATCGCTATAAAACTCGTTACTACTCGATAAACTCTTGCGAGCAAGTCTCGTTTCCAGTGCAGCTGAATTGACAACTCCGCTGTTAAGGCTTTCAAGTATTCTTTGTCTCCCCTTGTGTCGAATCAATAAATTGGGTTTTACTACCCACGAAGACTGCTGCGATCCCCTATACTTGTGGGTTATCATATCTCGCCTAGTTTTTTTTCTATCTTTTGACTTGAGACATCAAAACGGTTGTGTGCATCCTGGTTATGCAGATGCTGGATGTAATTGCTTCTAAAGTAATAAAGCATCCTTTTATCGAAAAAAATCAGCCGGGGGACGGCACTTGAAGGAGCTTGTTCCCCTCTCGCCCCCGTATGGCGACAGGGAACCCTAAAAAATCCTCCACTGCCAGCCCCCCACCCCACCCCTCCTTCCTCCTCATGTCGCCGCCGGAGGGCAAAGCCAGGCTCAGCTTCGTTGCCAGCGGCGGCGAGGCCTGCTCGTCCCCTTGCGTGGAGGATCGGTGCGGGAAAGCTCGTCCAAGGTTTTAGGCGTGGTGCGCTCGCCGGGCACCACGGCGTGGTGGCTACCCGCCGTGTGACGGCGTGAGCGGCGGCACGCCTGGGGCAGCGGCAGCGCGACGGGCGGCGACCTGGGCGCTGGCCTAGGCGGCGTCCTGGTGTTGGTGGTGGTGGTGGTGGCCTCTGGCGGCGGGCTGTCGGCGGTGGAGGTGTGGGGTGCGACGGGCTGGATGGGTGTAAGCCCTAGGTCGGTCTTCTCCTTACCCTCTCCCTGTGGAGGGTCGACCGGCTGCACAACGTTTCACCGCATTGCCTCGGTCTGCCTGGGATTGTCGGCGGCGTTTGGACCCGACCTGAATAATGGTGGTGGTCTAGGGTTTCTCTTATGCGCAGATGAAGATCTGCCTGAGACCTGTCCATCTTGATCTGGCCGGAGTGATGAGTTCTAGAAAGCTCCGCCGGCGAACGTAACTGTGCATCTTATGCCTGGAGTTTGCTGAATTGAGTGGTATTCGGTCATGTGCACTCATGGTTTTATTCCGCCTGTTTGGTTTTAGAGGAAGCGACGCGAAGCTTTGTTTTGTGCTGCATCAGATGACATGCTGGTCCATGGTGAAATCAGAGGCGGGGAATATCATGAAGGTAGGGTTGGAGGACTAGCAATGGAGGTTCGAGTCTTTGTATTTTGGTCACTTATCGGTGGCAGTGGATTTTCTTAGTGTTCTGGGTTTCGCAGCAACAATATGCAAGTGGGGACGGTAGCACAGTGAAGTTCAGAGTCTTACCTTTCAAGGTAAAAATCAAAGGTTTAGCCTTAACTGATTGTGTCTCGCAATGGTCTTATTGAAATCCGTTATTTTAAGTGCGGGGACTATATCTTCAGGGTACCCAATCACCACTCCCATTTACACCTCGGCTTCACATGTGGTACTGATACGTCCAAAACGTATCTACTTTCCCGAACACTTTTGCTATTGTTTTGCCTCTAATTTGTGTATTTTGGATGCAACTAACACGGACTAACGCTGTTTTCAGCAGAATCGTTCCGGTGTCTCGTTTTTGTGCAGAAATCCAACTTTCGTGAAAAACCTCGGGATTTTGACGAAGGCCCTATTTTCCCGAATACCGACGGAGCTGTAAGGACAAATCAAGTGGAGGCCCGAGGGCCCCACACCATAAGGCGGCGCGGCCTAGGGGGGCCCGCGCGGCCCTATGGTGTGGCCCCTCGCCGGCCTCCGACGCCCTCCTTCGGACTACATATCGGCCTCGACCTAAAAACGCACGGGAGAAGTCGAAGTCGCCGTAAACCCTCCAGACGCCGCCACATCGCGAAACTCCGTCTCGGGAGCCGAAGTCTCCGTTCCGGCACTCCGCCGGACGGGGAATTGGAGGAGATCATCGCCATCATCACCACCGACGCCTCTCCATCGACCAGCCATGTTTCCCCCATCCATGTGTGAGTAATTCCCCGCCGTAGGCTGAAGGGGATGGTAGGGATTGGATGAGATTGGTCATGTAATAGCATAAGATTGTTAGGGCATAGTGCCTAGTGTCCGTAATTGGTACTTTGATGATATTGTTGCAACTTGTTATGCTTAATGCTTGTCACTAGGGCCCGAGTGCCATGATCTCAGATCCGAACATGTTATTATTTCATCATGATATTCATTGTTTATGGTCTTACCCGCAAGTTGTATACACATGTCGCTCGTCCGGAACCAATGGCCCCGAAGTGACAGTAAATCGGGACAACCGGAGGGGATGGTAGTGACGTGAGGATCACATGTGTTCACTGGAGTGTTAATGCTTTGCTCCGCACTCTATTAAAAGGAGTACCTTAATATCCAGTAGTTTCCTTGAGGCCCGGCCGCCACCGGCCGGTAGGACAAAAGATGTTGTGCAAGTTTCTCATTGCGAGCACGTACGACTATAATTGGAACACATGCCTATTGATTGATTAGTACTTGGATACCGTTTTTATTATTATCCGCAAATGCCCTCGCTATGATTGTTACATGAGTTTCTCTCATCCATGCAACGCCCGTCATCCGTCCCCGTGCCTACGTATTTTAATCCCGCTCGTTTACTATAATCACTACCGCTCGTCTCTCGTTACTCGCGTCGTTATTTCACTATCGCTATCGCTTATAAAACTGTTACTACTGATAAACTCTTGCGAGCAAGTCTTTTTCCAGGTGCAGCTGAATTGACAACTCCGTTGTTAAGGCCTTCAAGTATTCTTTGTCTCCCCTTGTGTCGAATCAATAAGTTGGGTTTTACTTCCCTCGAAGACTGTTGCGATCCCCTATACTTGTGGGTCATCAAGACTATTTTCTGGCGCCGTTGTCGGGAGCATAGCTTTATTTGGAAGTTCACTTGGATTGATATTGTTCACTGCAAATTCTCCATCATGGGTAAACCTCGCGATACTAAGGTCGCCATATTACCATCCACTACAAGAAAAGGTACAACTCGAGTACCTCTCGCTGCTCTTGATTCACCATCTCGTGATAAGTAAACTTGTTTCACCGCCACATGCTTCACTTGTCGGTACTTCGCTGAATCTGAAAACTCTCATAATATTGATAATATTTCGATGTGCTTGATGATAGTGGTTCGTTAGGATCTTTTCTAGATGCTACAATTGCTAGGTCTAGACAAATTGAAAATACTGAAACTCCTAATGAAAATGTCGTTACACTCGTTAATTCACCCGAGTCCGTTGAATACTCTAGTGATGATCTTGATGAAGATTATGTGGAGCTTAATGATGATTTTATTGAAAAATGCAATGCTACTACCGATGCAAGAAAAATTAAAAAGTTGCTTGCGTAACATGCCGTTAGATATAAACCGTCTCCGATCCTAAATTTGCCACATCTCCTATAAACATTAAGGATAAAGATTATGATTTTTCTCTTGATCTATCTCATATAGCTATTGTTGAGAAAACACCCTTTTGTGGTACCGAAAAAGAAAGTGCCGTTGAACACATGATTGAGTTATCTACTCGAGTAGCTTGTTTTCTCGATGATGTTAAGAAGAGTACTTACTTTGTTGCTAAAATCTTTCCATTCTCATTAAAGGATGACGCTAAAACTTGGTATAATAGTTTGCCACCTAATTCTATTAAAAGTCCAAAAGAATTGCTTGATGTTTTCTTCCGGAAATACTTTCCTGCTAGTGCTCAACATATTGCTTTGCAGAGAATTTATAATTTTGACCAGGAAGATGGAGAGAAATTGCCTGAGGCTTGGGTGAGATTTTGCTCTCTTATTAGAGCTCGGCCTGACCATGATTTGGAAAAGCATGATTTACTTGATATATTTTATAGTGGACTAACCATTGAGTCTAGGGCATACCTGGATAGTTGTGCTGGTTGTGTTTTCAGGAAAAGAACTCCGTACGACGCTCGAAGAATTATTGGCTAAAATAGGCCGGAATCATGATGATTGGACTACACCTGAACCAACCCCAACACCGATACTGAAGAAGAGGGGTATGATTAAATTAGATGATGAAGATATGAGGGAAGCTAAGAAGTCTCTTAAGGAGAAAGGTATTAAATCTGAAGATGTGAAGAATTTACCTCATATAGAAGATTTATGTAAGATAACTCCCCCTTCATCCATGGTTGAGGTACACTCTCTTGAACGCTTTACTAGAGAAGATATTCCGTATTCAAAACCTCCTGCACAATGCTTAGATGAGTTTGATAATTATATTGTTAAGCAAGAAAATTTTAATATGAGAGTAGAGAATCATCTAATGGAAAATTCTCGAGCTATTAGTGAATTGCATGATATTGTGGAGAGAACCTCCAATGATGTTAAGATGCTTGTTAAACATTTTCATATGGTTCAAACTCAAATTGATCAACTCACTAAAGTGCAAAATGACTTGTTGGGAAATAATTCTAAATAGAAACATGCTTATGAAGTAACAACTAGAGGTGGTATCTCTACCCAGGATCCTCTATATCCTGAAGGGCATCCCAAAAGAATTGAACAAGATTCTCAACGCATTGAACCTAGAGCTCCTTCTAAGAAAAAGAAGAAGAAACATAAAAATGTTGTGGAATCCTCTGAACCTGTTAATGATCCTAATAGTATTTCTATTTCTGATGCTGAAACTGAAAGTGGTAATGAACATGATAATAATAATGATAAAGATAAGAATGATGTTTCTGATAAAGAAGAAGTTGAAGATGAACCTGAAAAGCATGCTAAAAATAAAAAGTACACTAAAGAAGATTTTATTGCTGAGAAACATGGTAATGAAAGAGAACCTTGGGTTCAAAAGCAAATGCCTTTTCCTGCTAAGAAACTAAAATCAAAGGAAGAAGAACACTATAATAAATTTTGTGATTGGATGAAACCTCTATTCTTGCAAATCCCTTTGATCGATGCTATTAAATTGCCTCCTTATTCAAAGTATATGAAAGATATTGTTACTAACAAAAGGAAAATCCCCAATGAGGAAATTTCCACTATGCTTGCTAATTACTCTTTCAATGGCAAAGTTCCAAAGAAGTTGGGCGACCTAGGTATACCTACTATTCCTTGTTCTATTAAAAATAATTATGTTAAAACTGCTTCTATGTGACTTGGGAGCCGGTGTTAGTGTTATGCCTTTTTCTCTTTATAAGAGACTTTACTTAGATAAGTTGATACCTACTGATATATCTTTGCAAATGGCTGATAAATCTACTGCTATTCCCGTTGGTATATGTGAGCATGTTCCCTGCTCAAGTTACTAATAACCGCTTGATATTAACCGATTTTGTTGTGTTGGAAATGCCCGAAGATGATAATATGTCTATTATTCTTGGGAGACCTTTTCTTAACACCGCAGGGGCTGTTATTGATTGCAATAAAGGAAAGGTTACTTTCAATGTTGATGATAGGGAGCACACCGTCTATTTCCCCAAGAGGATTGTAAAAGCGTGTGGAGTTAATACTATTTCTAATGTGAGAACTATCAAAGTGGGAACTATTGATTGTCCTATATATGAGCCTAAAGAAGAATATCAAACTCTTATGATTGGATCCATATCAATACAATTCAAGGTAACATGATTGATTTGAGGTTTATTTCTTCTTATGCTATGTAAAATTTATTTGGTGGCAAGACTTGATCAACCTTGTTAACAAATACTTTTTATATGCATAGAGGAGGTAAACAACATCTCTTTCTTCCTCCACTTGCTCTAGTTGCTGTAGCACTTTTAATTTGCAAAGTTCCTTAGTTAATTGGAGATTTCAAAAAATTTCCCGGCCAGTAATAATAAAATTAATACCCGTAAATGTGCATTTTTCAAAGTTTTCAAAAATTCGCAAAAATTACACCGTTGGTCCTATTTTTCGACGAGGCACCTGGGAGCACCTGGGGATGACCAGTGAGGCACCCCAGGGTGGCACCCCACAGGCCGGCGCGGCCAGCAAGGGGGGCGCGCCACCCTGGTGTGTGGGCCCCCTTTAACCCACTTTGGCATCTTTTTCTCCCAGCATCTTCTCTCTCCCGAAAAAACTCGAACCAGCTTTCTCTCACTCGCGTTTTTAATCAAGAGCTCAGGATTTTTCGATCTCTTTGCTCAGCCCAGATTTCTGTCTGAAATTTGGCACATTTGCTCTTCGGTATGTGACTCCTCCGCCTATCCAAGTAGAATTTTGTTTGGTTGAGTATATCTTGAATATTTTGCTGCTGTAGGTAACATGTTTAGTGAGCTTGCATGCTTGTTCTAAGTGGTATAAACTAGTTTTGATGCATGATTAGTACTCTAGCAAGTGCCTATAGCAGCTTCCTTGATTATATGTCACCAAATCAAGTTTTATATTGTTTGTTGAAAAATTTCAGAAAATGGAAGGGAGTAGGCACCAACTTAACCAACAAGAATTGGAGGTGCAACAGGTCATGAGAGTTCACCGAGAAGAAGGAGTATATCCCACTTACTATCCGTGCGTGGATTTCATGAGAAGTGCAGGGATTTTACAAGATGTTCAAAGACTAATCTCTCATGCAGGATTGGATATTTTGTTGGTGGTGAACCATGCCAATATGCAAAACTGACTATGTCAGTAGTGCAAGATTTTAAATTCAATTGGTCACGATCCAACCCCATGGTTCAATACAAAATTTATAATAAAACCGTCAACTTGACATTCAATGATTTTTTGCAAGCAATCGGAGTGCCGCAATGGGGATCATGCGAGAAGATAAAGGGATCGCCGCAAGAGTTCTTGGACCTCTTCAAGATGATTTGTCATGGAAGAAGCTTCTCAGAGGATGGTGGTAAAATCAGTAGCATTCATTTTCCAGCTATTCGTTACTTTGCTTATTCCATTACCAAGTGCGTTCTAGCAAGAAAGAATGGAAGTAAAGTATCTATCCAGGATCTAGCCTTTCTAGTTGCTGCATTACAAGGTAATAGGACTTATAACTTGGGAGCTTGGATAGCCAACAGACTCGCTACTAACCGTGAGAAGGGAGGAATTTGTGGAGGTATCATCGCCTCTCGCTTATTAGCTATGCATAATGTAGAACCTCACCAACTTGATATTCGGCTCCCCATAGAGAAACTTGACATAGTCTCCATGATTAAGCATGAATTAGTTTCTGATTCGTCTAATTTGAGAAACCTGTCTTACAGAATAACATTTTACAAGAAATCTTGGACAATGACTAAGAAAGTTGAAAAATTAGTAGGATTGCCTGCACCTTCTCTGTTTAACCTTGATTCCAGGGAGGATTGGTCAGTCACGGAAAGTGCAGTTAATGCATACATAGAGGGAGGAAGCAATCGTGCAAGAGATAACACGGATGAGGTCGAGGAACACCTCGACTCGTCATCAGATGCAGCAAGCTCTTCGCATCAACACGTTGGGCATGAGGAGCCTCCACGCTTTTCTTCTGCATCGGTACCTTATTATGACTACTCCATGTACGATCCACCGGCATGGAACCCGGACGCTCGTTGGGGTTGATCTCCACTTAGGCCAAAAGCCTAAGCTTGGGGGGAGGTATACCGGCATCACTCATTCTTTGCATATTATGGTTGCTGGATACTTGTACATACTTGTTTAGTTTCTTTGAGTGGTTTTCTAATGAGAGGGAGATGGTATTTGAGGAAGTGCTGCCTGAAAAACAGATTCTGGACTGTTACTAGAAAAATTCGTGCGCACAGCCAGAACGTTATTTTGAGCTGCCAATTTTTGTGCAGGTTCCCCAGGTTGTTATCTAACTTTCATTAGTTGAACAATTTTCGAGCTGAGCAACGTAAGATATTTGTAAAAATCGATTTTTGTACTGCTGTTAGGTTTTGGAAGATTTCTGCCATCTCGCTTTTCTGTGTTTCTTTTAGTTTTCATTTTCTTGTTATTGCTTTGTTTCTTTCCCAAAACACAAAAATACCAAAAATATTTCTGTTGTTTCTCTTCACCATTTGTTTATCTTGGTTTCTTGCATTTGTTTCGCTTTATTTGCTATTGCTAGCTTGCTATAAGGAAACCCAAAAAGATGCTTTGTTTGCTTGTTTCCTTTTGTTATTGTTCTTAAATTCGAAAACACCAAAAATATTTGCTGTTCTTCTTTGGTTTGTAAAGTTCATTATGATTTCAATGGTCTTCGGTGGCTGGAGCGTGGTTTTCATTTCATATTATCCAAGCTACACAAGTGAAAAGGCAATAATGACGATCTACGGCAATCTGATTGTGGTAAGAGGCTGGTATGAACTCTATTTGTTTTCATTTTTGTACATATACTCATCCATGTGAGCATGCTTAGTTGGTTCATGTGAGGTATATGTCATTTAAGAAAGTCTAGTAGTTCATGATCTCTCATGTTAGCTCCAATTTATTAATATAAGTAGCATGTCATAGATGTTTGCTTGCATTGTTTTATTCATAGATAGGTATGATATTGTGGTATCCTCCTCTGAATAATTCGTTTGAATTAACTTGGCACATGCTCACGCATGCATATGACCGAACAAGAGTCAATTAAGCCTCAATGATTTACATTGCTTCGTACTTCTTGTATCACTTTTATGCCTCGCTTAATTTATTTTGCCGCAAGCATGATTATGATAGTTATTGCTTCTCTTGATTTGTCGCTCCCTAGTCTTTTGCTAGCCTTCACTTGTACCGAGCGGGAACGCTGCTCGTGCCTCCAAACACATGAAAACCAAGTTATTCCGAGAGTGTCCACCATAAATACCTATGCATGGCATTTCAAACCATTCCAAGTAAATTCTCATGCGCTACCTTTAAACCTTCAAAATGCTTCTCAATTTGTGTTAATGTTTCATAGCTCATGAGGAAGTATGTGGTGTTTAGCTTTCAACCTTGTCATTTACCTTTGACGGACTCTCATATGGACTAGTGGCACATCCGCTTATCCAATAACTTTGCAAAAAGAGCTGGCAATGGGATTCCCAGTCCCGAATTAGTTAACTTAAATAGATACTCCTCCATGGTTTGTGATTGTTGGACGGCACCCGAAGGATTCGGTTAGCCATGGCTTGTGTAAGCAAAGGTTGGGGGGAGTGTCATCATCATAATAAAACTAAACTAAAAAGGCACGCCTTCATGGTATGTGATTGTTGGCAGGCACCCGAGGATTCGGTTAGCCATGGTTTGTGTAAGAAAGGTTGGAAGGAGTGCCACATAAAAATGCAAATAATTCATGGGAGCCGCTCTTGAAAGTTCGGTTGGCGAGGTAGTTGGTGTACCCATTACCATTCGTTGACAACAACAAACACCTCTCAAAATAATTTTACTCCTGCTTTACAAATGAAAAGCTCTAGCGCATGTTAATCCCTCGCTTCCTCTCGCGAAGGGTCAATCTTTTACTTTTATGTTGTGTCTCCATCCTTTCTTTGAGCACTTTCTTGAGAGCACAACTGTCATTCTTAGTATAATATGCTTGTCTCAAAATATGATTGATTGTGGTATAACTTTGATGCCTTTATTTTTGACAATCACTACTTCTAGTCTTTCTATGAACTCCAAAGGTGCCCGGACATTTATGTTTTGCCGATCAAATACAGGCAAGCGAGATACCACTTTATCATACTCTCTTATGAACATTGCAATCCTGCTTATATACATGATTCATGATGCTTATTATTAATTATTGGTACCTTTTCATGATTGACATAGCTGTTAGATGATCTTATTTGCATGTATCTTATTATGAACTGCTTAAGTATTAGCCATATCATGAGAATATATACATCATATGAACAAATGTGTTCGTGAAAGTTCTTTTATCGCTCGCTTGTTAACCGAATTGCTTGAGGACAAGCAATAAGCTAAGCTTGGGGAGTTGATACGTCCAAAACGTATCTACTTTCCCGAACACTTTTGCTATTGTTTTGCCTCGAATTTGTGTATTTTGGATGCAACTATCACGGACTAACGCCGTTTTCAAGCAGAACCGCTTCGGTGTCTCGTTTTTGTGCAGTAAATCCAACTTTCGGGAAAACCTCGGGATTTTGACGAAGGCCCTATTTTCCCATAATACCGACTGGAGCCGTAAGGACAAATCAAGTGGAGGCCCGAGGGCCCCACACCATAAGGCGGCGCGGCCTAGGGGGCCCGCGCGGCCCTATGGTGTGGCCCCCTCGGCCGGCCTCCGACGCCCTCCTTCGGACTATATATCGGCCTCGACCTAAAAACGCACGGGAGAAGTCGAAGTCGCGTAAACCCTCCGTAACGCCGCCACATCGCGAAACTCCGTCTCGGGAGCCGAAGTCTCCGTTCCGGCACTCCGCCGGACGGGGAATTGGAGGAGATCATCGCCATCATCACCACCGACGCCTCTCCATCGACCAGCCATGTTTCCCCCATCCATGTGTGAGTAATTCCCCGCCGTAGGCCGAAGGGGATGGTAGGGATTGGATGAGATTGGTCATGTAATAGCATAAGATTGTTAGGGCATAGTGCCTAGTGTCCGTAATTGGTACTTTGATGATATTGTTGCAACTTGTTATGCTTAATGCTTGTCACTAGGGCCCGAGTGCCATGATCTCAGATCTGAACATGTTATTATTTCATCATGATATTCATTGTTTATGGTCTTACCTCGCAAGTTGTATACACATGTCGCCGTCCGGAACCAATGGCCCCGAAGTGACGTAAATCGGGACAACCGGAGGGGATGGTAGTGACGTGAGGATCACATGTGTTCACGGAGTGTTAATGCTTTGCTCCGTACTCTATTAAAAGGAGTACCTTAATATCCAAGTAGTTTCCCTTGAGGCCCTGCTGCCACCGGCCGGTAGGACAAAAGATGTTGTGCAAATTTCTCATTGCGAGCACGTACGACTATAATTGGAACACATGCCTATTGATTGATTAGTACTTGGATACCGTTTTATTATTATCTGCAAATGCACTGCTATGATTGTTACATGAGTTTCTCTCATCCATGCAACGCCCGTCATCCGTCCCCGTGCCTACAATATTTTAATCCTGCTGTTTACTATAATCACTACTGCTGTCTCTATTACTATGCTGCTGCTATTTCACTACTGCACATCGCTATAAAACTGTTACTACTGATAAACTCTTGCGAGCAAGTCTGTTTCCAGGTGCAGCTGAATTGACAACTCCGTTGTTAAGACTTTCAAGTATTCTTTGTCTCCCCTTGTGTCGAATCAATAAGTTGGGTTTTACTTCCCTCAAAGACTGGTGCGATCCCTATACTTGTGGGTCATCAGGTACCAGCTGTGTGTATGGCGACGGTGTGGAAGTTTCGCTGTCGATGAAACTAGGCGAGTTTTTTATGAGAGAATTCATCTGATCTAAAACGCTAATTAACCTGAAACTAGGCGCGTGTGTGTTCATGCTTAATCAATCCAGAAGCTAAATCCTACGACGATCTCCATCAAATGTGTGCAGCATTGTCAAGTCTAAGAGCATCTATAACAAAGACGCTTAGGCCGAGCGAGCGGGATTATTACCCTAGAGCTCGGTCTAAACGCCTCCCTTATAGATGCCCTAAGCCGCTACAGGAGCAGCATCGACGCGCATGGCAAGTTAGATGGTAACCATGGTCAAGAACGTGGTGGTGCACTGGCTGTCGGAGCGTGATTGCTCCGGTGTCCCCCCTTCAGCTCCATGGTTCTAAAAAAACTGAAGCCGCTCCAGGTTTTTTGTTTTGATCCATGGAGTTGCTCCAGCTTTTGGTACAAATACGTGTAGTTGCTTCAGCTTTTGGTACAAATATGTGGAATTGGTTCCGCAGAACACAAAAACATGGATTGATTGTTTATTTACATCCCACTACCACCGATAAGTGGCCAAAATGTTACGCACGTTTTATCTTTCTCCCCCTCATCTCTCGGGCATGTTTCCCAATGCCCAGACTCTCCCCGATTTGACTTCACCGTAGCGTGATTCATGCATGCCACCACCTAATCGAGGCCGCCGGCAAACGAATGAACTTACCTTCAGCCGGAGTCAAACTTGTCTGAATCATTCTTGCTGCCGCGCTAATCGAGTTGTAGCTTGTTGGCGCCGCCGCTAGAAACTTGTTGTGGCCGCCTCAACCAACTTCGTCGTGGGTGAGGTGGCGTGAGACGTAGTGGCGGCGACAGCAAGCTCCTGGCGGTGGGCGGCAGCGAGCTACAACTCGATTTGCGCGGCGGCGAGAACGAATCGGACAAGTTTAACTTCAGCTGAAGGTACGTCGACTCGTTCGCCGGAGTCCATGATTCAGGAGCGATAAATGTAAATCACGTTGCGATGAAGTCAAATCAGTAGCAGACGGATGTAAATTACGGTGCTCGTGTTTTTTATGTTTGTGTACCAAAAGATAGAGCAGCTAGCAGTCAACTTTTCAAATCCGTCTCCTCGCTTGAGTGTGTTTCAAGATTTCTAATTACCCCGGTGTTTGGGAACGTCACGGCATTGCCGGGTGGTTCAGCGCCGCCGCCATAGCCATTCTCACCGTTGTGGCCATGCCAACTCCACCGCCAGAAAATACTTCGCCACGGGCCAGATGAACTTTCAGCCAAAGATTTAAGCGATCACGCGGTGCGTTCCAGTGCTCTGTATTTTTATATTTCACGAAATCAACTTCACGTAATTATACCAAAAGCTAGAGCAGCTCCAACTTCTCAGAACCGTGGAGCTAAGGGGACACCGAAGCACACCCCTGTTGGAGATGGTGAAGGACCGCCGGAAGCTTTCACTGATGGAATATAACATCGTGTTAATTCCCCTGCTAGTTCCCACGCCACACCACATGTTGGATTGGGACTGAAAATCAACTTCCCAAGCCTGCTCCTCGAACTAACTCCCTCCTCTCAACTTCCCATCCCCATCCCCAAAGTTGCCAAACATGCTGACAAAGGAAATTGCGGAGGTATATGCGTGTGTCCAGCCCCACTACCGAACAGCAAATTGCCTCCATTTTCCGTGTTACTGTTAAGAAGCAGAATTGATGATTTCTATTTATAAATGGCAATCAATAGCTTATATATATGATGTTTATATGTTCTATTGTAATTGCATATTTGATTATAAGAGAAATGGCAACAATTGCTTAATGACACATTGAACGAGATGTGTTTTTAAAAATAAGTGAAGATACATAGTTGAAACTTTCATCGGAATGCGAGAGCGTACAGTTAGAAAATCCTAGTATATAATTATCTATTTGTGTTATATTTCACCATGTAAGCGTATTATTGAATTATTTATATTGAAATATACAAGTTTTACAGTGATTGGCATTTTTAATAACCATCCATCCACCCCAATCTAACGGTGATAAATAGACGGAACCAAACTAACGAAACCAAAAATATGGGACCGGAACCAAATCAGGTGGGACCGGAACCTTTAATATATTTTATGAAAATTGTAAAAAGCGAGCATCCATTTGAGAGGTTGAACGGTTGGATGAGCTTTGCACGCATCTTAAAGTCGCCCAACTAGCAACTAGTAGTGGACATCCATTGTGTTTCATCGCTCATCCTCTCTCTCACTGACGGGAATCTCTCTCTCCCGGCGATCTCCCGCGTGGCTGTCTGGGCGGCACCATGGAGCCGGCCGCCGGCGCTACGCGAGGAAGGAGGAGGGGGGCGGTGATTGGGGGGATCGGGGGGGGGGGGGGGTAACCTGGGGTGGTTTTCGGGGCGGCACCACGAAGCTAGCCGCCGGCCCTAGCGAGCAAGGCGGAGGGGCGCGGGGGATTGGGAGCATCGGCGGCAGGGTCCTGGGTGGCTGATCGGGTGGCACGACGGAGACGGCCTCCTGCGCTAGGTGGGGAATGGGGGCATCAACAGCAGGGAATCTTGGTGCGGGAGCAGGGACGGTGGGAAATCCGCTGTGGTCGGCGGCGCAACTTCACACCTCACGTAAGGTCGTCGTCCTCCTCTAGTTTTTTTTCCCTTTTCTTGATTGTTTCAGCAAATCTGCTTTCTTATTTCAAGTTTAAGAGCTGAACCTCCTTGCAAATGAATGGACTATCTGAATCAAAGTCAACACTACCTAGTATTTGGTTATTCTGATGAATTCGGTTATGCAAATATGTTGTACAATCAGCAGCTGAAGCTGGTTTTATATAAGTAAATTAGTACACTGTGGCGCCCGATCTGCACATGTTGTATACTCTACTGATTTCCTAGTGGAAGATTCGGGATGTTGCTGATTGTAGTAATCAAAATCTTGCAAGAAGTCAGGACCCCGAGTGCAGTTGTTGCCTTCTGACAAAGAAACTGTGACCCTGAGGACAGTAGTTCTCAACATGCTCAATGGTTGAGGGAAAATAGATTTAATAGCGTCAGAGTCCTTACTAGGTTAAGCTCAGTTCACAATGCGCCCTCCTTCTACATGTGATGCACCAATATACGTATTTGGCATGCCATTTTTGGAACCACCTTTTTTTCGGAACCCGGTGATCGTGTAGTAGCTCCACTTCCAGCAGAGAAGCAATCAATCTTCTGTGTTGGCTCATTTTTGCATTTATTCAATTTTCTGAGCATGTTGTTATGTCTTCCAATAAGGATTATTCTTTCTCAGAACACGAATTAGGAAAGTTAAAATTATAGATGACACTCGTTTATATCTGCTTTGGTTGAATCTGATACGGGTTTTTAAAATTGTAGGTTGGATGAGTTCACTGGAAGAAGGCCTTGTGGTTGAGTTGGTGACGCCCATATCTGGTGTTTTTTGTTCAGTAGCTACCAGTTTCATAATGATGCCTTGCAGTATATGTGCAACGACAAGTCATCCCCATCAATCAAGCACAAACAATCCTCTGGACTAGAAGATTATGAGAAACATTTGTTGTTTGAACATCAATGCCTTAGTCTGCTATGTAGTTCCTTGTCCAGTTTTTTAATGAACACTTAATTAGTCTCATTATTTGCTCCAGTCATCGACTTGTATATGCTTGTTGTGTCCCATATTGTCCATAATGTTGCCAGCTTGCTAAGAACTATTGGTAATGGTAATTCAGAGAAAATTTCCAAGCAAGTTTTATGTCTGCTTCTTAAAGCGGTGAACAACTCATCGCAATCAAAGGGTTCAGTGACCACTCTACGCAAAATTGAGATCCTGATTTTTCATGGAATTGATTTCTGTGAGTTGATGGCAACACGGAAAAGCAGCACCCCGTCAGTCATATTTGAGACTTGTTTTCTTCTTCTACTACTTAGATTTTGTGGCGTGTTATTCTAGCGTCGAGTTGAGACATGACCATGAACCTTATTGTCAGACTCAGATATCAAACAAAGATGCAGGCAACAATAATATCAGTATGTACTCCTATGTGTTATGTTGCACTGGGGCCCGGGTTGCACGGCCGCTTGGAGGAACCGTGCGAGTAGGGATGTAAACGGATCGGATCGGATCGGATATTGCTCTTACCATATCCTTTACCATGTTTTTGTAACGGATTCGGATCGGAGCGGATAATAGTCGGATGCGGATTATATCGGATTACGGATATGGAGCGGATTCGGACCGGACTCGGATCGGATGCGGATTATTAAGAAAATATACATTTAAAAAAGTATAAGTATGTTTTTTTATGTAAAATATGTTTGTAATTATAGACTATAGCTAAATGTACACACTTGTTCGTACAACAAAGCAAATTGCGTGCTAATAGAATACATAGTATGGCCGATGAACTAAATATATTATCTAAATATTTAGGGTTGGGCTAGTTTTTTCGGATTATCCTCTTCGTGGACCTCGGATAATCCGCAAAAAATGGCGGATAATCCGTATCCGTCGGATAGTATCTGTAACGACCCGAACCTGGTAGGGTTCGAATCTACACAGTGCTATCCCTGGATCGTAGCTAGCACACACAGTAACAAATGAATATCAAGATAACATACGTCATTTTATTACAACCGAAATATCCAGAGTATATTTATTACATCCTTGCGCAGCATAGTGGCTGGCTCACATAACAGCGGAAACATAAGCATAACATCAAACTTGGGCTCCATCAACGCCACATGGCTTGTTGAGTGTAGGCCCTGCGATCCTATCGTCCTTACTCGTCATCTGCAACAGGTAAAGTTACAGCCAAAAACATTTGATCAATACTTTGAATGTATTGGCAAGTTACACAAGTTACAAAGTGGTTTATAATTATATACATGCAAGGGTATGTCAAAGGAAGGCTCGGGGTTTATTTTTGCGTAAAGCCAATTTTGTTTTGTAAAAAATCTTTTAGAAACTTTCTTTGTCTTTATATATTTTTAAAACAAAATAATCTAGGGCGGGACAAACACAAGGAATCCACCAAGGTTCACCATCCTACATCCCATCTCCAAAACAAGCTAAACTAACTTCAGAGCCACTCACTGGATAGAGTTAGCATGCATTAAGTTTTTAGGCAACACTACATTCAGAGCCACTCACTGGATGAAAGTAGTAATTGCAAAACAGTTCGGACAATCCTAAGTTCAGAGCCACTCACTGGATAAACTTAGCATGCCAAAAACTTTTTTAAAAGGTTTTGAAAACATAGGAGATCCTTCATCCGCTTCAATCTTCAGTTGCTCAAATTGCTCATATCCGGGAGCACGGCTAATCGATTAGATCATACACTCTGCAGAGGTTGTACACTTTCCCCACATGTCACAATCCATCCTTTTTGTTGTATCCTTCATTTGGCTTAACCGGGCATGGATCATGACGAAGTTTTCCATAGAAGCCCCCTATACATAATCCCGGTCCACCCGCAACTATGATCCGAAGACCCTCTCCAATGGCGGTACCGATGCAAGGGTTTCCCTCTATGTACGACTAAGCCGAGCCCATATAGCATGTGGCTGTACTCGAAAGCTTCCTCAACCGAAACTTTGAAGATCTCTTTGACCCTGGGCGGCGGTCCCCACCAAAACCTGAGTCTGCAGAGCCACTCACTGGATGCAGCTCTTGTAGACGCTCCCAACATACCACTCCGCCCAGAGGAAACATTTTGATAAGTTTTTATTTTAGAAATATTTTCACCATACAACCCCAAAATGGGCGCATGTCAATTTTCACAAAAGGTTTTGTTTTTTGAAAACCCATATCCCACGTCTACCAAGCAATTGGCTAAGCACTCATACAATATACGCATTTTTATAAAATGGCTACAAGGAACATGGTAAGAAATCCTATGGCTCTCTACTAGGATAGCAAAGCATAATATCCCTACACATGCATTTCTACGAAAATACTTGTAAAACATGCATATCCAAAAATAGTAGGACAAAAGGTCATGTGCAACTTGCCTTTCATTGATGAAGAATAATTATCTTTTCAACATAACTATCAATATTATTTCCTTGATAAAAATTATCCCGTCACTCTTCGTGAAACCTATCGCAACGAAAAGAAAAACAATACCATACATAAACATACACACATTTCAAAAAGGAAATATCAAACAAAACCAAGTATGGAAATATAAATAAACTCCAAATAAAACATCGAGTCATTCCAACAACCAAAATGAAATAAGAACTAGATTATGAAATCTATAAAACATACGCATACATAAGCTATTTTTCAATTGGTTATTTCCAAATTTTAACCATATGAAACTAGGGTGATTACAAGTTAACTAAATTAGTTGTTAATATTAGTGAAAACAATTTTAGATAACACTAACAGATGGTCATAATATTTCCATATAATTTTATGGAAAGGACAACATTAAAACTGTTTATAGAATTAAACTATGGCCAAACTAGTTCGAAACTTTGCCTCAAAATTTACCGAACGATAATCTGTCAAAAAGGAAAACTAAGGGTTCCATAAAATTCTACTCCTTCCAAGGTTTCCAGAAAGATTTTATTTACGAAATTTGGCCAAGTAGAACTATAGTTACGAATTTCTGAAGTTTCACATACAGACTGGAAACGAAAATCTACTCTATCTATACGTGACCAGTTCAGAGTTTAGACTAAATAAACTGTCCCAGACTGAAACTACGTGCAGTTTTCAGATTAGTCTAACGTTCAGAACCAGAAAGGAAAAGAATATTCAGGAACGGGAAGCTCACCGACGAAAATTGATAGATAGATTGTCGGAGAGGTTGTGCGTGGCAGCGGGGAACAGTGTCGACGATATGGCGTCAATGGAGAATAGCAACTCTGAAGAAAATATCGTACTTGGACTCCTCTGGCGAACCTTCTGAAATGGTGTCGGACAGCTACAGCGATGGTGGCCGGCTGTTCGTCGTGGGTGACTTCCGGCTACGAATTAGATCAAACGAAGGCATCAGCGAGATGCGCAAGAGCTAGAGAGAAGGAAAGGGGCAAGAATCAGGGCCTGAGTCCCTCCATTCGTGGAGAATTCGACGAAACGTCGCGGCGGCCGTCGGAACTCCGGCGAAGAAATTCGCCCTCCACAGGGGCAGCCTGGGGGCGTGGATCAGTGGAGGAGTGTGGTATGATATTTGGAAGCTCCGGTCGAATTTATACAGAGGGGGAGGATGTGGAGCAACGGGAGTCGGCTTTAATGGTCGCGGCCGTTTACTGTAACGCCATGGCCATTACAGCTCGAATAAAAGCGCAATAACGCGGGGAGACGAAGGGGAAAGGGGTAGAGGAAGGTTCTAGACGAGCCTCGGGTCCGGGGTGAGGAGGGGGTGCAGTGGGGCGCGTCGACGCGGGCAGTTTCTGCCGTTTCCATCTAGGCCAGAGGTTGAAGACGACCTTCACGAGGTTCGTAAAGAAAAGAGAACCACCTGGGCAGTTTTGCTCTTTTTATTTTATTCGGAAGATAGACACGTCCTGGCTGAGCTGTTTTGGTCGACTCGATGTGGTCTGCCTTATTGTTTTCTTTATTCTCCTCTACACTCTTTTCTACTGTATTTTATTTCTTTCAGATCTCAGATTTAGGACTAAGCTCAAACAAAATCCAGAAAATTCCAGTAAAAATAAAATCGTTATTTTGAACTGTACGAAAGGTATTTTCAGATCTTTTATAATAAAATTATTTAACATACACATGTGTTATATTTTAAGTCATTTCCACCCGATCTTTGTTTTGCAAAATCATTTGTTTGTAAAACAAACATACATGTGATATATTTAAATCATCTCCAATGGCATATTTGAGGATGTCATGTTATCCCGTCTCATATTCCTTCGTTTTATTTTGGAAATGAAATAAGATATATCTAAAATTCAATAAACATCAAATAACGCCAAACCCGAACATTTTTCCAAACCATGTATTAATTTGGAAATGTCATATTATCTCCTCTCTATTGGGAAAGTCATATTATTCCCTCTCTTAGATAATTCAAAAAGATTTGGCCAAATAGTTTTTTAACGCCACTTAGATCCAAGCGATAAAATGTAACACACAGATCGGATTTGTATAAAATTTCCTCACCCAAGATTTATAATTTTTTGATAGTCATATTAATCCACTCTTATATGATGTTTCCATCCTAGTTGAGAAAAGTTTAAACAAGTCCTCAAAAAGTTTTAATTTCTTCGGAAAATTCAACAAAGTCAACAATTCAATCAGCTTATTGTATTTTATTTAACATTCCAAAAATTGAAAATTTTGGGATGTTACAGTATCAATACCATATCCTCTACCGTATCCGTCGGATATCCGCTTGATCACTATCCGCATCCGTATCCATATCCGGCGGATTTCTAAAAATGCATACCATATTCTCAAAAATGGATACGGATACGGATTCGAAGCGAAAATTATCCGTACCATTTACATCCCTACGTGGAGCGTTGGATGATCTTGGAGGAGACGGTGCAGAGGTGCCATGACCTGTTTGAGGTAGAGCAGCTGAGCACGGAGCTGGAAAACAACGGTGTACTTCAGATGGGTGACACCAGCCAAGTCGCGCCACCAACGGCTTGAGGATTTGTCGATATTTCAAACACGCACATACAAATATAAGGATTATTATTTCTTCAATAATCATCCGCCTGCTTTCCAACTTGGAATGATCTACCAGTGTGATGACAATATCATTACCACGTTAACTGAAGCAGTTCTGTATATTTGCCTCTTGGGGACTAGTTAAGTTTGCTTCTGTAACTTGTGATATCACAATCTCCTTCCATCTAGTGGTCACTCAGTTATTCTCACTTTAATCTACATCTGAATAGTATTCAGTTGCATGTCCTGTTTACAATATTGTTTATGTTCACTGAAGTAATTTGTTTTCTAAATTCCTTAGGCCCTGTTTAGAATAGGAGTTTTTCTTGGTACAGTTTTGTTTTTCAGTTCAAATTTGAGTTTTTCTTGGTACAGTTTTGTTTTTCAGTTCAAATTTGAGTTTTTCTTGGTACAATTTTGTATTTTTAGTTCAAATTTATCTTAGATACCAACACTTCATGGAGAACTTAAATCATGCATGCCAGTAAAATCACCACAGATGCACACAGAAAAAAATACAACATGATCATGGAAAAGCCAGAATCATTGTAGTACAAATGATCATGAAAAACACAACAATGATGCCGAATTAGACTTAATTGATGCCGCTAACCAAACACTCGAGAACGACTTTACACAATATGAGTGCACAATAATTGATGCCCTACCAATCAAACACTCTAGAACCACTTAAACATAATCCGAATGTACAAATGTCAGATCTAAACAAAATCAGTAATCTGGTCCTATGCTCTACAAAGGCGCAAATAACTTGGTCAGCTACATCCTTGGACAGCTTGACTGGCGTAACTTTGGCGCACCAGCTTGGTGAACCGGCACCCTCTCTGGTGAAGCAGTTGCATATTTCTCCAACTTCCCAAACATCTCCAGTTTCACCTTCAGCATGAAATCCAGGTTAAACAACAAATCCAGCTCAAGCCGATTCATATCGATTATGCTGATTCCTCCTACTATAGTGTAGAATGAGTTTTTGAAAAACCTGCAAGACATGTATTAAGAAAGTTACTCGAAATCTGCGCACATGCTTTTCATTCTTCTTTTGCAAACATAGAACCAAAGCATTATTTAGAACAATGGAGCAGCCAACATCCAAGCTAGGAACCATCTAGTTCATTTTTTAGGAGTCACATGCTAACCACTGCTCCATAAATCAGAATACTTGGGAAAACTGTTCATATATTCAGGGATAGACATGCTTATTATGAAAAAGCTAACCATGTAAAGTGGTTCTACTTAGTAGTTTATAGACCCAGAGAGCATATCTAGTCATGAACTAGTGAAGTTGGTTTATTAACTGATCTAAAGCTGAATTTCTATCTATTGTCAGCACTCTTACTGATCAACCAAAGCACGGTTAAATTACCAACCATCAGATCTGCATCAAAACTACAGTCATTAATTCTACTATTTCTTTATATTTACCATGACCCCTAAAGAGATATCAATATTTTCAGCACTGCAATAAGGCAACCTATGAGAAATTAATGGTGTAGCATTTTTCTTCAGTAAATTCATTAATATTTCTATTATTTGTAGGCAGTGACTTGACAATCAATCCAACTAAACTTGTATGATGATTTCATATAATTTAACATGTTTAAAATAATCTTTCAACTAACTTTATTGTGGTTTTCACAACAATGCACGGCCTTCTAGCTAGTAGAGACCTGAGATCAATGAAAAGCTTACTGTGCTAGAACATACTTCTGCACAAAGAGCTAGTACTTCAGAAACAACTTCTATTCAAGAAGATATATAAATAATATTACAACTTTTACTATGGTTGGGGAATTTAGGAGCCCTTCAAGCTATTTAATCCGACGGTGGAAAAAATAGTAGTACTGGAAAGTACTGGAAAATAAGTACCGGAAAGTACTAAAAAGTAGTGGAATTATTGATTTATTTTAATTTAATAGAAGGGTAGTTATGTCATTTCGCGTTCAGATGGCATCCCTCATCTCTCTGACTTCACTCTCAGCCATGGAGGCGGCCGCCGCCGCCCTGTCCCATCCCCCGTTGCCGCCCTCTTCTCCCTTCCCACCGCCACCCCCTCCCTGCCGGCATACTGATTTGCCGCCCATCCACGCTCGCTCACCACCTCCATCCCCTAGCTCCTGAACAAATTACCCTTCTGGTAGCCCTTCCTGGTCGCCACTCCGGCATCGCCCTGGCCGGCGGCCGCGCCGTGCAGCGCCGCAACGGATTCGTCGCCCAGGAAGACGTACTCCACTCACACCTCACCGTCCGTGAGATATGGAGCTCTCCAACAACCTCCAGTTCACCCCAGTTGGACCACCGGGAGGAGGCAGAGGAGGTGGAGCTGGTTGTAGTCGCCGAGCGCGGCGTAGAAGTTGCGGGTGGCCAGTCCCGCCACACGACTAGACGCCGTCGCGACATGTCGGAGGCAGAGCGCCTGTCAGTCGGCGTACCGGTGCGGCGCCGAGCCAAGGCAGCAGCCGCCAAGCGCAGTGTAAAAGCTGCGGGTGGCAGGCACGCTGCGTTACCAGACGTCGGTGCGACGTGTTGGAGGTAGAGCGCCTCCGAGACGGCGTCCCCGGCACGGCTGCCCAGGGGTGGTGGGACGCGTAGACCGCGAGCTTGCTGATGAGCATGTACACGACGGTGGGCCTCGCCAACGTCGCGTGGAATCTGTTTGACGAAATGCCACAAGGGGCATTGGTGGTGCTGAACATGATGGTCAGGTGCTATTTCAGGTGCTTCCAGTCCACTGCAAGCACTCTTTTTGGGTTCAGCCTCCTAGTTGTAAGTGCACTGATGGACATGTGCCCTGTATCTAAAAGTACAAATTCAGTAGGGATGCCGCATATTGTTTCAAACTCATTTTTTTGACATTGACAACTACTCTAAATGCCACATGCTTTCTTGAGGAAACCCTGGGAACAAAAAATGGTGAAGATATGTATGTAACCACTCTAAAGCGTTGGTTAAACAGAAATTGATCCCACTACCTGATGGTTGCAGCCAATATAGTCCGCTGGCTACTTTAAGAATAAGTTTTCGATAGTAAATAATTAGGCCAAACGTAATAACTGTGATGATGTTTAGAGGTTATGTACTAGGCTTTAAGCTTTTGTCTTGTGAATTCACTCGGGTCGGGATGAAGGGCCTTAGAGCACCCACAATTGGGGCGCTTATCTACAGCGCCATGGATAAAATCCCAGTCGTTTCGGGTAGTTCCTGGCTGCTTTTAACTTTTTATTGCACCAACTCTTGAGTCCGGCGCCTGAACTTTCTGTGCAAAGCAGGGCTTCCAACCTGCTGGCGCTTAATGATTCCAGTAACCGGCTAGATTAACGTCTATATTAGCGCACTGCGGGTGCTCTTAGTGACATTTTTATCTATCTTTCATATTGTCAGATTATTCTCCATCATTTTCTCATATATATGCATAGGCTGAAGAGCTTTTCCAAGATTTCCTCTTTTGTTCAGTTAGCCTTCGCAATATAATGTAAGATTGTTTATTGTTCTTCTCGTCCGTAGGATAATAATGTTCTGCAGATCTAGGTATACAACTGCACAGTATGTATGCTGTGATTCGAAGGGAGCCAGAGAACACAAATTACACTCCAGGTTTTACTTGAACATTAGACTATATGTTCTTGTTGGACGGCAGTTCAGTAAAACCTACTAGCCTACTGCGTCCCCCACGAGGGGATTATGTGGATGTGGAGGGAGGTCTGCCCATCCAGGACCAAGATCAGTACAAGTTACCTTACAAGAATATGAAACGGAATCTTGACCATGTAGTACCTTACATTGTGAAAAGGAAATTCTTAACCTTCTTATCCTTTGTTGTTGAATGCAGTGTCACTGTTCTTTAGCCCCATTAAAAAGAAGCCTTCCAAAGCTGGTGGCGACAAAGGCAACAACCGCGAGGATAAGATCAACAAACTAATGGAGAAGCTGAACCGAGACAGTCTCCACTCATAGTCCGCAAACATGCGATTGATCTGTTACCTGACATGTTTTTGTAATAGCATAGCTGATTGTACTTTTTTATAAAATAGAAGTGGAGCATGTACTGTTTATATTCATATATTATACTCCAACAAACACTATATTCATTACCACTGTTATTGCGAGAAATTTACACTATAATGATAACTATATGTGCAAGATAGTTCAAGATATGATAAAAATACATCAAGAGTGACTGATCAATTTGCTGATCAGTAGTATTAGTATCCATATCTATACAAGTGCATGTGGTGAACATCTTCACAGATTCAGCCATATACCTAATAAACTATGCAGCAACTGGGTAAGTTTGCTAATTCTGTAAGGAATGCGAGAATCTTTCTAAGCTAATGCAGTGATAAGATCTCCTATGCAAGAAAGTGACTTGTTAATATGCCAAGCCTCCTTCTATCTGTCCCATGTGGTTTCTGACCTGTCAACGCTTTCACTTCTTGCAAGATCTACCAAATGCAGACAGCTGCAGTTAACACTAGCTGACATGTTTTATGAGAATGCACATCACTCGCATCATTGGAACTAATGGGCAGATGAATCCTGCAAGCAGAGCAGCAGAAAGTTGCAAAATAACGTTACAAGTATTCTAGTATGGACAGATGCATAAAATTGATGAGATGAATGTACCTCAACAATTGCCTTCCATCATCTTGGATCAGCTAATGTGCAGATGGGATGCATATTATCATTCATGAAGTATAGTACCTATTTAACACCATAAGTAAAAAAAGGAGATGCTATTCATGGACCCATCATTGCTTCGAAGTCTCAATTTACACAAACTTCTGTTTGATTCTCAATGAAGCCAACATCATCTAAGTGTATATGGTTGAGACTAAGAGACCAGAGGTGTTCTCCATGCGTCCATGCCCCTTCAGATATATCTAATCAAACAAGAAAGCAACCAATACTTCAAATATATCTAATCTTACCGAATAGGAAGTAACCACATTGATGAAGCAAATAGATGTGACTCTACCATACAGGCTTACAATTGTGGAAAAGGGGCTAGGATGTCTGAGAGGCCGCAAGTGAGAGGAAACCACCTCGACGACATTTGCAGCTGCCGCATAGAAAATTGGATGCCTAGATGAGTGTAAATATAGCTAGATTGCTCTTTTTATGTAGCAAAGACAAATAAATAGCTCTGAGACCACAAAGAGAACCCTCATATACACAGTTCGAAGAAGCTAAAAATGGCTGAGTCATACTCTGCATTTAGTTCCCTAAATTCAGTGAGTAGAGTTTGGCATACGAGCAACAAAGATCTTCAGCAAAAGAAGTACCTAGATTCAGTGATTGGACTTTGGCCATAAAACTTGTACGAACTAAACCGAGATCCTCTATATTACTCGTTCTTCCAGTCTACAATGCCAATTTACTTATGGCTTTGTCCCAAGTAGGCAGAATTGTCATGCAGTTAACTATCAATTGTTCCTATAACATTACTGCAGCCCACCTTGAAAACTACAGAGATCTACCGATAAGGGCATATTTGGATGCCAGGGCCTGACAAGCTAGATTAATCTGACTTGCTGAAACAAAGCTATCAGCGCAGACAAATGATTTTCAGAAGAATAGACCAACTGGAATTCAGAGGAGCCATGGCTAGTTATGAAACATCAGTTCACGGTTGATTAAGAGGAGCTAAAGTTTCTAGCGATAGTCAATTCTCGTGGACCATGTGAATTTTTAACAGCATAAAGTGGCAACTTTTCAACTGAAATTGGAACAATGAGTTGCAACATATTTGATACAACTGTACAAGATCGTGCCGATTTAGGTGGAATGTGTACCTTAGCTTTGTTTGAGGTGCTCTTCACTGTCAGGTGGAGATCACTGGCGTGGAGGTGGCGGTGGAGTGCATGGTCGACGCTTGCGGGGGGGGGGGGGGGGTGGTTCACCTGCCGAGAGGTGCCTAGAGCTCGTGGGCGAGAGGCGAGGCTGGCCGAACCCCTTCGCGAGGTAGCCGAGGCGGGCACGGGGCACAAATGTGCGTCCGGAGAGCGGCGCGTGCGCTCCAATCTACCCACACCGACACCGATGCGTGCCTCTCGACGACGCCGGCGCCGTCCACGCAGAGCAGTCCCGACAACACCTAGGCCAGCGCCGAAGAAACATGCCACCGTCCCCGTCCGCCGGTCCACGGGAGAGGAGAGCTGCATAAGGGGCGGTTTACCCAAGGGAACGGCACTCCGGCTGTGGGCGCCCTCGCCGCGGGGATTTGGAGGCAGGGGTTCGTCGGTAGTCGCCAGTTTTCGCCGATGCTCACGAGGAAAGAAGCAGAGGTTGGGCAGCGGCCGGCCGGGGCGCTGCCGTCGTGCGTGGTGGGGGCGGTTACCTCCGAATTCACCATAATACCCCTAGTAACCTTAATTGAAATTGCTTAATTAACTGGCCAGATCGGACGGACACAATTAATTAGAGCGGTAGTACCTGGTAATACTGGGTAGTACTCGACAATCACCGTAACACAGCTCAAATAATATAACCAATAGCAGTTGCCGTGACCCGTGAGTACTTACGTATCATCTATTAATTTGGAAGCATCCACTACACTTGTAATTAGCAAGCGGTGAACACTAGCTACGAAGGGAAAAAGATCAATGTTTTAGCTGGACCGCTCGGCGAGCTACCAGTTTCAGTTCCCCATCATCACCTCTGCAATCGACGAGGACGGCGCCGTCGATCTTGGATCCATGCCGGCCCAAGCGACACTCGAGCCGATCCCCAGGCAGAGAAGAAATAATTCAACTATCTACAATGTTTCAGAATAAAATCGAGCTGCTAAGTAAATTCACCTCCAGGCAACGAAAAGAAAAAGAAACATGATGGCAGCTAGGGGTTGGATGCTCCCCTGAGTCCCCGCGATGGGGGGACGGGCGGAGGCTCGCGTTGGCGCCTCGCGGCTGCGACACAGGGGAGGGGGTGCGACGGAGAGGCCGAGACCGTGAGCCCACACGACGGGAGGAGGATGTTTGCCGACATCATTTTATTTAGGCAATGCCCTTCCTTAATTTTGCAGGTGAGAGCCTAAACACGCCTTATCTGAGCCCCTACCTCAAGGCGCTGGGCTCGGAGAGGCTCGGACGGGATCTTGATGTTGATTTGATTCTGATTTTTTTTTCTTTTGATTTGGAACATTGATAAAAACGTCCGTTCAGAATTGTTGCAGGAGTAGTAGCATTATAGAACTTACAGAAAATTTATCACTAATTTAATCAAAGGTCACAAAAAATTAGATTAAATGGAACCAAAATTTAATTAGACGGAACCAAAGTTCCGTGCTAATACCGTAAAAGAGCTCATTGAAATAATGCACATTTGAAACATGTATTGAACTACAATGTTTTAAATCAATTGATTATATATATCATTCGTTTGTCAAATTTTTATCGCGCAAGGGCTATTACCAAAAAAAATGTAGTTGGAGTGTATCCACCCTTCAATTTTTTCATGTGTCTAGATGTGGGTGAAGTGCATTCCGGACTTCTCGGTTTGTGCAATAATTACCGACTGTACACCCACTTCTCTTTCTGTAGTTCTAGATATACATAAACTCGATTTTCTCTAAGCAGATATACCAGTTCCCATTAAATCTCCGCGCATGTGAGATTTGTAAAAAAAAAATAACATAAGACATAACATTCTGAGATCTGTAGGTGATCAAATATATACAAGAAAAACGTCAGTTCCTTGATTAAATTTCAAAAGAATTACACACACGTCGCATGTTTGAGCTTGATTAGACCAGCTCTCTGTTGGTCAACTCACTACTTTTTCTGCGCTTGAGCCCTGAGATCTGTGATCGGTGATAGCTCGCAGCTCACTGGTCTACTGCAGCTTGGCCACATTCTCATCATCTCTGGTAGTGGTAGATTAACCAAATAAATCAACATGGAGGTGGATATGATCACCAGTCCGCCGCTAGAGCAAGGGATACACGATATCTATCAACAGGACTACGGACTACCCATCGTGAGGTGTGGTGGAGTTGACAAGGCTTGCGATCTTGATCCTGGGCTTGGAGTAGTCGCCGGTGAGCAGCTTGGATGCGACGATAGAGTTGGCAACCTCGGTGAGGTGGACGCCGTCCCAGCTGATGAACCGTGCGTCCATGTCGCACAGCTGCATCTCCCCCGACATGCACATCTTGAAGTGGTTGTAGTTGTAGGGCGGGCCGCCATTCCCGCAGCAAGCCATGAGGGGCCTCTCAATCCCTGCATATATGGAGAGACATACACACACATGTATATAGGAGAAGAAACGTTAGTTAATTACGAGGCAACAAGACGTATTTAACTGAAGAACAGATCAACGAATTAGGAAAACTTGCACGTAGAAATTGAACACCGTAAAAGACCTCCTTTTCGAAAACAAAAAGAAAAATCTGGTCTGGCTTGGGATCAACCGACTTACCGTACTTGGTGTGGTTGGCGACGAGGTCGTACTTGATGACGAACATGTCGGTAAAGACAATGGTGGCGTCGGCCATGCGCTGCCGGAACTGGTTGCAAGCCTCGGCGAGCCTCTCGTTGAAGAGCTTGGCGACATTGTTGTACTTCTTGAGGCAGCCGTTGCCGTCGAGGTCGCTGTCGTCGTCCCTCGGGATGGACAGCTTCTGCGGCAGGCAGCCCAGCGCCCCTGTCCCGTGGATCCAGAACTTCCTCGCCCCGTGCGCGTACAGAGTCTACACTCACATGTAATGTTCGTTTGACGTCTGGTTTACCATAACTTATCATTTACTTACTCAGTAATTCAGCCATGTTTTCTTTACCTCAATACCGAACTTGATATGAGCAACTACCAAGGGGATCTTGGCGACCACTTCATCATAAGGAAGGTGAAGATAAGCAGAAAGATCATTTTGTCCGATGTCTATGGCGTAGATGGCGTTCCGGAATCCTTCACCGTCAATAGGTGTCCGCTGGCCTGTATCTCGCAACATGTATTACTAGTTGTAATGGGGTTTTTTTCTCTCTCGGAGAGCTTCTCTTTCTAATTTTATATACGGCTGAAAAATAGACTGACCATATATTTATAGGAAGGACTAGAACTTGCTCTTGACAAAAGACAGATCAGAATATTTACAGGACTGATTAATTTTGTGTGCGGTGTCATATCAGCGTCAATGATTCTTTCTCTTGAGTCTAGCTGTGAACTACGGAGTAGGTGGAAACATGCAACTTCATTTTATATGTTCAATCATGGTGTATGCAACATATGCTTTACGCATGACGGGATAGTTTGGGACCATCAGTGTAAGCTTGTGCCTAAGTCAAGGCTCAGCAGAAAAAACTTGTATAGTAAGTAAACTAAAATAATCTTCTGCTAAGAGCGACATACAAACCGAAGCCAACAGAAACAAAATAAGCTACTGATATAATACTTTTTCCCAGACGACAAGTTGTTGTTTTATCGGTTCAAATTTTGGACGTTTGTGCAGAGAAGAAGCTGTTAAAATAAAGCGTGGGCATCATCCACAACCAACCTTTGTTGATGAGCTCGAAAGATCTGGTTCTGAAGTAGAGGAACTGATGCAGCTGCACGTCCAGCGAGAACGGGGATCCTCCTGGCGTCGCAGTCGACCCGCCGATGGCGAAGTTGACGCCATTGCTGAAATCCGAGCCCAGCGCCTTGAGGTAGGGGCTCAGATAAGGCGTGTTTAGGCTCTCACCTGCAAAATTAAGGAAGGGCATTGCCTAAATAAAATGATGTCGGCAAACATGCGGAGTGCACTAGTGTGGTGGTGGATTGTCCCACACATACTGATGACTGATGAGATGTTTTGTCCTGGAATTGCCCCCACAGCAAGTGTACATGTGGATCGAGTAGTACCCATCTTCCCGCATAAATCACCTTTGCGATCACATTACAGCGATGTCCCGTTTCCGATCAGCGTACGTGTCCTCCACACCTTTTGCGCCCATCCCTTTCCCTTAATTTCTTTTGAACACTTTTATTTAAGATCGCTCTTTACTTTTCTTAGACTAAAGTTTGCCCTTTCTTCAAAGTTTCAGAAAAAGAAGTTGCCACTACAGTCTGCCAAGAATAAACGTTGAAGTTTAGGCTCACCCTGGCTAAGCGTCTATGCACACCGACACTAGCTAGCAGCATGAATATCTTGCTCTCAACAAGTCATGAATTTGGTTAATGTCCTGATCGCCAGCCTTTTTCTTTCTTTTTACATGTTCAAGCTCTCACTTTGTTTTTCTTATCGTTATGCTACTTCGGTGTGTAGATTCGTGTTCCCACTAGTGCCAACTATGTTTAGGATTGATTACTGTAAACTAGCTAGCCTATAATTTTGTTATATTCTCCTTAAAAAATTGTTAAATTCCGGTCAACTCGCTCTGCCGTTGGATCTTGATTCAACAACTCATGCATACCACTAGAGTGCCCTTTCTTTTACTAAAAGAGAAAACACCCACCACGACCTCCTGCTCCTCCTCCGCAAGCTCAAACCGAAGTTTCACCGCTGTTCCCAGCCAAGTCCCACTTCGCACGAGAGAAAGGAAGCATATGTGACTGAAATTTGACACAATTCATGCCACAACACATCAAAGCAGTTCTACTTTATTTGATCGTGAATTTCATGTTAAAAGGAAGCTATAGTTTCCGACCATAAACTGGGAAACAGAGGGTGCGCGCCTACGTTTTTACTGTTGCTGGACTGAACCTTAGAGGTCGTCTCGTCCCTCTAGCCTAAACACCTTGAATGTGAGCAGCAGATAGCAAAGATTATCAAGTGTTGGGGTTCGGTGACTCACAGATGAAGTCGATGACGAGGCGGCCGTCGGTGAGGCGTCCGGTGGGTCGGCGGAAGAAGGTGCGCCCCTCCGGGAGGGCAATGTTCATCCCGTTTGCGGCGGCCATGCCGCCCGTGTCGGAGTTGGAGTCCCCGAAGTTGAAGATCACCACGGGAGACCGGCCAGCGCTCGCCTTCTCGCTGGCTGCTGCTGCTTCCCCGGCACGGGTGGCAACGGCGAGGCCGCTCCCCTGGGCGCCCGGCCAGGACCCGTACCCGGCCGCTGCCACCGCGGCTGCCGCCGGCATGTACTTGAGGCAGGCGACGACGAGGACTGCGCCCACCCCGGCGAGCAGGACATAGTACTGCAGCCGCAGGCTGATCTTGGTGGCGCTGACGCTGCCTCCGCCGTTCATCAGGCCACTGGTCATGCCCTGGTCCTCTCTCTCTCTGCTTCTGTGTCTCTCGCGCAACCAACACAAGTGGCGAACTGGCTCCCCTCGAAGTGTGTGTGTGTGTGGTTGTGTACATGTGTATATGTAGGGAGCTGACGGGTCGAGCCCACCGCACTCGGAGCTTCCTTGTCGTCCTTGATAAGAAGGATCAATGGCAGGATGCGATGCATGGCTTTTCAGTTGTCACACATCTCATCAATGAGAGGGTCCGGATCAGAAAGGTAAAAGGTAAAGGATGCTCCCGCATACGCGCGCGCGCTCGTGCTGCAATGAATATTGGTTTTCAGGCCATGTCCATTTGCGTGACCTATTTTGTGTTCGTTTTAATCGGGCGCGGATAAAAAATTGGTCGTTTGGCCATATATGTTCGTTTAGGGTGGGATAGCCTACTGACGAACGAATTTATTCGCCGTTTTTTCAATTTCACTAAATAGGCCAATATATTAGGGAAATAGGCCATGGAAACTAAAAACATATTGCTCAAAACCATGGCTATTTTAGGAAATCACATAGTTCATAAAAATATTGTCGAATGCAGAATAAAATGACTCAAGTTCAATAGAAATGCACAATGTATGATAGTTATGTGCGATCACGCATCGCGTTGGAAGATGATGGATCGCTTCTTCTCGAACCAAGCCCTTTCGTCCGGCTCCATGAGGCTCACATCGGTGAGCATGATCTGGCTCTCATCCGCGAGCAACTTGGCATCAGTCTCAATCTCTGGATTTGTATGGCTTGTTTTGTGAGGTCGATGAAGGTGGCACATGTGGCCTCTATCTCAGCGCTACTTCTCCTCCTTCTTGACAATGGCCTCCCCTTCTCGGCCATCATCACCTTCAAGGTCTCACTCAATGCAAGTGTCAAAACATCACGCTTGAGACCGGCCTTGGTGGCCATGTGGCCTCTTGGCCGTGATGCAAGTGCGCCCTTGATCGGTTCTTCCTCATCAACATCAATGGCCGTCACCACCCATGCCCCGACATTCCTGATGTTGAGTTTGTAGGCCTCATAGCCTAGCCTCCACTTGGGGCAATCCTTGACCTCCCTCCAACAGTGGACCGTGTGGTAGCCCTTCTTCCAAATAACCTGGAAGTGCTCCAAAGCACAGGGTAACCGTTAGATGTGCTAAAACGACAAGCCATGTACACTGTCGGCTTTAGAATGGCCTTACCACATCGACAATGTCGAGGCCACTAGCGGGGCGGGAAACCGTGTCATCAATCGCCGTGTGTAACTTGTTTTTTTCTTATTGGATGTAGCCCCATCTTTTTTTGATTAGCAGTTGGTTGCAGTGACTATGAATTCATAAGGGGCATGTTGCTGGCACTCATGAATTCTTGGTTGACCTTCCTCCAATAAGAATTTCCCTTTTTCTCGGCACACAAATAAGATCTTGGCTAATTGCAACCCAAGGTTTGCAAAGGCACTGGTCCTCTTTCTTTGGTGTAGCCTTCGGTATTTTGGCTCACCTTCTTCTTTCGATCAATGGCTTGGGTAGCGCCTTTGGGGCCCCCAAGGCCGAGTCCACCATCATCGGCATCGGTATCACCCTCACCAACAGCATCATCATCAACGGCCGTGTCTTGTCCCATTGGTTAGCCAAATTGATCGAACAGTGGCTCCACATCGATGGTGTACCTTTGAGTCACTCCTTCCGTGCCTAGGCTGACAATCCATATGGACTAATATTTTCATTGAGTTTATATGAAGGAATACTCCATAGGTAACTCTTGTAGTACATGTGTTAGATTCAAGTGTCGATGTCATGAAGATAAAGATATACCTTGAGTATTGGCATCAAGATCATCGATTTGAATAGAAGAATATGATATAATCAAGAAGAAGAAATGAATATGGAGTTCTTGTGTGGAACTCAATTTATCCATGCTCTAGCTTATGAGTTAAGCAATGAATGATCAATATCTTGAGAGTTTTATTTCAAGAGAAGAATTCAAGATATAGCTCTATGTCAAAGTCATAATGCCTGATGAGTTGAGTCATTGTTGAACAAGACTTGGAGGCATCAATCAAATCGAGAATTTGTTATGTGCCTCAAGATATTGTGATAGAGCATGGGGAGATACAAGGTTGATCAAGATTAAGAGCGATGATTGGATTCAAGTTGGTCAACATAGGAAGCATAAAGAATGTACCATATGGTATCATGTGATCTTGTGGTATGTTAAGCCTTGTCAAGTATGTTTTGTGAAGTAAACCATCATATATGTGTATCCTTGTTGTCTGTGTGGGTTAGGTATATTTTCATCTGTATGCATCAAAAGCACAATCTCATATAGCCCCATAGAGGATGGCATCAAGTGGTGATCGTCATCAAAGGTTGAGTAGGGAAAGTTCAAGATAAGCATATCGAGAATATCATGATTGAAGCTTGCAATTCATTTGGTGATAATGGACATGTAAAGTTGTGCCTTAATGAAGCAATCCCATAGTAGTGTATGTGGGTCAAATTGTGGATCTTCACGAAGCAACAATGATCAAGTGAAGCATTCCGACTTGAATGAAGGATGAAGCGTTGTTATCAATATCAAGCGGGATGTGCAAGGAAAGGATATGGCCTTTCTAAGTGTTCATTTTACCGGTCTCAAGGTGGTTGTTGGGTGACCGGGTAATAGGATAGATAGCCCTACTATCAAGAGGGGCTTTAGGTTAACTAACTTAATCGCATCGCCTTACGGAGCTCAATCATTTGCATTCTTTGCATCCCTCTATTCTTGTTGCTTCTTTGTGTTTCTCCATGTGAGGTTCTTCAGCTTGTTTCTAGATTATCAACAAGCCCAAGTTAATCGAAAATGGGATTCGTATGCATCTTCTATTGAGTTCTAGAGGTTGGAAGTTTTATCGGTTCTTCGTTTTGTGCCATTTAATGTGTGCTCCTTCTTGAGTTTTATAGTCTTCATTAGATATATCTTGTTCTTAGCTTTTCAAAAAGGTCAACTTTGCTAAAAGTAGAGTACAGATGCCAAAGATATCGTGTTTTCGTAAGGATAATTCTATGCATGTAGTCCACACGGTCTACCGGGTCCAGAACCGAAATTGGTGATTTTGTAATAGTGGGAGCCTGGTTCTGGGTTCGGTTTTGGTCCGATTGTACTGGGTTAGCTACCGGGCTGCCCGTTTTGGCCCCTAAACAGTCATATTTACTTTTCCAATAAAAAGGAGTTCTTCTCAATTGTTTAGCAAGAGTACGAGAGCTTATTTTATCCCACCATTGTTGACTTTCTTGAGCTTGCTTCCTCTACCATCCCTCCTATGATTTTTGCATCTTTTTGAGGGCTTTGAAAGAGGAGATCTAGATCTATAACACCTCCACCAATCCTTTCCTCCTCTAAGTGAGGGGAACTCTTGGGAGCTATATGTTGGAGTCATTGGTTGACCTCTGATGGCGTGTACAGCACACGTCCGTTGGGAACCCCAAGAGGAAGGTGTGATGCGCACAGTAGCAAGTTTTCCCTCAGAAAGAAACCAAGGTTTATCGAACCAGGAGGAGCCAAGAAGCACGTTGAAGGTTGATGGCAGCGGGATGTAGTGCGGCGCAACACCAGGGATTCCGGCGCCAACGTGGAACCTGCACAACACAACCAAAGTACTTTGCCCCAACGATATAGTGAGGTTGTCAATCTCACCGGCTTGGATTAGATGTATAGTGTGGATGATGATTGTTTGCACAAAACAGTAGAACAAGTATTGCAGTAGATTGTATTCAATGTAAAAGAATGGACCGGGGTCCACAGTTCACTTGAGGTGTCTCTCCCATAAGATAAATAGCATGTTGGGTGAACAAATTACAGTCGGGCAATTGACAAATAGAGAGGGCATGACCATGCACATACATGATATAATGAGTATTGTGAGATTTAATTGGGCATTACGACAAAGTACATAGACCGCTATCCAGCATGCATCTATGCCTAAAAAGTACACCTTCGAGGTTATCATCCGAACCCCTTCCGGTATTAAGTTGCAAACAACAGACAATTGCATTAAGTATGGTGCGTAATGTAATCAATAACTACATCCTCGGACATAGCATCAATGTTTTATCCCTAGTGGCAACAGCACATCCACAACCTTAGAACTTTCTATCACTGTCCCAGATTTAATGGAGGCATGAACCCACTATCGAGCATAAATACTCCCTCTTGGAGTTAAGAGCAAAAACTTGGCCAGAGCCTCTACTAATAACGGAGAGCATGCAAGATCATAAACAACACATAGGTAATAGATTGATAATCAACATAACATAGTATTCTCTATCCATCGGATCCCGACAAACACAACATATAGAATTACGGATAGATGATCTTGATCATGTTAGGCAGCTCACAAGATCCGACAATGAAGCACATGAGGAGAAGACGACCATCTAGCTACTTGCTATGGACCCATAGTCCGGGGGTGAACTACTCACTCATCACTCCGGAGGCGACCATGGCGGTGAAGAGTCCTCCGGGAGATGATTCCCCTCTCCGGCGGGGTGCGGAGGCGATCTCTGAATCCCCCGAGATGGGATTGGCGGCGGCGGCGTCTCTGGAAGGTTTTCCGTATCGTGGCTCTCGGTACTGGGGGTTTCGCGACGGAGGCTATATGTAGGCGGAAGGGCAGGTCAGGGGGCCACACGAGGGGCCCACACAACAGGGCCGCGCGGCCAGGGCTTGGGCCGCGCCGCCCTGGTGTGTCGCCACCTCGTGGCCCCACTTTGACTCTCCCTCGGTCTTCTCGAAGCTTCGTGGCAAAATAGGACCCTGGGCGTTGATTTCGTCCAATTCCGAGAATATTTCCTTACTAGGATTTCGAAACCAAAAACAGCGAGAAAACGGCAAGCTGGCTCTTCGGCATCTCGTTAATAGGTTAGTGCTGGAAAATGCATAAATACGACATATAATGTGTATAAAACATGTAGATATCATCAATAATGTGGCATGGAACATAAGAAATTATCGATACGTCGGAGACGTATCAGCATCCCCAAGCTTAGTTTCTGCTCGTCCCGAGCAGGTAAGCGATAACAAAGATAATTTACGGAGTGACATGCCATCATAACCTTGATCATACTATTGTAAGCATATGTAATGAATGCAGCGATCAAAACAATGTAAATGACATGAGTAAACAAATGAATCATATAGCAAAGACTTTTCATGAATAGTACTTCAAGACAAGCATCAATAAGTCTTGCATAAGAGTTAACTCATAAAGCAATAAATCAAAGTAAAGGTATTGAAGCAACACAAAGGAAGATTGAAGTTTCAGCGGTTGCTTTCAACTTATAACATGTATATCTCATGGATATTGTCAATGTAAAGTAATATAACAAGTGCAATATGCAAGTATGTAGGAATCAATGCCAGTTCACACAAGTGTTTGCTTCTTGAGGTGGAGAGAAATAGGTGAACTGACTCAATATAAAAGTAAAAGAAAGGCCCTTCGCGAGAGGAAGCATTGATTGCTATATTTGTGCTAGAGCTTTGGTTTTGAAAACAAGAAACAATTTTGTCAACGGTAGTAATAAAGCATATGTGTTATGTAAATTATATCTTACAAGTTGCAAGCCTCATGCATAGTATACTAATAGTGCCCGCACCTTGTCCTAATTAGCTTGGGTTAACACGGATTATCATTGCATAGCATATGTTTCAACCAAGTGTCACAAAGGGGTACCTCTATGCCGCCTGTACAAAGGTCTAAGGAGAAAGCTCGCATTTGGATTTCTCGCTTTTGATTATTCTCAACTTAGACATCCATACCGGGACAACATAGACAACGAGATAATGGACTCCTCTTTAATGCAAAGCATTTAACAACGATTATTATTCTCATAAGAGATTGAGGATTAGCTGTCCAAACTGAAACTTCCACCATGAATCATGGCTTTAGTTAGCGGCCCAATGTTCTTCTCTAACAGTATGCATACTCAAACCATTTGATTGTGAAAACCGCCCTTACTTCAGACAAGACGAACATGCATAGCAACTCACATGATATTCAACAAAAGAGTAGTTGATGGCGTCCCCGAAACATGGTTATCGCACAACAAGCAACTTAATAAGAGATAAAGTGCATAAGTACATATTCAATACCACAATAGTTTTTAAGCTATTTGTCCCATGAGCTATATATTGCAAAGGTAAAGAATGGAAATTTTAAAGGTAGCACTCAAGCAATTTACTTTGGAATGGCGGAGAAATACCATGTAGTAGGTAGGTATGGTGGACACAAATGGCATAGTGGTTGGCTCAAGGATTTTGGATGCATGAGAAGTATTCCCTCTCGATACAAGGCTTAGGCTAGCAAGGTTATTTGAAACAAACACAAGGATGAACCGGTGCAGCAAAACTCACATAAAAGACATATTGTAAACATTATAAGACTCTACACCGTCTTCCTTGTTGTTCAAACTCAATACTAGAAATTATCTAGACTTTAGAGAGACCAAATATGCAAACCAAATTTTAGCAAGCTCTTTGTATTTCTTCATTAATGGGTGCAAAGTATATGATGCAAGAGCTTAAACATGAGCACAACAATTGCCAAGTATCAAATTATTCAAGACATTTTAGAATTACTACATGTAGCATTTCCCAATTCCAACCATATAACAATTTAACGAAGAAGATTCAACCTTCGCCATGAATACTATGAGTAAAGCCTAAGGACATATTTGTCCATATGCAACAGACAGAGCGTGTCTCTCTCCCACACAATGAATGCTAGGATCCATTTTATTCAAACAAAAACAAAAACAAAAACAAACCAACGCTCCAAGCAAAGCACATAAGATGTGATTGAATAAAAATATAGTTTCGGGGAGGAACTCGATAATGTTGTCGATGAAGAAGGGGATGCCTTGGGCATCCCCAAGCTTAGACGCTTGAGTCTTCTTAAAATATGCAGGGGTGAACCACCGGGCATCCCCAAGCTTAGAGCTTTCACTCTCCTTGATCATATTGTATCATCTCTCTCTCTTGATCCTTGAAAACTTCCTCCACACCAAACTCGAAACAACTCATTAGAGGGTTAGTGCACAATAAAAATTCACATGTTCAGAGGTGACATAATCATTCTTGATACTTCTGGAGATTGCACAAAGCTACTGGACATTAACGAAACAAAGAAATTCATCCATCATAGCAAAAGAAGCAATGCGAAATAAAAGGCAGAATCTGTCAAAACAGAACAGTCCGTAAAGACGGATTTTATTGAGGCATCAGACTTGCTCAAATGAAAATGCCCAAATTGAATGAAAGTTGCGTACATATTTGAGGATCACGCACGTAAATTGGCATATTTTTCTGAGCTACCTACAGAGAGGCAGGTCGAAATTCGTGACAGCAAAGAAATCTGTTTATGCGCAGTAATCCAAATCTAGTATGAACCTTACTATCAACGACTTTACTTGGCACAACAATGCACAAAACTAAGATAAGGAGAGGTTGCTACAGTAGTAAACAACTTCCAAGACTCAAATATAAAATAAAGGTACTGTAGTAAAAACATGGGTTGTCTCCCATAAGCGCTTTTCTTTAACGCCTTTCAGCTAGGCGCAGAAAGTGTATATCAAGTATTATCAAGAGATGGAGCATCAACATTACCTTGGGCTTTACCCTTACCTTTCTTGTTCCTTTTATTACTCTTTGATTTAGGGAATATATGTCTACCCCCCGGTGTAGAGGTGAATTTTAGGGTGCCTTCTCCCATATCTATGACTGCTCCCAATAGTTTCAACAGGGATCTTCCGAGTGTGATTTGTCCTGTTCCTGCACATTCAATAACAAGATAATCAATGGATATTGTTCTCCCAAGAACGGTTGTATGCACACCCGCAGCTATTCCTTTAGGAATTATAACGAGTTATCAATAAGAGTTATTCCTTCTCCCCTTCAACAAATCCCCAAAGTTTCAAAGATTCATGAATACTCTTAGGCATTAGGCAAAATTCGGACATAATATCACAATTGGCATGAAGAGTTTGGTCACCGATAATAATTTTAATAGTAGGATCCCATAATGAAGGTTCGGAGTTCACTAAAACTTGATCAAGACGGTTACGAACATATCTATAATTTTCATTCAAGCGAGATGCACTTGTCTCAAGAGTGTTTAATCTATTATAAATGCTAATAAGGGCTGAATCAAAGTTATTAGCTGAATCATGTGATGCAACCAACTTCTTTATGGCATTAAAAGCTTGATCCCCATTGCAATGAAGGAAATCTCCTCCCACTACAGACATCCAAGGCATATCTATAGCGAATCATAAGACCAAAATAAAAATTACTAAGGAGGAAACTTAGAGTCATTTGAGGTTCAACTTTACGATAAGAAGTAAAAATTCTGGACCAAGCATCTTTAAAACTCTCCTCATCCCCTTGTTTAAAAGTGAAGACTAATTCCTCAGGTGAAGAAGTAACAGGTGCAGAACTAGACATGCTAACAAAAGTAAAATGCAAGTAACTAATTTTTTTGTGTTTTTGATATAGAGTGCAAGACAATAAATAAAGTAAAGCTAGCAACTAATTTTTTTGTGTTTTGATATAATGCAGCAAACAAAGTAGTAAATAAAATAAAGCAAGACAAAAACAAAGTAAAGAGATTGGATTGTGGAGACTCCCCTTGCAGCGTGTCTTGATCTCCCCGGCAACGGCGCCAGAAAAAGAGCTTGATGGCGTGTACAGCACACGTCCGTTGGGAACCCCAAGAGGAAGGTATGATGCGCACAGTAGCAAGTCTTTCCTCAGAAAGAAACCAAGGTTTATCGAACCAGGAGGAGCCAAGAAGCACGTTGAAGGTTGATGGCAGCGGGATGTAGTGCGGCGCAACACCAGGGATTCCGGCGCCAACGTGGAACCTGCACAACACAACCAAAGTACTTTGCCCCAACGAAACAGATGAGGTTGTCAATCTCACCGGCTTGCTGTAACAAAGGATTAGATGTATAGTGTGGATGATGATTGTTTGCGAGAAAACGAGTAGAACAAGTATTGCGATAGATTGTATTCAATGTAAAAGAATGGACCGGGGTCCACGAGTTCACTAGAGATGTCTCTCCCATAAGATAAATAGCATGTTGGGTGAACAAATTACAGTCGGGCAATTGACAAATAGAGAGGGCATGACCATGCACATACATGATATAATGAGTATTGTGAGATTTAATTGGGCATTACTACAGAGTACATAGACCGCTATCCAGCATGCATCTATGCCTAAAAAGTCCACCTTCAGGTTATCATCCGAACCCCTTCCGGTATTAAGTTGCAAACAACGGACAATTGCATTAAGTATGGTGCGTAATGTAATCAATAACTACATCCTCGGACATAGCATCAATGTTTTATCCCTAGTGGCAACGAGCACATCCACAACCTTAGAACTTTACGTCACTCGTCCCGGATTTAATGGAGGCATGAACCCACTATCGAGCATAAATACTCCCTCTTGGAGTTAAGAGCAAAAACTTGGCCGAGCCTCTACTAATAACGGAGAGCATGCAAGATCATAAACAACACATAGGTAATAGATTGATAATCAACATAACATAGTATTCTCTATCCATCGGATCCCGACAAACACAACATATAGAATTACGAGATAGATGATCTTGATCATGTTAGGCAGCTCACAAGATCCGACAATGAAGCACATGAGGAGAAGACGACCATCTAGCTACTGCTATGGACCCATAGTCCAGGGGTGAACTACTCACTCATCACTCCGGAGGCGACCATGGCGGTGAAGAGTCCTCCGGGAGATGATTCCCCTCTCCGGCGAGGGTGCGGGAGCGATCTCCTGAATCCCCCGAGATGGGATTGGCGGCGGCGGCGTCTCTGGAAGGTTTTCCGTATCGTGGCTCTCGGTACTGGGGGTTTCGCGACGGAGGCTATATGTAGGCGGAAGGGCAGGTCAGGGGGGCACACGAGGGGCCCACACAACAGGGCCGCGTGGCCAGGGCTTGGGCCGCGCCGCCCTGGTGTGTCGCCACCTCGTGGCCCCACTTCGACTCTCCCTCGGTCTTCTGGAAGCTTCGTGGCAAAATAGGACCCTGGGCGTTGATTTCGTCCAATTCCGAGGATATTTCCTTACTAGGATTTACGAAACCAAAAAAAGCGAGAAAACGACAAGCTGGCTCTTCGGCATCTCGTTAATAGGTTAGTGCCGGAAAATGCATAAATACGACATATAATGTGTATAAAACATGTAGATATCATCAATAATGTGGCATGGAACATAAGAAATTATCGATACGTCGGAGACGTATCAACCTCCACCATTGTTCTTCCTCTCTAGTTTCTCCATTGCATTTGTTGCTTTGGTGGTATTTGAGAGACAAGGATTTGAGCACTTTTATTGGTGTTCTTGCTTTGCATCCTTGCATAGTGTTGAGCTCTTCATTACGATTAGTTCAAGTGAGAGAACGTGAGCTTGTTACTCTTGGAGGGTGACCTCCTAATTCATTTGGCGGTTGGTGCTCGGGTGACTTCTTCGTGGAAGATTGTGAAGAGCCCTAAGCTTCTCCTTCGTGGAGTTTGTGGAGTGGTTATGGAGCATTCCATCTCCGGAGTGGAGGAAAAGGTAGCCATAAATAAATGACCTTTGTCCCTCATGGAATTGGCTTCGAGAAGAAGGCTGGCCTTTGTGGGGTTCAGAAGACCTTTGTGATAACCCGTATCTCTCTAACTTGACGTGCCTAACTTCATGTGGGAGAACACGGGAATACATCTTCGTCTCCGCATGTCTCGGTTATCTCTATTGCGGTGACCCAGCATACCACTGCATGTTGTAGTATACAAGTCGTTGATATGATCTTTGTGAAGGGATTTCTTCACAAATTGCCATATCCCTCAGAGTGGTACAACAGAAACATTGCAGGTCATAACACTTCACATATTATTACAAACATTGTATTAACAAGTTGGTATTCTCACAGGTTCTATGAGAACACCCTAAGAAACTACTTAAGTACGATTACAATTCATAACCATATATAAAAGAGCTCAACAACTTATTTAGGTAAGTTCTACGTTGCTCGGCTCTATGATGCTAGGGTATATCACTACTCCTCCACCTCCGTGTCATCGGGTCCGTAGACTATCCCATAGTCTACTCCTTCAACTCCGCCGGTAAGATTAGGTTCCTCGTAGACCAGCTCGTAGCTTCCTTCCGTGCTCCATCGTTGATGGCCTCCACTTCGGATCACGAGTCTAGCAAGGGTGTCGAAAGAAAGTGAGTACGGAGGTACTCGGCAAGTTCTAAAAGAGTAAAAGGTGTTTGATGCACTAGCTACGACCATTGATCGGGAAATCGCAGGTCAATGCATGTTTTGAAATCATTTCTTCAAAAGGTTGCTTTTATTATGAAAACTATGCCCGTCGGTATTCACGGAGTTGACCAGAACTTCATGGAGTTCCTTTCTCGCTCGCGTTCGCAGTTCCCTTCCGGAACAAGGAGTGACAGCCACAATTTGATACACTCTGCGGAGGTGTGTTACTTTTCCCACAAGAGATCCCACCCCTTTTTCCATCCGCGAGGACTTGCCCCCGTTCACACTTCCTTTGGTGTGAGGCCAGGTATAAAGATCCAAGCCCACACCGCCTTCTCCGCGACTCGCAAACCCACCCTTTTGTCCGACCGTACACCCCGGTAGACTGCTCCCGATAATACGGCTTTACTCACGGTGTACTCCGGACAATCCATCATAGACCGTAGAGCTAACATCACTAATGGATGGGGATTTAAAAGGCTATCCCAACCTACGGCGGTGCCTCCAACACCCCGCGGCTCTACCGGTCCGTTGGCGTGCGGAAGGGAAAAGATACGGTGGCTTCACTAGAGCCATTATAGATCTCATGGTTAACGCGGTTTGTACGGCGCTAGAATCACTGGACGGCATTGGTGGTTAATCCTAGGTTAATATAACCCATGCAATGGAACCTCCACCATATCAACACATACCATGGTTCCATTGCCAGCCACATGGTCATATTCATAGTTGGAAAGTAACATTTTATTTGCGATGCAGGAATGATAAGTATATAGCTTTGCATTAAAGTAATAGAAAATACTCAAGTTGGTATGAGCGAGGGTGAACTTTCCTGTGGACTACGAGATAGTGCAGTTCAATGCAGTTGATGGAACCTGGACCTCGGGTTCTGTAAGAAGCATCATTGTCCGGTAAGGACAATGTTATAAAATCCAAATAATGCAATCATGGATGTATTATTTTATGTTGAATCCCTTTACCCCATTGAGTTATTGCAATTTAGGGTTGAGTTTAAGATTTATGCCTTTGGCAGTAACTTGCAATTGCTTTAATGTGTAAACCACTTTAATTCTCATAAAGTAAAATAATTCAAAGTAAAACTACTTTACTTGGTGATTCATTATTCATTCCAAAAATGAGTTGAAATAATAGAGTTGCCTCTATATTTTTGGAATAAATATGGAATAGAGTATTTTTCTTTGAAAAATACCTTTCTCAATAGAAATGACTTGGAATAATAGAATTTCATTTTGAAATGTTTGAAAATAAGTATTTGAACTTATTTGAGATTTTTTCCTTGATTTTTAAATACAAGGAAATAATAGTTTGGAATTCCAAGTTATTATTTTTAAATTCATCAAATTCATAAATTTGAATTTGTTTTCTTAAATTCTATTTCATATTTTATTCTGGTTAAGAATAATTTTTCATTCACTAATCCTATTTTTAATGGATTTTTAGAGTTGTATTTTATTTACTAAAAATTGGTGAAATTTTGGTCTTTTTCTAAATTGTGAAAAGTCCAAAATACCCCCTGGCCCCTATTGGGCCAGCCCATTAACCTAAGCCCATGGGACAGCCCACTAAGGCGTGCCCCATAGCGGGCCGGTGGCGCCGAAGCGGCCCACCTCGCTCACTTACACGTCTCTCTCACTCGCTCGCCCTAACCCTAATCTCTCGCGACTCCCGTGGCGATGGCGTCGCCGCCATGGCCGCCGCCGTGCTCCGGCCATCTCCTGGCCTCCGTACCTTCGCCACCTACCTAATCTGGACCGCCGCGAGACGATCTATCGATCCGTCCGCGTGGTTTCTCCGATTACCTCCTCTCTGGCGAATCGCCTCCTCTCCGGATCCCTCGGAGAATCGCCTCGGCGATTTGGTGGTCTCCGGCGAACTCTCGTCCTCGCCGTCGACGTGCGCGCCCCCTGAGACCGACCTGGCGCGGGTGCTGCTCGCGGTGCACTGTGCCGTCGTCTCCGTCGTGCCGTGCTGCTATGGTGGTGCTCGTGCTCATCGGCGTAACGCCGGCGCCTACCCTGGGTCTTGCAGCTGCTATGGCCGCGCGAGCACTGCCTCGCCATGCCATAACCTCTGCCACCAGGCGCATGTAAGTGATCCGCTCCTTCTCCTCTCCATGCCTGTGTGCCTCCCAAGCTACTGTGCTTCTTCTTCCTCCTGTTCTACTGCTCTCTGGTGATCCTGTGATCATACAGAGCCTTGCCATAGCTGCCTAAGTTGCTTGTGCCTCCATTTTCTGCAAGCTATAGCCATTTTACCAGTCTCTGGTACTGGCCAGTGTTGCTTTGCTTGCTGTACATGCCATTTTTTGCTTGCCTACTGCTTCTAGCATGCTCTGATCTTGCTATGCTATAATGTGCTTGCTTATGAGCTTGCTATGCTATGTTGTTCATGCTTATGAGCTTGCTATGCTTACTGGCAATCTACACTTGCTTGTCTAGGTGTACTGCTGTGCATTTGTGATACCTGTGAATGCCAGTGATGTGTGTGAGATACTTCTGTGCTTCCTGTGTAAGCCATTGATCCATTGGATCAACCCTTTCTTGTTGGCTAGCTTATCTGTGTGGCTTGACTTGATTCAATTGATCCATTTGATCAATTAAATGTCAGTGATTGGTGATTGATTAATTCTGTGGCTAAGTGAATCATTTTACTTGTTGATGTTGATGCTCAAGCATCACTATGCTTACTGTATACATGTGTTGTTGCTTATCCTAGCTCACTGGACTTGATCTAGTGGCTATGATGCAGTGACTTGTCTTTGTGTTGCCTCACAGTGTGCTACTGTCAATAATTAGCATGAATCTATTACATATTCATGCTTGATTAAATTAATTCATGATGAACTGCTTATGCAGTGATGATCTAAATTACTTGCTTGTATATGAATTTGTTGTTCATGATTACTTAACAAGCAAATGAATCTGAATCCACTCTGGATAATGATGTTCTGTATTTGGCTTTACTTTAAATGGTGCAAAGTGTGATGTGACCTCAGTAGCCTTGCTACTGATTGGTTGCTCACATGTTTGGTTGGATCTTGTGGGCTACTCAAGTTTGCTTGCATGTTTGGGGATCATACTAGATATGAATGCCAATATGCTTGCCTGTGATGAAATCTAGGGTTTTACTGATGGTTATGTGCCTAGGATTTTCTGTGTAGTCTTTACTAGCTGCTAATTATTGCAATACATCTACTTGGTGCTATATGTGCATAAGATCTTGCTTACGTTCACAAGATCACGTATCCGGATGGTTTCTATTTTGGTGGCTTTTTAGACTAGCGGTGATCCTTGGTGAAAACCAAGTGATGATTCACCCTGTTGAGCATGTCGCTCAATCCCATGACTTGTGTCATGCATGATTTATGGATTAGATCCATTGGATCTATTCCGGGAACTTGGTATACCTTGTTCCAGCTCCTAGAGTGAAATGTTTTGTTGTTGCGGACTTGTGGTTGATTTCACGGCCCTTCACCTCCAGATCCTGGTTGATCTTCCGAGGTCACCATGATTTCGGTGGCTGAGGGTTTGTGTGTGTTGGTTCCGTTCCGGAGCAAGAAGCTGGATGAACTTTGTGTTGCTCTAACTTCACCCTTACCTGGTGAATTTCTTATCCGGTCGATCGGTCATTGTTCTAGGGTTTGTGTTGCTTTTATATGAGCCCTACTTCTATTCGGCCATGACACACAAGCCCGACTTGCTTTGTGACTAAGCCCTTGCATGGCCTTGCTGTGACTTGCCCAGCTCAAGCTCTCATATGCTTTGAAACTTGAGCCCTCCGTGGTGCTCGGTCTTGGTACGCTTGATCCTATCTTGTGCTGTCCGGGCTTTGGACAAGCACAAGTGTGCAGTGACAGTGGACTCTGTCCAAACTGAATTTCTGTGATATCTTCACTCTGTCCAAACTGAATTTCTAACACTTAGGGTGTGTTTGGTAGCCCAGTCCAACCCAGATATTCTCATCTCAACCCATCTCAGCCAGCTATTTGTTGTTTGTTAGCCTGGGTCGGGTCATCTCAGCTATGCCGATCTCATACGAAAAAGACCTCTCAGCCAGGCTGAGTTGAGAAGCTCAATTCGAGCTTCACAACTCACCCAAGCTGAGTTCATCCCGCAATACACTGTAGCAGTCCCACAGGCCGCTCCCCCAGACCCCCACCCCCACCTCTTTTCGTCCTCATTTTCCCCCATCTGCTTCTCCCGTCAGCCTCCAGCCCCTCCCGCCCCACAGCTTCCATGCCGACGGCAGCCTCCCGCCCCACGCCCTCCATCCCAGTGGCGGCCTCCCGCACCACGGCCACCATCCCGGCGGCGCTCCCCGCACCACGGCCTCCATCCCACCAGCGCCCTCCCGCAACGTGGCCCCCATCCCGCCGATGCCCTCCCGCACCATGGCCCCTTCCCGTCGACGCCCTCCCGCACCACGGTCTACCTCCCGACGGCGCCCTCCCGCACCACATCGTCGCTCCCGGCGGCGCCAACACCATCCCGCCCTACGCCGGGCAGAGGAAGTAGCTCGGGCAGGCAGAGGAGAATCTCCTAGGCCGGCCCTCCTCCCACCCCATGGCCGCCACTAGTCGTCCGACGGGAGCAGCAGTCGCCACACCGCTGAACCATCTGCAGGAGGAGCTTCGACGGCGGCCAAGACTCGCCCCTGTCCGATGCGCCGCCTGTACGCGTTGCTCTATCCGTCGCCATGGGCAGAGGGTCAGATGAACAAAGGAGCTGATTGCTTTTTTCTTTTTTTATTTAGGGGCTTTTGCGTAAAAATCAGGACTCAGCCCCATCTCAGCTCATACGACCCTCCAAACAACATCTCTACTGAAAATCTCTCACGGAATGCAGGATACCAAACAGGACACAAAATCTCAATCTAGCATAGCTGAGGTCAACATGTATGAGGTGAGAAACACATGTTGAGATGACCCGATCTACCAAACACACCCTTAATATTCTGGCTAGCACTTGTGATTCTGTGTTGCAGGTTTTGAAGTTGAATATGACCAGAAGATATTCTTCAAGGCATTTAGTCTAGGTTTTAGTTTAGGACAATATTGTAATTTTCCTTTTTCATTTCTGTTTATTATTCATCAATTCTTGTATCAAGAATATTGTAAAGACAATGTAATTTGTGTTGTGTATCAATAAAGCTCAAGTTTTTGTTTATGAGCTTTTGAGTTATATAATGTTTATATTACTGGATTAAATATTGTATTTAATATTCAATTTGAAATTCAAAGTCATTTGAATTCTTATGTTGTAATTGAATTGTGAATTCAATATTCATAGTGCTTATTGCTTATTGTTTAATGTGTTATAACTTGTCAAATGAATTCATTCCTCAAATCAACAAGATACAAAAGAGATCATGTCAAAATTTCTCTAACTCACATTGCCTAACCCTAAGTGCAAAATGAGAGAGAACCTCGATCCCTCTTAGGTTTAGTTGCAATAAGGCGCGAAAATTTCCCCCGTTTTGCGATGAAATGCACATCCCATTTCTAAATCTACCCTTCGTTGTTCCTATGTTACGGGTTATTACGGCCTCTCCCCTTAACGAAACTTCGTCCGAAGTTAAGATTGGTACCTGAACATCTCGGGGTAAGACTTCCTGAGTTCTTCTTACGTCTCCCAAGTTGCTTCTCGCTCAGGATGATGTTGCCATTGAACTTTGCAGTATTTGATTGCTTTGTTTCTTAACTTCTTCCATTGTACTTCTAAGATCTTTTCAGGTCTTTCCACATAAGTTAGATCAGATTGCAATTCCATTTCTTCATATGTGATAGGATCATCCGGTGCCTTCAAACACTTTCTGAGTTGTGATACATGAAATACATTGTGAACTTGACTTAGTTGCGCCGGTAATTCCAACTCAAAAGTTGTTCCTCGATTATGGCTGAGTATCTTGAATGGTCCTATATATCGAGGACTTAACTTTCCTTTCACTCTGAACCTCTTAAGTCCTTTCATTGGGCTAACCTTTAAATATACCATATCTCCTACTTTCGGTTCCCAAGCTCTTCTTCTTTGGTCGGCATAACTCTTTTGACGACTTTGAGCTATTTTGAGTCTATCCCGGATCACCTCGATGACTCCTTGTCTCTCCTTGATGTAGTCCGGTGTAAACTCCTTGTTCTCTCCGGTTTCAAACCAACAAATTGGTGATCTACATTTCCTTCCGTACAATGCTTCGTACGGTGCCATCTGGATGCTACTCTGATAACTATTGTTATATGAGAATTCTACCAAAGGTAAATGGTCCTCCCATGAGCCTCCAAAGTTCAGAGCACAAGCTCTAAGCATGTCTTCAAGTATCTGATTGGTTCTTTCGGTTTGTCCTCCGGTTTGTGGATGATATGCCGTACTGAAATCCAACTTGGATCCCAAAGCTTCTTGGAGTTGTTTCCAAAACGCTGATGTGAAAATTGAACCTCTATCTGAGACTATTTTCTTTGGTACTCCATGCTTGCTAACTATTTCCTTAACATATATATCCACAAGCTTCTCTGCAGTATCCTTTGTATTTACTGCTATGAAATGAGCACTCTTGGTAAGTCTATCCACTATTACCCATATCATATCCTTCCTCTTACTAGTCATTGGTAGACCAGTAACAAAATCCATTCCGATTTCATCCCATTTCCACTCCGGTATTTCTAGTGGTTTGAGTAATCCAGCGGGACTTTGATGTTCTGCCTTTACTCGCTGACATGTATGGCATTCAGAGACATATTGTGCTATCTCTCTTTTCATGTTGTTCCACCAGAACATCTCCTTCAAATCCATATACATCTTAGTACTTCCTGGATGTATTGAATAAGGGGTTTCATGTGCTTCTTTTAATATGATTGACTTCACCTCTGGATCATTCGGTACACGTATTCTTTTCTGGAAGTATAGCGAATCAAACTCCCCTAGATTGAATTCTGACGGTCTTCCCTCTCCAATCCTTTTGATTTCTTCTTGGATGAACAAATCATCCGCTTGTTTCCGGATAATCTCATACTTCAAGTCTGAATACATCTCATCCATAATCCTGATGGTTGCTACACTTCCCTTAACATCACCTTGAATGAACAAAATATGAGCATCCTCTAGCTCTTTCCGAAGTTCCTTTGGAATCTCCCATTTCGTAGGTTGATTTTCCGTACTCTTCCTGCTTAAGGCATCTGCCACTACATTAGCCTTGCCTGGTGTATAGTTGATTGTAAGGTCATAATCCTTAATCAACTCTAACCATCTCTTCTGTCTCATGTTTAATTCCTTCTGAGTGAAGAAATATTTCAAACTTTTATGATCGGTGTATAACTCACACTTGGATCCATATAGAAATTGTCTCCAACTCTTTAAAGCATACACAACCGCCGCTAACTCTAGATCATGTACTTGGGTAGTTGTGTTCATGTGGTTTCAACTGTCTTGGTCCATAGGCTATTACTTTCCGGTCTTGCATAAGAACACATCCAAGTCCATTCTTGGAAGCATCACAATACACCGTGTAATCCTTTCCAGGTTCAGGAACTGCTAACACCGGTGATGTGGTTAACTTATCTTTGAGTGTTTGGAAGTCGGCTTCACACTCATCGATCCACACAAATGGAGTATTTTTCTTGAGTAACTTGGTCATTGGTCCGGCAATCTTCGAAAATCCCTCTATGAATCTCCGATAATAACCTGCCATACCAAGGAATCCTCGTATCTCCTTAGCATTTTTGGGTGATTTCCATTCCAATACTGACTGAACCTTGCTTGGATTCACCGCTATGCCTTCTTTGGTTATGACATGTCCAAGGAATTCAACACTATCTAACCAAAATTTGCATTTGCTGAACTTTGCGTATAGCTGATGTTCTCTCAAAATCTGCAGAACTATCTTCAAATGCTTGGCATGTTCTTCTTTATCTTTGGAATAGATTAGAATATCATCTATAAACACTATCACGAATTTGTCCAAGTACTTCATGAATATCTTGTTCATCAAATTCATGAAAATAGCTGGTGCATTTGTTAGTCCAAATGGTACAACCAAGTATTCATGGTGTCCATACCTTGATACAAACGCTGTTTTTGGTACATCCTCCTTCTTGATCTTGATTTGATGGTATCCTGACCTTAAATCTATCTTCGAGAAGACTCCAGCTCCTTGAACTTGATCAAAAAGATCCTGTATTCTAGGTAAAGGATACTTGTTCTTGATAGTTACATTGTTAAGATTCCTGTAATCTCCACACATTGTCTTTCCACCATCTCTTTTGTCCACAAAAATGACTGGTGTACCCCATGGTGACACACTTTCTTGAATGAATCCCTTCTGTTCCAACTCATCTATCTTGAGCTTTTAGTTCCACTAACTCCTTTGGTCCCATCTTATATGGTGGTTGAGCTATTGGTGTTGTGCCTGGAATCAGGTCGATAGTGAATTCTATCTCTCTATCGGGTGGCATGCCCGGTAGTTCCTTAGGAAATACATCTGAAAACTCATTCACTACAGGGATATCTTCAATCCTCACTTCCTTCAAACTATTAAGTTCCAATCCTATCTCCAACTCACTGTATTTGTCTCCTTGGAAAACTATTCGGCCTCCAATAGAGTTGCGAAGTGATACTGTTTTGTCTCCACAGTTGATCACCGCTCCATTCTCCGTTAACCAGTCCATCCCTAGGATGACGGATATGTCCTTCATGGGTATGATGAATAGATCCGCGAAATACACACAGTCACATATGGTTATGACTTGTGCTTCTTTCACGTGGGTTACTAAGATCGTCCCCCCCGCGGATAGAACAGTTATAGGGGTTTCTAACTTAGAACATCTAAGCCCGAATTTTTCCACAAACTCCAATGCAACAAATGATGTGGTTGCTCCAATATCAAATAAGACTTTGCCAGGATGAGTAAGAATGCTTAGCGTACCTAAGACTGTTTGATCCGACTCTTCCGCTTGCTCCAAAGATGTGCAATTCAGCTTTCCATAAGGCTTTCCCCTCTTGTTGTTGTTGTTGTTGTTGTTGTTGTTGCGGTTGTTGTTGTTGTTGTTGTTGCGGTTGTTGTTGTTTCCACCTCGTCCTCCTGAGCTCGGTCCGCTCCAAGACGCCTTATTTGGACAATCCGGCTTGATGTGTCCATCCTTCCCACAACCATAGCAGATGATTCTGGGTTTCTGACAATTCTTTTGCATATGACCTCTCGAGGCCACGGTTGTTGCGAGATGATCCGATTGATTGGGTTCGATTCGACCTCCCCGGTTGTATTGACTACCGGTAGTAGGTCGAAATCGGGGTTTGAAACTCCGATCGGTGTTGGTTTACTAATTGGGTACTTCCTTGGCTCGATACGAGCCCTCTTCCTCCTATCCTCCTGGACTTGCTCGTAATCATCCTCGAAAGTGATTGCCGAGTTAATCAGTTCCTGGAATTCAGCAGTCCGTGCCAACCTCAGTTGCATCTTCATATATGGATTCATGCCTTTCATGAACCGCTTCTTTCTCTTTTCCTCTGTATCAACATCCTCAGGTGCAGACCTTGACAACCTGTTGAAATCCCAAACATACTGCATAATGGGTGCAGTGTTCTGACGTAGTTCGTCAAACTCCCTCTTCTTCAACTCCACCACGCTCTCCGGAACATGAGCATCCCGGAACTTCTTCTTGAACTCCTCCCGGGTGAACACCTTATCCGGAGGGTGTCTTGCTACAAGATTCTCCCACCATGACGCTGCTGGTCCCGACAACAGATAAGTAGTATATTGAATCTTCTCCTCATCATTGCAACCAACGGTCTTCAACTTCCGTTCCGTATCCATGAGCCAATCTTCAGCGTCCATTGGTTCTGGAGCTGATGTAAACGGTAGTGGTCTTGCATTTTGGAAGTATGATAGGGTTACTCCCTTGCCTTCATTACCCCTATCGTTGATGACTTGGGTAAAGAAGTCTTGCATGTTCTTGCTTTGATTTTCCTGGTATCGTCTCCTATCTTCTTCCATTGCCCTCATATACTGTTGAAAATCTGGATGCAGCATTGGGTGTGGTGGTGGTGGTGCATTCTCCGCTCTAGCTGCTGCATCCGCCTCCTCTTTTTCTCTTGCCTCTCGCTCTCTTCGAGCATCTTCGGTTTCTACTAACGCCATGTTCCCCCTAGTCCTGTAACAAAGAGCGATTACTCATAATTACACCATGCAAATGTTTTCTGAGCTCAACTCATTGCCCAGAACTAGTCACACAATGAAATCAAGAAGCAAATTCAAAACAAACATTTATTATGCATATACTTTGTATATTACATAACATACACACTTATATTACACGTGGTACATATAAACCACTTATTTGGCTTAAAGCCCAAGCCAACGGAAATTTAAAAATATGTTCTATTACAATACCACCTATACAACTTTATTCTTCCTGGTAGCTCTACTCCTCGTCATCATAACTCGCCTCCGCGTACATCCCTGGGGTCCATCCGGTACAGCGATTCGTCTTCCGAACACCGTCCGGAATGAAGGTCCTTCCAGTAGGTATGTAATCTGAATCGGACGAAGTGCCGAGATAGAGATCTGTCATGCCAAAGTAGCTGGATAATGACTCATATATATCCCAGTAGGATATGATGACGCGTAAAGCACACGCCCGTTGGGAACCCCAAGTGGAAGGTGTGATGCGTACAGCAGCAAGTTTCCCTCAGTAAGAAACCAAGGTTTATCAAACCAGTAGGAGTCAAGAAGCACGTCGAAGGTTGATGGCAGCAGGATGTAGTGCGGCGCAACACCAGGGATTCCGGCGCCAACGTGGAACCTGCACAACACAACCAAAGTACTTTGCCCCAACGAAACAGTGAGGTTGTCAATCTCACCGGCTTGCTGTAACAAAGGATTAGATGTATAGTGTGGATGATGATTGTTTGCGAGAAAATAGTAGAACAAGTATTGCAGTAGATTGTATTCAATGTAAAAGAATGGACCGGGGTCCACAGTTCACTTGAGGTGTCTCTCCCATAAGATAAATAGCATGTTGGGTGAACAAATTACAGTCGGGCAATTGACAAATAGAGAGGGCATGACCATGCACATACATGATATGATGAATATTGTGAGATTTAATTGGGCATTACGACAAAGTACATAGACCGCTATCCAGGCATGCATCTATGCCTAAAAAGTCCACCTTCGGAGTTATCATCCGAACCCCTTCCGGTATTAAGTTGTAAAACAACGGACAATTGCATTAAGTATGGTGCGTAATGTAATCAATAACTACATCCTCGGACATAGCATCAATGTTTTATCCCTAGTGGCAACAACACATCCACAACCTTAGAACTTTCCATCACTTGTCCCGCAGTTTAATGGAGGCATGAACCCACTATCGAGCATAAATACTCCCTCTTGGAGTTAAGAGCAAAAACTTGGCCGAGCCTCTACTAATAACGGAGAGCATGCAAGATCATAAACAACACATAGGTAATAGATTGATAATCAACATAACATAGTATTCTCTATCCATCGGATCCCGACAAACACAACATAAAGAATTACAGATAGATGATCTTGATCATGTTAGGCAGCTCACAAGATCCGACAATGAAGCACATGAGGAGAAGACAACCATCTAGCTACCGCTATGGACCCATAGTCCGGGGGTAAACTACTCACTCATCACTCCGGAGGCGACCATGGCGGTGAAGAGTCCTCCGGGAGATGAATCCCCTCTCCGGCAGGGTGCCGGAGGCGATCTCCGGAATCCCCCGAGATGGGATTGGCGGCGGCGGCGTCTCTGGAAGGTTTTCCGTATCGTGGATCTCGGTGCCGGGGGTTTCGCGACGAAGGCTTTAAGTAGGCGGAAGGGCAACGCGGGGGCCACACGAGGGCCCCACACGCCGAGGCCGCGCGGCCGGGGGCCGGGCCGCGCCGCCCTGTTGTGTCGGCGCCTCGTGGCCCCACTTCCTTTCCCCTCGGTCTTCCGGAAGCTTCGTGCAAAAATAGGACCCCGGGTGTTGATTTCGTCCAATTCCGAGAATATTTCCTTACTAGGATTTACGAAACCAAAAACAAGCAAAAACAACGAATCGGCTCTTCGGCATCTCGTTAATAGGTTAGTGCCGGAAAATGCATAAATACGACATATAATGTGTATAAAACATGTAGATATCATCAATAATGTGGCATGGAACATAAGAAATTATCGATACGTCGGAGACGCTCGTCCCGAGCAGGTAAACGATAACAAAGATAATTTCTGGAGTGACATGCCATCATAACCTTGATCATACTATTGTAAACATATGTAATGAATGCAGCGTTCAAAACAATGGTAATGACATGAGTAAACAAATGAATCATAAAGCAAAGACTTTTCATGAATAGCACTTCAAGACAAGCATCAATAAGTCTTGCATAAGAGTTAACTCATAAAGCAATAAATCAAAGTAAAGGTATTGAAGCAACACAAAGGAAGATTAAGTTTCAGCGGTTGCTTTCAACTTGTAACATGTATATCTCATGGATATTGTCAACATAGAGTAATATAACAAGTGCAATATGCAAGTATGTAGGAATCAATGCACAGTTCACACAAGTGTTTGCTTCTTGAGGTGGAGAGAAATAGGTGAAGCTGACTCAACATAAAAGTAAAAGAAAGGTCCTTCAAAGAGGAAAGCATCGATTGCTATATTTGTGCTAGAGCTTTTATTTTGAAAACATGAAACAATTTTGTCAACGGTAGTAATAAAGCATATGTATCATGTAAATTATATCTTACAAGTTGCAAGCCTCATGCATAGTATACTAATAGTGCCCGCACCTTGTCCTAATTAGCTTGGATTACCGGGATCATCGCAATACACATGTTTTAACCAAGTGTCACAAAGGGGTACCTCCATGCCACCTGTACAAAGGTCTAAGGAGAATGCTCGCATTTTGGATTTCTCGCTTTTGATTATTCTCAACTTAGACATCCATACCGGGACAACATGGACAACGAGATAATGGACTCCTCTTTAATGCATAAGCATGTAGCAACAGTTAATGTTCTCATATGAGATTGAGGATATATGTCCAAAACTGAAACTTCCACCATGATTCATGGCTTTAGTTAGCGGCCCAATGTTCTTCTCTAACAATATGCATGATCTAACCATTAAAGTGGTAGATCTCCCTTACTTCAGACAAGACGGACATGCATAGCAACTCACATGATATTCAACAAAGAGTAGTTGATGGCGTCCCCAGAAAACATGGTTATCGCACAACAAGCAACTTAATAAGAGATAAAGTGCATAAGTACATATTCAATATCACAATAGTTTTTAGGCTATTTGTCCCATGAGCTATATATTGCAAAGGTAAAGAATGGAAATTTTAAAGGTAGCACTCAAGCAATTTACTTTGGAATGGCGGAGAAATACCATGTAGTAGGTAGGTATGGTGGACACAAATGGCATAGTGGTTGGCTCAAGGATTTTGGATGCATGAGAAGTATTCCCTCTCGATACAAGGTTTAGGCTAGCAAGGTTATTTGAAACAAACACAAGGATGAACCAGATGCAGCAAAACTCACATAAAAGACATATTGTAAACATTATAAGACTCTACACCGTCTTCCTTGTTGTTCAAAACTTAATACTAGAAATTATCTAGACTTTAGAGAGACCAAATATGCAAACCAAATTTTAGCAAGCTCTATGTGTTTCTTCATTAATAGGTGCAAAGTATATGATGCAAGAGATTAAACATGAGCACAACAATTGCCAAGTATCAAATTATTCAAGACACTTTAGAATTACTACATGTAGCATTTCCCGATTCCAACCATATAACAATTTAACGAAGAAGATTCAACCTTTGCCATGAATACTATGAGTAAAGCCTAAGGACATATTTGTCCATATGCAACAGCGGAGCGTGTCTCTCTCCCACACAATGAATGCTAGGATCCATTTTATTCAAACAAAAACAAAAACAAAAACAAACCGACGCTCCAAGCAAAGCACATAAGATGTGATGGAATAAAAATATAGTTTCGGGGAGGAACCTGATAATGTTGTCGATGAAGAAGGGGATGCCTTGGGCATCCCCAAGCTTAGACGCTTGAGTCTTCTTAGAATATGCAGGGGTGAACCACCGGGGCATCCCCAAGCTTAGAGCTTTCACTCTCCTTGATCATATTGTATCATCCTCCTCTCTTGATCCTTGAAAACTTCCTCCACACCAAACTCGAAACAACTCATTAGAGGGTTAGTGAATAATACAAATTCACATGTTCAGAGGTGACACAATCATTCTTAACACTTTTGGACATTGCATAAAGCTACTGGACATTAATGGAACAAAGAAATTCATCCACCATAGCAAAAGAGGCAATGCGAAATAAAAGGCAGAATCTGTCAAAACAGAACGATCACGTAAAGATGGATTTTATTGAGGCACCAGACTTGCTCAAATGAAAATGCCCAAATTGAATGAAAGTTGCGTACATATCTGAGGATCACGCACGTAAATTGGCAGATTTTTCTGAACTACCTACAGAGAGGCAGGTCGAAATTCGTGACAGCCAAAGAAATACATTCTGCTGCAGTAATCCAAATCTAGTATGAACCTTACTATCAACGACTTTACTTGGCACAACAAAGCACAAAACTAAGATAAGGAGAGGTTGCTACAGTAGTAAACAACTTCCAAGACTCAAATATAAAATAAAATACTGTAGTAAAAACATGGGTTGTCTCCCATAAGCGCTTTTCTTTAACGCCTTTCAGCTAGGCGCAGAAAGTGTATATCAAATGTTATCAAGAGATGCAGTATCAACATTATTTTCACAATTTATCCCATTGGGTATCTTAGATGCTCCCTTATCTATAGTGGTTTTAAGAGCTTTATCAATTTTAGGCCTATAATAGCTTTTTGGTTTAGGCCCCTTAGAGATATACATGAACCTTTGCTCCTTTCCCACATAAGCTTTCTATCTAAACTTTATAGATGAAAAGGTTGAACCCAATGCCCCCATAGCCTCTTCAAGTTCACTAATCCTTTGGGTTTGATTATCATGAATAGCGCAAGATTCTAAGATGGCGATTCTCTCATTAATTCCACCTACAGATTTATCAAGTTTATCAGTGCTATCAAGTAATGCTCCCAAAGTAGATCAATACTTGGAAGGTTTTGCTCTATGGTTTCCAACTTTTTCATGACATCTTCAAGAGAGGTTTCAATTTTAACTTCATTAACAGGTGGTATTCCAAATAAACTCTCAATAATGCAACTAGCTTCTAAAGCGAGGGCGCCTAGGAAGTTACCTCCCGCGAGACAATCAAGAACATACCTATTCCAGCTAGAGATACCAACATAAAAATTCCCGAGTAGGATAGTGGTGGAGTGTTTCTTAGTGCACCTATTATGGGCATCACTAATTCTATACCAAGCATCTTTTAAACATTCTCCCCCTTGTTGCTTAAACGAACGAACTTCAACTTCAGGATTACTCATTTTAGCAGTAGTAAATAAAGCAAACTAGATAAAGTAAATGCAAGTAACTAATTTTTGTGTGTTTTTGACATAGAGTGCAAGACAGTAAATAAAGTAAAGCTAGCAACTAATTTTTTTGTGTTTTGATATAATGCAGCAAACAAAGTAGTAAATAAAATAAAGCAAGACAAAAACAAAGTAAAGAGATTGGATTGTGGAGACTCCCCTTGCGGCGTGTCTTGATCTCCCCGGCAATAGCGCCGGAAATTTAGCTTGATGACGCGTAAAGCACACGCCCGTTGGGAACCCCAAGTGGAAGGTGTGATGCGTACAGCGACAAGTTTCCCTCGGTAAGAAACCAAGGTTTATCGAACCGGTAGGAGTCAAGAAGCACGTCGAAGGTTGATGGCGGCGGGATGTAGTGCGGCGCAACACCGGGGATTCCGGCGCCAACGTGGAACCTGCACAACACAACCAAAGTACTTTGCCCCAACGAACATGATGAGGTTGTCAATCTCACCGGCTTGCTGTAACAAAGGATTAGATGTATAGTGTGGATGATGATTGTTTGCGAGAAAACGAGTAGAACAAGTATTGCGATAGATTGTATTCAATGTAAAAGAATGGACCGGGGTCCACGAGTTCACTAGAGGTGTCTCTCCCATAAGATAAATATCATGTTGGGTGAACAAATTACGATCGGGCAATTGACAAATAGAGAGGGCATGACCATGCACATACATGATATGATGAATATTGTGAGATTTAATTGGGCATTACGACAAAGTACATAGACCGCTATCCAGCATGCATCTATGCCTAAAAAGTCCACCTTCGAGGTTATCATCCGAACCCCTTCCGAGTATTAAGTTGTAAAACAACATACAATTGCATTAAGTATGGTGCGTAATGTAATCAATAACTACATCCTCGGACATAGCATCAATGTTTTATCCCTAGTGGCAACGAGCACATCCACAACCTTAGAACTTTCTGTCCCTGTCCCAGATTTAATGGAGGCATGAACCCACTATCGAGCATAAATACTCCCTCTTGGAGTTAAGAGCAAAAACTTGGCCAGAGCCTCTACTAATAACGGAGAGCATGCAAGATCATAAACAACACATAGGTAATAGATTGATAATCAACATAACATAGTATTCTCTATCCATCGGATCCCGACAAACACAACATATAGAATTACGGATAGATGATCTTGATCATGTTAGGCAGCTCACAAGATCCGACAATGAAGCACATGAGGAGAAGACAACCATCTAGCTACTTGCTATGGACCCATAGTCCGGGGGTGAACTACTCACTCATCACTCCGGAGGCGACCATGGCGGTGAAGAGTCCTCCGGGAGATGAATCCCCTCTCCGGCAGGGTGCCGGAGACGATCTCCAGAATCCCCCGAGATGGGATTGGCGGCGGCGGCGTCTCTGGAAGGTTTTCCGTATCGTGGCTCTCGATACTGGGGGTTTCGCGACGAAGGCTTTAAGTAGGTGGAAGGGCAACGCGGGGGGCCACACGAGGGCCCCACACGCCAGGGCCATGCAGCCAGGGGCCAAGCCGCGCCGCCCTGTTGTGTCGGCGCCTCGTGGCCGCACTTCCTTTCCCCCTCGGTCTTCTAGAAGCTTCGTGCAAAAATAGGACCCTGGGCGTTGATTTCGTCCAATTCCGAGAATATTTCCTTACTAGGATTTCTGAAACCAAAAACAGCAGAAAACAACAACTAGCTCTTCGGCATCTCGTTAATAGGTTAGTGCCGGAAAATGCATAAATACGACATATAATGTGTATAAAACCTGTAGATATCATCAATAATGTGGCATGGAACATAAGAAATTATCGATACGTCGGAGACGTATCAGGATACAGCTCACCTTCTTCTGCCATCCATGGAGGATTCCTACTCACTTGACCTCTCATCTTCTTCTTCTTCTTTTTCTTGGTTCCAGAACTCTCACCTACAACGTACTGGGATGTTTTGGGTAATCCCATCTCCAGATCTAAAGAAATGGAGTTGGTGTCTTTCTCTTCCTGCCCAAAGCTTTGGTTAACATCTTGGTTAACCGCGCCTCCTTCATCCTCTGTATCACCAGTGATGGGTTCTCCTTCATCCCCAAATGGATCCCCAAAACGCCAACCAGTCGAATTCTCGATTGGTGACTCCGAGCAGTTTAGGTTTCTGGAATCATCTCCCCCATATCCAGATTCATACGATGCTGACACATGCGGATAGTGTGGGACAAAGTTGGGTGTGAGTGGATCTTTACGGGACAACTGGTTACTCAAATCTACATAGGCTGTCTAAGCTAAAGAAAGGTGTAGTGTGTTGTGGTTGTGCCCTCGGATCACGCATCCGAGTTTGGACTTTATCAGGGTCCGTGAACTCAGCTAGCATGTGGTCAATCTCACCCCTCATCTTCATGTGTAAAAGGTACATCGTGGTCAATAAAGACTTATAGCTATCCATGTGCTGTGTTGCAGCTTCAGGACTTCTGTGTGCAAACACCAGATGATTCAGAGTGGGATCCTCATCTTCCTCGGCATGAAGTATATGAGAAAACTCTGAACATAGCAGCTCTACTGACTTGTGCTGCCTTATCTCAAGGATTGCCTTGAATAGGGCCATGTGATAGGCTGTGGTGATGGTTTTGGCTTCTCCGTATGGAATTATACGACTCATCAGCAGTTTTGTCGGTAGTTGGACCGATACTCTGCACTTGACTAAGATTTCCCCATCATAATAGGTATACTTGATAACAGGTATCCGTGGGTCACAATGGAGTTCCTTCAGCATCCCACACAGGAGAGCTGCGATTGGTCCATCATAATCACCGAGCGATCCCTCAACCTTCCTCAAAGTCCTTTTAGGAAAAGTGTTCGCCATTATGGCTGTATACAAAAGCAGAATATTAGTAGTGATGATGCATCATAATAGCTATAATAAAGAATTATCGCACTAAAATATATGGTTTTGCTATTCTCATGTGAATAATCACCATATTTCTAGAGAATCCTTTACTATTTCTACTTGACTCCTACAGGTTTCTTCCCTATACTAGGTTTTTCCAACCTAAGGTCGCAACATTTGCTCTGATACCAGCTGCGGTGACCCAACATACCACTGCATGTTGTAGTATACAAGTCGTTGATATGATCTTTGTGAAGGGACTTCTTCACAAATTGCCATATCCCTCAGAGTGGTACAACAGAAACATTGCAGGTCATAACACTCCACATATTATTACAAACATTGTCTTAACAAGTTGGTATTCTCACAGGTCCTATGAGAACACCCTAAGAAACTACTTAAGTACGATTACAATTCATAACCATATATAAAAGAGCTCAACAACTTATTTAGGTAAGTTCTACGTTGCTCGGCTCTATGATGCTAGGGTATATCACTACTCCTCCACCTCCGTGTCATCGGGTCCGTAGACTATCCCATAGTCTACTCCTTCAACTCCGCCGGTAAGATCAGGTTCCTCGTAGACCAGCTCGTAGCTTCCTTCCGGTGCTCCATCGTTGATGGCCTCCACTTCCGGATCACGGTCTAGCAAGGGTGTCGAAAGAAAGTGAGTACGAGAGGTACTCAGCAAGTTCTAAAAGAGTAAAAGGTGTTTGATGCACTAGCTACGACCATTGATCGGAAATCGCGAGTCAATGCATGTTTTGAAATCATTTCTTCAAAACGTTGCTTTTATTATGAAAACTATGCCCGTCGGTCTTCACAGGTTGACCAGAACTTCATGGAGTTCCTTTCCGCCGCGTTCGCAGCTTCCCTTCCCGAACAAGGAGTGACAGCCACAATTTGATACACTCTGCGAGAGGTGCGTTACTTTTCCCACAAGAGATCCCACCCCTTTTGCCATCCGCGAGGACTTGCCCCCGTTCACACTTCCTTTGGTGTGAGGCCGGGTATAAAGATCCAAGCCCACACCGCCTTCTCCGCGACTGCAAACCCACCCTTTTGTCCGACCGTACACCCCGAGTAGACTTCTCCCGATAATACGGCTTTACTCACGGTGTACTCCGGACAATCCATCATAGACCGTAGAGCTAACATCACTAATGGATGGGGATTTAAAAGTCTATCCCAACCTACGGCAGTGCCTCCAACACCCCGCAGCTCTACCAGTTCGTTGGCGTGCAGAAGGGAAAAGATACGGCTGGCTTCACTAGAGGCATTATAGATCTCATGGTTAACGCGGTTTGTACGGCGCTAGAATCACTGGACGGCATTGGTGGTTAATCCTAGGTTAATATAACCCATGCAATGGAACCTCCACCATATCAACACATACCATGGTTCCATTGCCAGCCACATAGTCATATTTATAGTTGGAAAGTAACATTTTATTTGCGATGCAGGAATGATAAGTATATAGCTTTGCATTAAAGTAATAGAAAATACTCAAGTTGGTATGAGCAAGAGTGAACTTTCCTGTGGACTGCGAGATAGTGCAGTTCAATGCAGTTGATGGAACCTGGACCTCGGGTTCTGTAAGAAGCATCATTGTCCGATAAGGACAATGTTATAAAATCCAAATAATGCAATCATGGATGTATTATTTTATGTTGAATCCCTTTACCCCACTGAGTTATTGCAATTTAGGGTTGAGTTTAAGATTTATGCCTTTGGCAGTAACTTGCAATTGCTTTAATGTGTAAACCACTTTAATTCTCATAAAGTAAAATAATTCAAAGTAAAACTACTTTACTTGATGATTCATTATTCATTCCAAAAATGAGTTGAAATAATAGAGTTGCCTCTATATTTTTGGAATAAATATGAAATAGAGTATTTTTCTTTGAAAAATACCTTTCTCAATAGAAATGACTTGGAATAATAGAATTTCATTTTGAAATGTTTGAAAATAAGTATTTGAACTTATTTGAGATTTTTCCTTGATTTTTAAATACAAGGAAATAATAGTTTGGAATTCCAAGTTATTATTTTTAAATTCATCAAATTCATAAATTTGAATTTGTTTTCTTAAATTCTATTTCATATTTTATTCTGGTTAGGAATAATTTTTCATTCACTAATCCAATTTTTAATGGATTTTTAGAGTTGTATTTTATTTACTAAAAATTGGTGAAATTTTGGTCTTTTTCCAAATTGTGAAAAGTCCAAAATACCCCCTCGCCCCTATTGGGCCAGCCCATTAACCTAAGCCCATGGGACAGCCCACTAAGGCGTGCCCCATAGCGGGTTGGTGGCGCCGAAGCGGCCCACCTCGCTCACTTACGCGTCTCTCTCACTCGCTCGCCCTAACCCTAATCTCTCGCGACTCCCGTGGCGATGGCGTCGCCGCCATGGCCGCCGCCGTGCTCCGGCCATCTCCTGGCCTCCGTACCTTCGCCACCTACCTAATCTGGACCGCCGCGAGAGGATCTATCGATCTGTCCGCGTGGTTTCTCCGATTACCTCCTCTCCTGGCGAATCGCCTCCTCTCTGGATCCACTTGAGAATCGCCTCGGCGATTTGGTGGTCTCCGGCGAACTCTCGTCCACGCCGTCGACGTGCGCGCCCCTTGAGACCGACCTGGCGCAGGTGCTGCTCGCAGTACCTGTGCCGTCGTCTCCGTGCCGTGCTGCTATGGTGGTGCTCGTGCTCGTCGGCGTAACGCCGGCGCCTACCCTGGGTCTTGCAGCTGCTATGGCCGCGCGAGCACTGCCTCGCCATGCCATAGCCTCTGCCACCAGGCGCATGTAAGTGATCCGCTCCTTCTCCTCTCCATGCCTGTGCGCCTCCCAAGCTACTGTGCTTCTTCTTCCTCTGTTCTCTCGCTCTCTGGTGATCCTGTGATCATACAGAGCCTTGCCATAGCTGCCTAAGTTGCCTGTGCCTCCATTTTCTGCAAGCTATAGCCATTTTACCAGTCTCTGGTACTGGCCAGTGTTGCTTTGCTTGCTGTACATGCCATTTGTTGCTTGCCTACTGCTTCTAGCATGCTCTGATCTTGCTATGCTATACTGTGCTTGCTTATGAGCTTGCTATGCTATGTTGTTCATGCTTATGAGCTTGCTATGCTTACTGGCAATCTACACTTGCTTGTCTAGGTGTACTGCTGTGCATTTGTGATACCTGTGAATGCCAGTGATGTGTGTGAGATACTTTTGTGCTTCCTGTGTAAGCCATTGATCCATTGGATCAACCCTTTCTTGTTGGCTAGCTTATCTGTGTGGCTTGACTTGATTCAATTGATCCATTTGATCAATTAAATGTAAGTGATTGGTGATTGATTAATTCTGTGGCTAAGTGAATCATTTTACTTGTTGATGTTGATGCTCAAGCATCACTATGCTTACTGTATACATGTGTTGTTGCTTATCCTAGCTCACTGGACTTGATCCAGTGGCTATGATGCAGTGACTTGTGCTGTGTTGCCTCACAGTGTGCTACTGTCAATAATTAGCATGAATCTATTACATATTCATGCTTGATTAAATTGATTCATGATGAACTTCTTATGCAGTGATGATCTAAATTACTTGCTTGTATATGAATTTGCTGTTCATGATTACTTAACAAGCAAATGAATCTGAATCCACTCTGGATAATGATGTTCTGTATTTGGCTTTACTTTAAATGGTGCAAAGTGTGATGTGACCTCAGTAGCCTTGCTACTGATTGGTTGCTCACATGTTTGGTTGGATCTTGTGGGCTACTCAACTTTGCTTGCATGTTTGGGGATCATACTAGATATGAATGCCAATATGCTTGCCTGTGATGAAATCTAGGGTTTTACTGATGGTTATGTGCCTAGGATTTTCTGTGTAGTCTTTACTAGCTGCTAATTATTGCAATACATCTACTGGTGCTATCTGTGCATAAGATCTTGCTTATGTGCACAAGATCTGTATCTGGATGGTTTCTATTTTGGTGGCTTTTTAGACTAGCAGTGATCCTTGGTGAAAACCAAGTGATGATTCACCCTGTTGAGCATCTGCTCAATCCCATGACTGTGTCATGCATGATTTATGGATTAGATCCATTGGATCTATTCCAGGAACTTGGTATACCTTGTTCCAGCTCCTAGAGTGAAATGTTTTGTTGTTGCAGACTTGTGGTTGATTTCACAGCCCTTCACCTCCAGATCCTGGTTGATCTTCTAGGTCACCATGATTTCTGGTGGCTGAGGGTTTGTGTGTGTTGGTTCTGTTCTTGAGCAAGAACTGGATGAACTCTGTGTTGCTCTAACTTCACCCTTACCTGGTGAATTTCTTATCTGGTCGATCGGTCATTGTTCTAGGGTTTGTGTTGCTTTTATATGAGCCCTACTTCTATTACTGGCCATGACACACAAGCCCGACTTGCTTTGTGACTAAGCCCTTGCATGGCCTTGCTGTGACTTGCCCAGCTCAAGTCGTCATATCGTCGAAACTTGAGCCCTCTGTGGTGCTCAGTCTTGGTCTGCTTGATCCTATCTTGTGATGTCCAGGCTTTGGACAAGCACAAGTGTGCAGTGACAGTGGACTCTGTCCAAACTGAATTTCTGTGATATCTTCACTCTGTCCAAACTGAATTTCTAACACTTAATATTCTGGCTAGCACTTGTGATACTGTTTTGCAGGTTTTGAAGTTGAATATGACCAGAAGATATTCTTCAAGGCATTTAGTCTAGATTTTAGTTTAGGACAATATTGTAATTTTCCTTTTTCATTTCTGTTTATTATTCATCAATTCTTGTATCAAGAATATTGTAAAGACAATGTAATTTGTGTTGTGTATCAATAAAGCTCAAGTTTTTGTTTATGAGCTTTTGAGTTATATAATGTTTATATTCTGGATTAAATATTGTATTTAATATTCAATTTGAAATTCAAAGTCATTTTAATTCTTATGTTGTAATTGAATTGTGAATTCAATATTCATAGTGCTTATTGCTTATTGTTTAATGTGTTATAACTTGTCAAATGAATTCATTCCCCAAATCAACAAGATACAAAAGAGATCATGTCGAAATTTCTCTAACTCACATTGCCTAACCCTAAGTGCAAAATGAGAGAGAACCTCGACCCTCTTAGGTTTAGTTGCAATAAGGCGCGAAAATTTCCCCCGTTTTGCGATGAAATGCACATCCCATTTCTAAATCTACCCTTCGTTGTTCCTATATTCTGGGTTATTACATCTATACTCGGGTTTACTTTTTTGTGATAGTCACCGTGCTTGAAGTACTTTATCTTGCTTAGTGTATCTTGTTGTTGATGCATTTTGTTAAGCCTAGCATATTTAGGTTTTATGCTTGTAAAATAAACGTTAGTTTAGTTACGCATTCTTACATGTCAAATCCATAAAAAAAAATTAAAACGTTTGTTCACCCCACTGCCACGCACCCTAGGCGATATCTCGTCCTTTCAGCCGCCACCATCGATCATCGCGTGCATGCATGTGTCATTGTCCTCGGCATAGTAGACCTGCCAACCGGTTGGCATGAGAAGCTGATGGCAAAAGATAATGGACAAGGAAGCATATGGGTCGCAGGCATACCTTGTCAATCGGCATAGCATCAGTCATTAATTTTGTCGAATAGGTTGTGGGGCATGGGCATGCTCTCTGCCGGGATTGCCCTTGCCTCTTTGCAAGGCGCCAGTCCCAAGCCGTCGGTCACAAGCGTGTGGTTAAGGTCAAGGACAGGAGACTCAAGGACTCCCTAGTAGAATGGGACCTCCGGTGACGACGATCACACCCACCGAGATGGGAGGGCGTTGTCTGGTCGTACACTGGGGTAGGGGCGGGTGTTGGGGAGGCGAGGGTGGTAGATCGGGCGGTGGGGTCGACGACCATGGCGGCGATGATGTCCATCGCAAGGTAGAGTTTTGGCGCCACCTAATTTTGACTTTTTCGGTGGCTGGAGAGGGAATGGTTTCTATGTCGGCAGGCCCTGGGGGTAAAAGAGGGAAATGAGAGGGCACGCGCGCGGACAAGCTCTCTGTCCGCATCGACACGATTACAACCCAAATTTGAGCCGCGAATGGATTGCCACAGATGAATCAGTCCATTGACATTGGTCACTCGTTTTGCTTCTCAGGTGTTCGCGCGGACCGAAAGGCGGTTTATTTGCGTCGGCCACCGGAGATGCCCTTCTAGGCTGGGCTGGACCCGTGTCGCTCCGCGAGAGGATGGATCGTGCGACTCATGACTGCGGTGGTTGGTGAGATGCGGCAGCGGTCTAGTGGCTTTCGTTTCTTTTCCCGGCCGGGTCGTGGCCTCCGCGGCAAAAGTGTGCTCCGTACGCCACCGGCTGCAACGGCGACGGCGCATCGGACACGCTCTCGTCGGTCGTCGGTCGGGTAGGTGCCGGGCCGTGGCATCGGAGCAACCCCGCCCCCAAGCAACACGCCACTAGTCTAGTGCCTGCAGGACCATCTACATGTACGCCAGCGTCTGTCCATCTTGGACCGTCGCTTGCAGCACAAGTGCGGATTGCGCTGGCGTACACGATAGCTAGCGCTAGCGCGGGTTATGGCTTCTTCTTTCGGCCATTCATGGTGGCCTCTGCACGGACCTCTGCCTCGCCCTGCTACTACTACGAGAGAGCAAGTGTCGGTATCACACATGCTAAACAAGTACACAAGCAAAGCCGGGATCCTCGCCTGGCAGAGATGTCAAGGACAAGTGTGTAGCTCGGTCGAGAGGTGCGCATCTTTCTTTTCTTTCAGAGAAGCAAACGTTTTTCAGCCGTGGGTGACACTGGCCCTGCTCTGCACATCACATCTCGTAAGGTAACAAGTATTACTCAGCACCAAAGAGCACCGTATGGATACGGGCGTCTACACAAAACAAGAAGCGGGACAACATATCCATCATACTCCTTTTGATTATTTTGCCGCAAACATCAACTCAAAAGAAATTGTCCCAAACGTAACTCAAAAGAAATGCACCTTCAGGAAACATTGGACACTAAAACAGGGCAAGTGCACAGTAGCATTGTTCCATCAACAGATATGCAACCAAATGTAAGGCCCAAAATTGGCGACAGAATATGGCTCACCCAACAGCAACCACGAATTGGAGCCGAGCAGAGAATACTAGTATCTGCAGTGACAAGTCGCATCAATCAACATATTCAATGCAAGAAAATAAAGCAAATGGAAAAGCTGGCATCCCAATTCCACACAATTACTTTCATCTTCACTTTTTTTTCTTGATTTTCAAGAGAGTACATCTTTCACTGTCCTTGCATCCTTTCCAAAAAACAAAGAACAAACTGTCGGGAAAATTGTCGATCTTTTTTCTTGACCAGGAAACTAGAATCTAGGTACTGTTTTTCTTCTATTCATCACCCCCTTAAACCTGAAACATAATGCTTAAAGCCGGACCAGAAAGAGACTACCAACCCAAAAGGAAAACTGCCTACTACTCAACAGATTTGCTGACACGGATTGGCAACGAGCCAATGGTCACAACATCAACCAAGTGACTCTCATCGTCAGCCTTCCTTGCCTTGCCACTGATTGTAAGAGAACCGACTTTCGTAGAAATTGTTTCTTCATCAGGTGCCTCCAAAGCAACAACTGCTGAGCTAGGGTTGACTCCGTTTACATGTTTTTCAGCTACTTTTGATGATCCCTGTACAGCAGCACCATCAGGATTCACTCTAGGGGATTCCACCTTCTTCCAGTATTGTTGCTTCCCATCCAAACTTGTCTTCAATGTTGAAGTCTGTGGCTGGCTAGCTAAAGACTTCGGGGCTTTTTCGTTACCCTGTTTACCGGTACAGCGGCTTTCTTGATGTCCATTCTCTTTCCCAGCCTCGCCACCAACTTGTTTTTCAGCAGCATCTGCACATGGATCCTGATGTTTGGTCCCATTACACTCCTGTGGTTTATCCGACACATTCTGTATCTCTGACGTTCTGTCTATCAGAACGCTTCCCAATTTTGGCTGCGGAGCCTCAAACGCATCCCTCCTACGCTGTGAGACTGGCACAAAATCTGGAGCATTGTGGCTCAACTTAGACCATCGGTGCTGCTTAATTCTTGCTTCATCTTCCTCGTATCTCATAAAATCATCAAACAGACACTCCTTCACTTTGATGTCCTTCAAGATCTTGACCATAGATATTCCAGGAATGTATGGTATCTGCAGTTGAAATAAAGATCATCATAATCATGAAAAGAACACACGCCAATTGTACACTTGAAACCTCCCAAAAGAACAGAAAAAATGCTAGGTGAACATAATTCAACAAAACTATGTCAAAACTATTGTACACTCCAATACTCCATGGACCGAAACTAGTTTCACATGTACTTTGGAAGATAGATGCTGCAACTCAGTAGGAACTTAAAAGGAATACTTACTTCTTGTGTATCTCTGCTGTGTGTAACAGGCTTATTCTCATTGTTCTGAAGCAAGATATGCTGCAAGGTATAGTTAGGTACGTCTTTGATGATGTGCCATCTTACAGGAAAGCAACCAGTCCATTTATCCTGGCACCAGAAGTCCATGTCCTTATGAAAATCGACCGGACCAACCATCTCAGCCATGCCACAGAAGTGCCCACTACCATTCACCTAATAAATCACGTCTCAGATTAGTAATCTGAACTTTCAGCACAAAACAATATTTTGAAAAGAATGGAAGTGTAAGAGCTAGAACTACTCACAGAGAAGAACAGATAAACTGGACACTTTGTATTATTCCTCCTAGCTATTTTGTCAGCATCCCTGAATGCACAGTCCAGCTTGCCGTTTCCACTGGAGGAACTTGACCATACACCATACTTGATTGATTTGTGGACATCAGCCTCACCAATTGACTTGATAACGAAGAATTTTGCATATGGATAGTCCACTCGTACATCGCTGCCATTATATTGTTCAGGTCTTATAAGGATTGTCCCATCTGAATTGGCAACAGCGAGCTTTGATGTGTAGGATTTCGCAACTATGGCATGTGCATTAAGATGGCCACTCGGCTTTGAAGTCGGCTGGAATTTCTCAGCAGCAGCCCACTTCTGAGGATCAGATCCAACACATGCAAAACGGTTATTTCCAGATAATTTTGCCGCTGGTAAATGCTTTACAGTAGGCATTGGTCTATCGATCATATCAGTAGATGCCTAATCATGGCAATAATATTTGTCAGCTCAAGGTGGAAAGACACATTTGTTGCACAGGAAAATAATGTGTCAACTGTGATATTAACAGTGAGAAGCTATTAATGAGGGTGTTTGAATGACCACGCAGGGAAAGTACAAGGTTTTACATCCACTGGAGAATATAGAAGCTACTATGCTCAGATAAAATATGATATTCTTCAAAATATAAACAAACTATCCTGCCATGGTACACAAAAAAGAACATTCGAAATGCATCTTCATGCTGCAGTTACAGATAACCACCTTCTATTAGATATTTACATTAATGATTAGCCATCTAACATTTGCACCCACCCTGTCCTCCAAAAGAAGGGGGCAAGGGCAGGCAAGTTGGCAATTATTTCACACTAAAAATATATAGCAGTTTGAAAAGTACTCTCACATTCAATGTTACTTCCCAATATGCACATCTTCACAATGTCACCAAGCTAAGGCCCCCCAAGAAACACAAAAAGATCTTAAAGAAATTAAGACTAATATATAGAAAAGTCTATTTTTTAAACAGATCTCGCAGGTTGTGGAAATAATAATTATCTATTCAGATTACAGCATCAAAAACTACTGGTGCCCAAAAGCTTTAGAGTGACAGCATGATTATTATTCTAAGTTTTTCCTTTTTACTGGAACATGTTCTGATTATTTTTCATTTTGAAGGCTGAAGGGTTTATACACCACATAAGGAGAGAAAACGTTGGATCCTACAGTAGCTTGAACTCAATAAAAAAATAGAGAATGTTACTATAATGCTATACAGCAAAGCTCCAAAAGAGGACAACAGCAAGGAAGTCACACAAGAACCCGCACACCTACCTGTGAAGTATGAGGAGGTTTAGCAGACACCATCAACCCATTTGCCAGCTCTTGCTTCACTGGAAGTGGATTCTGCAATTGAACCATTGGTAGCACTGCATGGTTCTGAAACTGCTTTGACGAGACAATGGTAGACTGTACAGGTGGATTCACGACAAGATCGCTTTTGGGGGCAACAGGTGCAACTGAAGGCAACAAATGATTTGTGGAAGTTGCAGCATAAACTGGCATGCTTGGAATAAACGCAACACTAGATGGGTGGAGTGGTGTTGCTGTGTTTCCCAGGACACCATCTTGCGCATAAGGAAGAACGGCTGGAATGTAATAGGGTGAGGGAATTATTTGGCACGTAGGGTCAGAATCAGCAACATATTCTTGTGGCGGAAACGAGCCATCAACCATGAAAGAAGGATCTATATGGTAAGGGCTGTAGGAAGGATGGATGGATCCATTGTCAGAGGTTGCATAGTAAACACACTGTGTGCCATCGGTATTGAAAGCCTGCGAGAGAAACATGTTAAATTTGACGAACCTAAAATGAGCAACTAGCGAAGAAAGATTTCTGAAGAGTTGTGATGGTTATACCGGATAATAAACACCTTGAGCATCATATCCTAATCCTAAAGAGTTGTGATGGTTATACCAATCCATAGGTGATCCAACATCTGCATTTAATAGAAGAGTATATTACAATCTAATGACACAGGAAGAAAGAAGGCAGCGTAAGCAGCCAGCTGCAAGTTAAGAATTTACCTGCATAACCATATGTATAGGGATTTCCATTAGCAGGGACATAAAGGCTTTGTCCGTACATTTGTTCAGGGGTCATTTCCATCTCTATAAAATTCACAGCTTGGAAGAAAACGTCCCTCTTTCTACTCTAGTACCTAAACTTGGCTGCAATGAGTCATAATGAGACTGTTATACAAAAAAATAACAATGTGATTCGCACAGATGAATGAAGGAGGCGAAAAAAACAGCAACACAAACTCCACGTATTGCGCTACAATATCTTTCTCGGTAGGTATTTTATACTAGTTAAAAGGGCACACACAAAAATAAGCAAGGAAATATGCAATTCAGTAAGATATATACAACAACTTATAAACATGTGAGAGGATATCGCAGGCAACTGGCGTGATACAAATAATTAGAAGAAGTATGTAATAGTGATAGCAACACTCTCTTTAATCAGAAATTCTCCTAAGATAGTAAGATGGGTAAGCTGGAAGGTCAAATCCAATGAATGAGTCCTTTCGGGATTAGATTCAATTCAGTGTTGTTCAAGATTTTCTAGGTTGGCCACATAACAATAGGTTGCCACCATCCTTCCCAAGGTTTTAGACTATCCAAGAATTAAGAGAAGAAAACAAGCCTGCAGTTTGTCATACTCTCAGCTAATTCTACCACTTATATAGAAAAACAACAGGCTGATTTCGAAACTAATCTAGTGAAGTTAGCCGCTCAAATTACCAATTAGTCAGCCCAATAATAAATCGAGCCAGCAACGGCTCAAGTAACATAAGACGCAATACCCTAATCAATCTGTTGTTTCCCCTAAGAAAACCTTAAACAATGAAGGAGACTTATCAACAGATCTCCAGTCCACACGCCACCGCCCCCGTGGAGATCCTAGATCCAAAACCCATCTACACACAACCAAAACCAGATACTCCACGCCACGATTCCGCCAACCCTAACTCCCCGGCCCGCCACGGGGAAAACAGATCCAATCTTGCGCGATCCCGGAACGGCAACTAGGGTGGAACCGGCACCGCTACGGCCAAGGAGAGAGACTAGGAGAGGCAAGCCGACAAGCAGGGATCAGATGGTTGGGGCCAGAAGAGGGACTCACCGGTGACGCCGTGATGATATACAAGCCTTGACTGGGGTCGCCGCCGGCGGAAACCCTAAACCTAGGAGAGAGGCGGCGACGACGCAGGCGAGGGGGAGCGAGGGTGGAGGAGGCAAAGCGGGAAATGCGAGAGGCGAGTTGGAGACGAGTTTTTTTTTATTTGCGTCTCCGTTTCTTTACTTATTCAGGCTTTCCTTTTGCGGTTTCACGGTTGTGCCCTTGGGCCTATATATATATATATATGGCGGTTGGGAACAGTAGCGCCCAGGCACGGTGCCTATGACACATGGACCCTGCTAGTCGGGTCACGCACGGTTGGTTAACGTGACACGTTGGGGCCCCTTGCCGTGTCAAGTAGGAACCGCTTGGGACACGCCGTCCGCAACGAGGAGGGCGGTTTTTTTTTTTTTTTTGAGAAACACAGTACAAACGCAGGCGCTCACATACACGCGCATACACTCACCCCTATGAACGCACACACTACACCCTACCCCTATGAAGGAGGGCGGTTTCTCAATGACAGCTTGGTACAGTTCCTCAGTCTAAGTGTTCATATGGATCTTTATCAGTACTATCTCCTGCAAATTTATTTTTGCGACAAATTTGCAAAATTTTGAGGATTAATTTCATTACGACTATTTACGTTCGGGTCTCCCTTCATGATGGCAATATTGAAGTCCCTGAACTTGGTGTAAGCTTTGAGTTGGTTCATAAGCCTCAACCAGACTAGTAAACAACTTTAGTATAACAATAACAAATTAAGATAAATAAATAAACAAAGATCGAAAGCGTTTAACTCCCCGGCAATGCAGTTAGAAAATAGTTTGACGACTGTAAGTGCACAGTTTGTTCATACCTAGTTTCGAAAATATGAGTAGCGAACCACGAAGAGCTAGATTGCTAGATGTCTTGATACTTCTAATTATAATTCGACAGAAGGGGAACATAAGAATATTAACAAAATTTTAGCAATTGAGACGTCACTCTCAACGGCACCATATCAATAAACTCACAAAGTAAGCGGTGATTTTATGGAAGTTAATTCAAAGCAATAGAACAAGCAATAAATAATATCAGCAACCAGTTTTCACCGGAAGTAGTAACGTGTAACTTTTAGTGGCTAAAGGCGTAGACATGAGGTGATGACGGGGTGTTACATGAATGATATTGATCTTATAATGTAATCTTAATAACATAATTTATCTCTAATTTAGTTGTGTGTAGATATGTGATCCTAATGTAGTTATGCATACTAACCAACAGAATTTACATAACACCTTTTATCTTTCTTGCCTGCTCATTTCACCGGGTTTAAACTGGAACTACAGGCAATTAAGATCTATTCTTATAAATTGCTTGAAACAAAGCATTAACACTTCATAAACACATAGAATCCTCAAATTATCGCATAATACCATTGTTTTCTCTAACTGTCTCTTTATGGTTCGCAGGTTCAACACAGTAATAGGCAATACACCTTGCAGATAGATGCCAAACTCATATATATGTGATAGCTCTAAATTTTGATGCTTTTTACTACGGATTTTCCACCACTTATCTCTCGGTTTGATTGCCTTTTCATTGGATTTTTTGTTTCAACTAATGTTAATATCGCAATCCAGGCGAAACCTTTCTTTTGAATTATGTATTTTAGGAAACCATCATTGATCTTATTGATATGAGTGAGTAGTCCTCACGGGCTGCGGGTTGAGGTGAATCCTCGCATCAATTATGTGCATCTAATACATGAGAATATTGTGTGGTGATTAAATAGAAGATATGTATCTTTTTTTTTATCTCATGTCTCGATCCATGGACTTGTAGGTACCCAAGATCCTAGGGATGGATAAAGGTGAGAGGTGAGATGAGTAGTTATATGTATCTTGTTTCTTTGTCTCTTGCCTCACTGCCAGTGACAAGGCATCGAGGAAGGATGATGTTTTAAGCTGCCGCGGTCGTCAAGGAAGGGCCATGTATCAATAGTGGTGGCGAGGCCTCACTTGGAGGCGGAACCAAAGATGCCCATCTTGCAAACCTCAATCTGCAAGAGATGATCATGCATGGACTTTTTGGCGCCAGTTACAATGCTCATGAAATTATTTTGGCGCCAAGAGGAGATGTACGTGTGATATTCCCTCCATGCCTCCTCAAGCACACGGGATTTGTTTCTTATTCGGTGCCTTGTTTTTTTCTGCCAAAAAAGGCTACCGGTTGTGACGGGTAGGAATCCGGTTAGATTTGAATGTACAATAATTGAGAAACTACGGAGTAGCCACACCCGAACTAAATGTACCAAATTAACGAACGGGACGACTCGCAGAATTAAATAAGTAGGTTTAACAAAAATGACAAAAAAAAAACTGACTCCCTTCGTCCAGCGCGGTCGGCACAATGGGAAATCGCCCTGTACATACCGCTTGATGCACATGTGCAGTCGAGTCTATTTTCGAGTCGTGGACCTTGGGTTGTACGACTCTTATTTCGGCAGTGGCGCTTGGGCTATACATGGGCCGTTTGACACAATCGTCTTGATTGTGATCCAATGCTACTACTATGTTTGTTATATTGATCATGTGCCATATATTAGAAAAAGATCTTGCATGAATTGCAATTATCCCTATATACTTGATAATCTCACCACATTGCCGCTGGGTAATCTATTAGGCAGTTTGCATGTAACCAAACGACGGTTGATTACCCAATATGCTAAATCGAGGCAACCAGATAACCAAGGCTTGGCTTCTGCAACAACGCGTAGAAGAAATTGTTAGTAACCAAAAAGTGTGCGCGATCAAATTAGGCCCTCTGTATATACTCCCTCTGTCCCAAAAAAGACGGAGGCTGTAATTCTCGCACATCTCTTTTATCGGGTGCTTTTGATGCACCCTGCATCTCGTTGCGCTTGCGCAATTTTTTTTTTTTTTTGGAGCAACATCCATTCCTTTATTCATTCAGGAAAACTGGAATACAAAACGCCCCTCGGCAGCACACCTAGCCACATGTATCTCCCTACCGGAGAGCCCAACACAGACCGAGCTAAAACATGTGGCTCATTATTTGAAACTCTACTCTCATAAACTAAAGAGAATTCAGAAAAAACTACCGAAGAAGATGATATTTCATGTAAAATGTGACTATACCGCCCTAGATTCTTCTCCTTCCAGGCCCTTACCACTGACAGACAATCAGAGGCCACCTTGATCTTGCTAGCTGCAATGTCTAGCGCCAGTTTCTAGCCCTCTCGAACCGCAATCGCCTCCAACACCTCCGGGACCGAGATACCTGTTATGAGAACAGCCGACGACCCCAAATATTGGCCCTCTGCCGACCGTGCCACTGCTGCAGTAACACCATGATCTTTGTTTCGCACCACTGTTGCATCCACATTCACCTTCACCACTCCAACCGGGGAGGGAATCCAAGCCGCGGGTTTGGTTTCGGCACTGCCTTCTTCCCAAGCCCCACAGTGGTTGTCTTCACCAATTTTCCCGACTGCTCCAGATCAGCCAGGAAACTTTCGATAAAATGATGACTTCTTAGAGGGCTCTGAAAGATACCCTCATGAATTGTCGTGCATGCCAAATCGCCCAGGCAGTAACACACAGCAGATCCAGTTGCTCATAAGGGACTGTATCAAACATCGTAAAGAGCCAGCTGCGAGCTTCTGGTTCCTGGACTTGGCTCATATGTTCCGTCAGTTCAGCATCTGCCAAAGCCCAAACGCATCTCGACATCGTACAGTCGATCAAAGAGTGGCGTGATACGTCCCAAACGTATCTATAATTTCTTATGTTCCATGCTACTTTTATGATGATACTCACATGTTTTATACACACTTTATGTTATTATTATGCATTTTCCGGCACTAACCTATTCACGAGATGCCGAAGAGCCAGTGCCTGTTTTCTGCTGTTTTTGGTTTCAGAAATCCTACAAAGGAAATATTCTCGGAATTGGACGAAATCAACACCCAGGGTCTTATTTTTCCACGAAGCTTCCAGAAGACCGAAAGGGAAACGAAGTTGGGCGACGAGGCGCCGCCACCATAGGGCCGCGCGGCCTGGGTGGGGCCCGCGCCGCCCTATGGGGTGGGCCCCTCGTCAGCCCTCCGACTCCGCCCTTCCGCCTACTTAAAGCCTTCGTCGCGAAAACCCCTGTACCGAGAGCCACGATACGGAAAACCTTCCGGCAGACGCTGCCGCCGCCAATACCATCTCGGGGGATTCCGGAGATCGCCTCCGGCACCCCGCCGGAGAGGGGAATCATCTCCCGGAGGTCTCTTCACCGCCATGATCGCCTCCGGATCGATGTGTGAGTAGTTCACCCCTGGACTATGGGTCCATAGCAGTAGCTAGATGGTTGTCTTCTCCTCATTGTGCTATCATGTTAGATCGTGTGAGCTACCTATCATGATCAAGATCATCTATTTGTAATGCTACATGTTGTGTTTGTTGGGATCCGATGAATATTGAATACTATGTCAAGTTGATTATCAATCTATCATATATGTTGTTTATGTTCTTGCATGCTCTCCGTTGCTAGTAGAGGCTCGGCCAAGTTGATACTTGTAACTCCAAGAGGGAGTATTTATGCTCGATAGTGGGTTCATGCCTCCATTGAATGCGGGACGAGTGACGGAAAGTTCTAAGGTTGTGGATGTGTTGTTGCCACTAGGGATAAAACATCGATGCTTTGTCTAAGGATATTTGTGTTGATTACATTACGCACCATACTTAATGCAATTGTCCGTTGTTTGCAACTTAATACTGGAAGGGGTTCGGATGATAACATGAAGGTGGACTTTTTAGGCATAGATGCATGCTCGGATCTTGTTCTTCGCAAACAAACATCATCTTCCACACTATACATCTAATCCTTTGTTTACG